>NC_092575.1:13435000-13801339 GCF_037975245.1 Apostichopus japonicus
CATCGGTCAAAAATACATTTCTATGCAGGACAATTCTTTCATGTTAAATTGAAAATTAACGAAATAGCCTGATATATTGTGTCCGCTATAGTTGTTCAAAATACGGTAAGTTATTAAATGATGGTGCCTTCGTAAATACATGTACCTGGTGGTAATAATATCTCTGTAGGCAATACCTACGTAGACTATACATATTAATATTGAACAATGTGATTTAGGCTGAGCAGTCTTTGGTATGGAACACAAAACGGATTGAGATTTAGGCTAGTCTGATACATACCTATCACTATCGACAAAGTCGGGACCGTCACTCCATTTGAATTGATTATCATCTTCTTGAATAATATCAACCCACACCCAAAAGCAGGAAGAAGATTCTGCATGTGTTCTCATCAGATCCCTGAATGTCTCCTGATGAAATAATAACATATCGGCTAAACTACAGTCACAGGTTACTGACTTTACACTGACGAGAAATAGATGTGTGTCTTAGACTAAGAGCTATATAAAGTATATATATGGTAGATATAATATATGTTAAATTGAGACCCTAAGATCTAGTAATGTCTTTAAAAACGCTGACATATTAAGTTGTTTATATCTTAGGCAATTTAGCCTTTCCATTATATCATTAGGTGATTAAAAGTTTGGAAGGGGCAAACTATAAGAGGTGGAGATACTATAGTTATAGGCTATCAATACCTTTTTAGTTTTAATGACACATATATAATAATAATATATATTAATAATATTTTAATGACACACTACATATATTTGAACTTTACATAAGATTCCAGGACACTCTGTGTAGGTTCATAGGCCCCAATCCCTTCTTCCTCTCTTTTACCAATCCCATGTAATCACACCTAGTTAAGCCAGTCATAATGATACTCAAAACAACAACAGAGGTAGGATATTGGTTTTAATGTATCGCCACATTAATCTTCCGTACTTACCTCTGCTGTTTTGTTGGACTGTACATGCTCATAACCGAACATTTTGACTCCAATTTCTCCACAGGCATTCTTTGCCATAGAATAGTTCTTTCCATCAACAATTAAAAAGTTGCAACCTTGAAGATAAATATTCAAATTTAACAAAACAAAATAAGAACATTGTACCAATCATCATCGTTATCGTCAGAGAGATCATCATATTTAGTTATTAATATGTCTGTTATGATATGTTAAACTGTCGAATGTAGTACTTTCGCTAATGTAAACATATTATTATCGTAGTGAGAAAACCAAATGCCATTCGAGGTCAGAAAGAGGAGAATTATGAAAGGTGTCTGTAAGTTATTATTTATACATGCTATCGAACACTTGCGTGATTTTTAGACTGGACACACTACTTTCTTGTTAATTCTGTTTCTAAATGATTCATTAGGAGATTATTTTTCTTCTTTCATTTTTCTAACTGTATGGTTGTTTCAAGCTATTCTGTCATGCTAGAGGTGTTTTTGTTCTTATATTTTTATTAAGCTATATAAATACAATTTTAAAAAGGGCTGAGAAAATAATATTTACGAGGTGCGTTTTCAATAATCTCTGAAGTGGAGGGAGGCACGTCTGTAGTGCTGTCGCTTTGAGCTTCCTGTGAGCTGCTAGGAGGTGTGTTACCATTGGTTGGTGTCAGTCCTTCAAGTATAAAAGAACGAACAAAAAATTATTAGCTGTAAAACCGTGAAATGTTATTCGGAAAAAATGCATCCATAACAACACAATAAACACTTTGCAACTTTGGAGATAAATATTCCATTTTTTAAATTAAAACAAAATAAGAAAATCATCATCGTTATCGTCATTGTGATCATCATATTTAGTTATTTATATGTCTGTTATGATATGTTATACTGTCGAATGTGTTATCTTCGCTATTGTGAACGTATTACTATAATAGTGACAAAACCAAATGTCATTCGAGGTCAGCAAAAGGAGAATTGTGAAAGGTGCCCGTAGGCTATTAGTCATACATAACAGTTCCATTCCCCACGATTTTCTGAACATTTCAGCCTCTGCTATAGTTTTTCTTGTTTATTTTGTTGTAGAATCCTGCTAGAATGTTGCATTAAAGCCTTAACCCCCTCCTGTATTCAACAGCTGCTTTTGCATTTATAGTTCTAATAGGCTACGAAGTGAAGCAGAAATATATACTTACTAGATGCGGTTTCAGCATCCTCTGTAATAGAGGGAGACACATCTGCGTTGCTGTCTGCTTGAACTTTCGATGATATTATAGGGGGACTACATGGGTATCCGATGTTTGATGTTTTAACACCTGTCACATGTAAAAGATCAAGTAAACTGTAATTTATTTACTTAAATCTAAATTTAAATTAGAAGTGTTATTTGAACCCTCGCATGCATAGTATATCACACACGAAATGTATATATATATATATATATATATATATATATATATATATATATATATATATATATATATGTATATATATAAGAGTTGTTTTGTTATTCGAAAATTAAAATATAGTGATGGTATTGACGCTTATAAGAATACTGACATTCTTAGTCATCATTGTTATATTCAAGTGAAAATTGCAATCCCAACTTTATTTTGTATCATATTCATTGTAACAACAATCTTACCCAAGAACAGGCCGCAATTTGTGATGAAAAACTTAGTATTAGTGAATGTTGAGAAGCCCTTAATTCTTTGCGAATCTAACTCAAATCAAACTGGTTTTTATTAAAAATAGATTTATTGGTGAGAATATTCGGTTTGTTTTAGATTGTATTGGCTATTAATATCAATAGCTCTCCTACTGTTAGTGGTACCACTATCAACAATGAGGTATTTGTTCAATAGTAGCTCCCAGCTTTTCAGACGTTTTTTCCTTGAGAGGGGGGGGGGGGGACGGTTAGCATACATGTAATTGCCCGAGTATTTGGGGAAAGCTCAAACGAAAACAATGTATAAATATATATGTGAAAGGAATCTTGAAACTTTACGTTCATTATACCGAGCCAATATATATATATATATATATATATATATATATATATATATATATATATATATATATATATATATATATATATATATATATATATATATATATATATATATATATAGGGTGTCCGCGTACAGAGCGGAAGGCCCGTGGTTCGAATCCCGATGGAGGCTGAAAGTTTTTTCACTGTTCTTGATTTTCCAACTCATTACGATTTTCATTTATATATATTCATTTGCCTTTGTCGTTTACCTCCTTTGCAATAACATAAAGTCTGTTCAAAGTATCTCTTTCGAGATCCGGCTTTAGGAATCACAAATGATTTTCGAGTTGGATAGCATCATGTTTGATCTCTAGAGTAGGGCAAAATATGTCACCAAAAACAGAACTAGTATTGTTCGATATAGGTGACAAACGCCTACAGTGGAATTGCGATCTTCCTTACCGGTTTCGAACCTCTGGACATACAATCAGCGTCCATAGCCTAGTGGTTAGGGTGTCCGCGTACAGAGCGGAAGGCCCGTGGTTCGAATCCCGATGGAGGCTGAAAGTTTTTTCACTGTTCTTGATTTTCCAACTCATTACGATTTTCATTTATATATATATATATATATATATATATATATATATATATATATATATATATATATATAAATATATATATATATATATATATATATTTAATATATATATACATATATAATAATAATAAGTAATAATAAGTAATATTTATATAGCGCATAATCAGCAAAGCTGCTCAAAGCGCTTTACAAATGTAAAACTTAAAATCAAATAGTAACAAAAACCAAAATATTAAATATATAGAACCAATAAGGCAAAAAATGTAACTGCCGAAAGCAACAATATAAAAAAAACACTCCCGTACTACACGATACTAGAAACTGAAACGTAATAGTACAAATTTTGAAATTGTTTAAACAATTTCAAAAGTATGTAAATAGTAAAATATATTGTTTCCATACAATGTTTCCATTCGCAAAAAAAATTAAGTGCTTCCCAACATTCACTAATACTAAGATTTTCATCACAAATTGCGACCTGTTCTTGGGTAAGAGTGTTGTTACAATGAATATTATACAAAGTAATGTTGGATTGCAATTTTCACTTGAATATAACAATGATGACTAAGAATGTCAGTATTCTTACAAATGTCAATACCATCACTATATTTTAATTTTCGAATAATATAACAACTCTTCTATATATATATATATATATATATAGCACTGGATCGGTATTTACGTTTACTTCACCAAGTTGGTGCTTAGGTTTACCTGAGGTGAAATGATTGGATCAACTTGAAATTTAACATCAGTATACCTTATGGTACTAGGACTGCATATCAGTCGTTATAAGTTGCTACCTACTTTTTGGGTCATTTGGCAATTAAAAATCCAATTGGTCTAACCCTTACGGTAAACCTAAGTCCTGATCTCCAAGTATATCCCCAGTTGGTATATAAGTTGACCTGACGTACAGGCATCCGTAGTTTTCTTGACAGCGGCAGTAGCCTGTATTCAGTGTATACGCTCTACACTGTGTACACTGTATACGCCAGGGCTAACGCTAAAGCATACCCGTAGGCTGCATTGCATGCAACCCAATAACAGTTTCGGCTAATATAAGATAATGTGTATAGTATCTGTTCCCTCTCGATGCAAGGGGACTGGGCTTACCCACCTGAAGTTAGCAGGATATTCTGCTGGCAGGATATTTGGTTGAAGCAGGGTTGCCAGTTTTCCGGATACATTGTCGGTCAAATTGAGACAAAAAAAAAACGCCAAATTTGTATTTCATATATTTTTAGGTAATTGAACTTTTGTGTATGCATACATGGCCGATTACAGCCAAATTGCATAACCTAAACATATTTATGCCGGATCAAACATACTGGATTTTGATAGATGCGACCCCTGGCCCCGTATCAGGACACATCTTCACCCTCTCATTGCCGTCCGTATGCCCAAAGAGGGCCCTATTCTCTGGATAGTCGTAATATCAGTATTGAAATAAGACTGTCTAATTATAGTCAAATTGCATAGACTGAACATATTTATGCCGGACCAAACATACTGGATTTTCATAGATACGACCTCTGGCTCCCTAACAGAATACACTTTGACCCCCTCATTGCCGTCCGTATCCCCATAAAAGGGCCCTATTCTCTGGATAGTCGTAATATCAGTATAGTACTAAGACTAGTTAATTACAGTAAAATTGCATTAACTGAACATATTTATGCCGGACTAAACATACTGGATTTTCCTAGATAATCTCCACGGCACCGTATCAGGAATGATTTTGACCCCCTCATTGCCGTCCGTATGCCCAAAAAGGGCCCTATTCTCTCGATAGTCGTAATATCAGTATTGTACTAAGACTGGCTAATTACAGTCAAATTGCATAGACTGAACATATTTATGCCGGACCAAACATACTGGATTTTGAAAGATACGACCGCTGGCTCCCTAACAGAATACATTTTGGCCCCCTCATTGCCGTCCGTATGCCCAAAGAGGGCCCTATTCTCTCGATAGTCGTAATATCAGTATTGTACTAAGACTGGCTAATTACAGTCAAATTGCATAGACTGAACATATTTATGCCGGACCAAACATACTGGATTTTGAAAGATACGACCGCTGGCTCCCTAACAGAATACATTTTGGCCCCCTCATTGCCGTCCGTATGCCCAAAGAGGGCCCTATTCTCTGGATAGTCGAAATATCAGTATTGTAATAAGACTGTCTAATTATAGTCAAATGGCATAATCTGAACATATCTATGCCGGACCAAACATACTGGATTTTCATAGATACGACCTCTGGCTCCCTGACAGAATACACCTTGACCCCCTCATTGCCGTCCGTATCCCCATAAAAGGGCCCTATTCTCTCGATAGTCGAAATATCAGTATAGTACTAAGACTGGCTAATTACAGTAAAATTGCATAAACTGAACACATTTATGCCGGACCAATCATACTAGTTTTGGATAGTTACCGTCCATGGCCCCGTATCAGGAATGATTTTGACCCCCTCATTGCCGTCCGTATCCCCATAAAAGGGCCCTATTCTCTCGATAGTCGAAATATCAGTATAGTACTAAGACTGGCTAATTACAGTCAAATTGCATAAACTGAACACATTTATGCCGGACCAATCATACTAGTTTTGGATAGTTACCGTCCATGGCCCCGTATCAGGAATGATTTTGACCCCCTCATTGCCGTCCGTATGCCCAAAGAGGGCCCTATTCTCTCGATAGTCGTAATACCAGTATTGTACTAAGACTGGCCGATTACAGTCAAATTGCATAACCTAAACATATTTATGCCGCACCAAACATACTGGATTTTGATGGATGCGACCCCTGGCCCCGTATCAGGACACATCTTCACCCTCTCATTGCCGTCCGTATGCCCAAAAGAGGGCCCTATTCTCTGGATAGTCGTAATATCAGTATTGTAATAAGACTGTCTAAGTATAGTCAAATGGCATAATCTGAACATATTTATGCCGGACCAAACATACTGGATTTTCATAGATACGACCTCTGGCTCCCTAACAGAATACATTTTGACCCCATCATTGCCGTCCGTATCCCCAAAGAGGGCCCTATTCTCTCGATAGTCGATATATCAGTATAGTACTAAGACTGGCTAATTACAGTCAAATTGCATAGACTGAACATATTTATGCCGGACCAAACATACTGGATTTTCATTGATACTCTCCATGGCCACGTATCAGGAATGATTTCCACCCCCTCATTACCGTCCGTATGCCCAAAAAGGGCCCTATTCTCTCGATAGTCGAAATATCAGTATAGTACTAAGACTGGCTAATTACAGTCAAATTGCATAGATTGAACATATTTATGCCAGACCAAACATACTGGATTTTCATAGATACGACCTTTGGCTCCCTAACAGAATACATTTTGACCCCCTCATGGCCGTCCGTATCTCCATAAAAGGGCCCTATTCTCTCGATAGTCGATATATCAGTATAGTACTAAGACTGGCCGATTACAGTCAAATTGCATAGACTGAACATATTTATGCCGGACCAAACATACTTGATTTTCATTGATACTCTCCATGGCCCCGTATCAGGAATGATTTCCACCCCCTCATTACCGTCCGTATGCCCAAAAAGGGCCCTATTCTCTCGATAGTCGAAATATCAGTATTGTACTAAGACTGGCTAATTACAGTCAAATTGCATAGACTGAACATATTTATACCGGACCAAACATACTGGAGTTTGTTAGATACGACCTCTGGCTCCCTAACAGAATACATTTTGACCCCCTCATTGCCGTCCGTATCCCCAAAGAGGGCCCTATTCTCTCGATAGTCGATATATCAGTATAGTACTAAGACTGGCTAATTACAGTCAAATTGCATAGACTGAACATATTTATGCCGGACCAAACATACTGGATTTTCATTGATACTCTCCATGGCCCCGTATCAGGAATGATTTTGACCCCCTCATTACCGTCCGTATCCCCAAAGAGGGCCCTATTCTCTCGATAGTCGATATATCAGTATAGTACTAAGACTGGCTAATTACAGTCAAATTGCATAGACTGAACATATTTATGCCGGATATATATATATATATATTTATATATATTCCTGCTACTCCTTGTCACTTTCGGTGATCATGCACTGAAGAAGAGCTAGTTTTGCTCGAAAGCTCTGCAAAAACCAAACATTGGCTGTTTTACTTCCAATCACTTACCTAATTCAATTATTGTATCTCACTCGAGATCCAGCCTTTCTCTAAATGCAGCATAGTTGTTTAACAGTTTTCCGTTATTCCTATATATATATATATATATATATATATATATATATATATATATATATATATATATATATATATATATATATATAAGGCTGGATCTCGAGTGAGATACAATAATTGAATTAGGTAAGTGATTGGAAGTAAAACAGCCAATGTAGGGTTTTTGCAGAGCTTTCGAGCAAAACTAGCTCTTCTTCAGTGCATGATCACCGAAAGTGACAAGGAGTAGCAGGAATTGAAACTATTTTATAGAGAAGATGTCGGCATGGTTGTAAAGGCAAAGCGACTTACTGATTTCTGCTGAATCGAGCAGAAGTTATATATAGTTATATATATATATATATATATATATATATATATATATATAGGATATATGATTTAGAAATCATATATGACCCCCATGGAACTATATACAAAGGTTATCAAATTTCACACAATTTTCAAATCTATCCGTGTGTGTGGCTGAGTTGTCCTCGGTGCCAATGTGACTTTGGTGGTTAGATGTCTTCATGGCTGAGCTATCTCATGTGCCGGGATGTCCTTAAACCCCATGTTGTTACGGTTTCAATTGTAGGCCCTACTCCAGTTAAAACGCATCAACATTGACATCATCTACAGAGTAGGGAAGGTTGACCTAACAAAATGAAACATCCTGACCAGTGGCGTAGCCAGGATTTTGTGTATGGGGGGGGGGGGGGGGGGGCAATATGCAGGACTATCTAAGCGGAGCGACACCATCAGTTGTCGCGGAGCGTACAAGAAAAGTTGAGGTTTTCAAGGTCCCCAGATGGCAGGAAATAGCACTTCCAGGGCTTTATTAGCCCTGACAATATCATCATCATTATGTGTTTTGGGGGTTTACAGGGGCGATTTCTTATCATTTATTCCACAGGTACCCACAATTATAAATTGCAACAAGGCTAATCCCACCATGAAAGGGATAAGTCCAGCTAAGCCCTTCCCTAGGACACTAACTCGAGGGCTGCCAACTCTCCAACCTAAGAGGGTTGCCAATTGTAACATCGGCCAGGGCTGGCAATTTCGAATAGTCTGTCAGAACGTATTCGATTCGACTGTTTGCTCGAGCACACATTCACTCCAGTAATCAATGGTGTGCCGTTTGCATATATAGACAGAAATATCACGCACGGTTAGAACCCCACCGCAGCAATGACTTATGATTATGAATGAGTCATCACAAATCCACCGAAACTTGAAAGTGTGAACAACTTTCGCCTATAAATAGACCGGGGGACTTCCTTTGCAAAACCGTCAGTTCAGCCGCGCGGTGCTGTGCCTGTTTAGTCTTTACTGTAGCGTTAGTGATATGAATGTATCCTACGAAGTCTAATATTAGCGTCTGTGAGGTAGCCTAATGAAAGAGTGTATCGAATCTGCTGGTCCAGGGCCGGGCTATGGCACGGGTCTGTGCCTAGCCTGAGGGCTGCACCTTGGCCAGCTGACTGTTGCCAGTTAATGACCTCGCATTGGCAGAAACTTAAAAATTTTCCGACATCCGTGAAGGGGGGGGGGGTCATGGCCCAATGGCCTCCCCCCTAAATACGCCCCTGATCCTAACAACTCCTGGGTGACTTAAGCATTATGCAATTCATACAGAATATCAGTGTCCATAGTTGCAGAACAGATTGAGCGTGAAAGCGTATCAGGGGGAATGTTCTCTTTGCCAGGGCGATAGATGATATCAAAGACATAGCAAGATACTGGATAGTTCCATCCGCCAACGCATTATTTTCTCATTCCAGTTGGTTAAATTGACGTGACCTATAACTGTAGGTTTTAACCAACTAGAATGAGTAAACACAACAAGCACCGTGGTCGAAGGTGAACACATTTAAATCCTGACTGTGGTCCAGGGAGCATACTACTAATAACATCACAAACATCATAATGTAATAATATGATAATATAATATAATAATTATAGTTTCCTAATTGCATGATAGACAAAATAATATCAACGTATTGTAGCGGGAAAATACTTAACGTTATTTATAAGGTTAAGGTTACGCGTAGCTAGAAAAGTACTGAAGTACCGTATAAGTAGTATAAGCAATGACATAAGGAGAGAGTGGAGTCGGCAGTTCAAATGGTCATTGAAGGCCGGTTATTGGGCGTATATGCAACAAGTTGACTTTGGTTGTGGTCACTCGTAGACAAATTCGGATCGAACCTGCTGTTTTAGAAAGAGGTACTGGCAACATTTGGGAGCACTCATCCAGATGGGCCCGTGGAAAATGTGTGTCCGGCATGATGTAACTGGAAATTATAATGCAACCAAAGGTATAGCTTACCAAGTGGTGGCCAAGGGCATGTCCCTACTAGATGCTCACAGCAACCTCGCTACTTTAAAGGGTATTACGTCATATACAATAAAACATCGTGATATGATGTTACTGGTTTATGGCCCGGTTGTTAATTATGCCATTAAATATAAGTAGTTTTTTATCCTACATTCTACATGCGTGTCGTTAACTGTGTACATATTGAAGTATATCATGTAGTATAGACAATTATAGCCTAGCTTATAAATGTTGCGATAGTATCGTGTATTTGGACCAATTTATTTATGTATTATAGACCATTGGCCCCGATAGTATGAAACAACAAAACTTCGTGAGCATATACTGGTACTCCAAGGTTTAACTTATGAGGTCTTTATTAAACCTATGGTAGTTTTTACTGAAAATCAAGGTAAGCCATTTCGACAAATCAGTATAAATTACCAATCACAATGTAAGTAAGTACTCAGAACTTCAGATCCATAACCAGAAAGAAGAGGTCAAAATAAAGGAAACGAATCCTCATTATTTTTTAAAATTAATTTTATGCACAGATCTGGCCTGCTCTTAAAAATTGGTCCCGTTTGGCGTTTACATGACCCTCTAAACCAATTTATGCTGAATAGCAATACTGCACGATTTTTAGTTTTCTATAATACTAAAGATCTTTAAAAGAAGTTATAGTGTATTTCCAATGTGTTTCCCAAATGATCACCAAGGCAGTTATATTTTGTTCAATGTTGACTGTTAGCACCTATTGAGCTATACCCAATTCCATTATAAAGTACGTTAGGGCAAATAATATAGTGAGGCGATGCAATTAAGATGAGACCATATCTGCCTAAGCATCTACCACCACCACGACGAGATGAATTTTATGTTACCATATCCCTGACCTTAAATAGCACCCGTTCAATGTCCCACCGTTGGGCTCCACGAAAGTTACTTAAGTTAATAAGATAAATGGATGAATAAACAATACAAAGAGATAAATTACTTGTATATTTGTTTCTCACATTGTTTTAATCGGTGTCGAAGGCGAACTTGGCGAAAGGAATCTATGTAGTCATGATGGTGTGTGTGTGCGTGTGTATGTATGTCTGTGACACTGCTTGTAAACACGATAAGTAAAGAACGCAAATATCTACAATACCTGGCATGTATATTGCCCATACTGTTCTTAGTGCTGTTCCAAGGTCATTTGGGGTCAACAGAGTCAAACAACGAAAACCTTGTAAACACGTGAACTTGATAAGACAAGGTCATTAGAGGCTCATATTTAGTATGTAAGTTATGAAAAATTTTGATGTAATCGGCAGCCGCTCTTAAGTTACATTTATACTATTATAACCATCTTGGAAAGAATGGAGCCTTCTTTAGGGATATAGACGGCAACGAGGGGGTTGAGCTGTTCCGTATAGGGGGCTATAGGGGGCATATCTATCAAACTCCATTATATTGGCTCCGGCATAAATATGTTCAGGCTATTCCATTTGGCTGTAATCGGCCGCCAATCTTAGATTTTTACTTATATTACCACTATCGAGAGAAAAGGGCCTTCTTTGGGAATACGCACGGCAATGAGGGGGTAAAGATGTGTCCTGATACGGGGCCAGGGTTCGCATCTATAAAAATCCAGTATGTTTTGTCCGGCATAAATATGTTGAGGTTATGCAATTTGGCTGTAATCGGCCGACAATCTTAGATTAAAACTAATATTACCAATATCGATAGAATAGGGCCCTCTTTGGGAATACGGACGGTAATCAGGGAGTCAAAATGTTTGCTGATACGGGGCCAGGGGTAAAATCTATAAAAATCCAGTATGTTTGGTCCGGCAAAAATATGTTGAGGTTATGCAATTTGCTTGTAATCGGCCAGTCTTAGTACAATACTGATATTACGACTATCGAGAGAATAGGGCCCTCTTTGGGGATACGGACGGCAATGAGGGGATCGAAATCATTCCTGATACGGGGCCATGGAGAGTATCTATGAAAATCCAGTATGTTTGGTCCGGCATAAATATGTTCAGTCTATGCAATTTGACTGTAATTAGCCAGTCTTAGAACTATACTAATATATCGACTATCGAGAGAATAGGGCCCTTTATGGGGATACGGACGGCA
This sequence comes from Apostichopus japonicus, assembly GCF_037975245.1. Taxonomy (NCBI): domain Eukaryota; kingdom Metazoa; phylum Echinodermata; class Holothuroidea; order Aspidochirotida; family Stichopodidae; genus Apostichopus; species Apostichopus japonicus. Next base: position 13,447,241 of record NC_092575.1, read on the forward strand.
ATGGGGGGGGGGTCAAAATGTATTCTGTTAGGGAGCCAGAGGTCGTATCTAACAAAATCCAGTATTAGGCCATCAGCTGAAGCTCAAAATGTGGCTGTAAAATCAGTTTCGTTCCAGCAACACCGGGTCTAGACTTTTAATGCATTTTTGGGTAGTTTAATGCATCACAAACATTATATCAAAAGTTCTCCAAAAAATTTCCTGCAGTATTTTTGTAACGCACCCTTGAAATTGGGTATGTTATGTAGACATTACGTGCTACGATGCTATGTATTAGGAACACATGTGCTAACGTTAGATTTGGTACAGTGGTGCATACATACCACTCTTTTCTTATATGTTTAATTACGACTGATATATTTTTTTTGTATAATAGTTGGGTCAGGGTTACAAGAATGGTGAAAGAGGATTCTGGTCTAAGGGTCAGTGAGGGTTGTTTTCAGGCATTACAAGTTGTGCCCTCCCCCCCCCCCCCCTCCATTTTCGCCAAAATGGTAAAAAATCACATTTTCAACTTTGAAACATGAAAAACAATTATTGCACATTATAACTTAAGGGTTTTAATTCTAAAAATGTACCACTTTTAATAAACTATGATATATATTGCTTTGTAATAAATCAAATACTTTTAGATTTTCCCCCTATGTTATGAATGCATTTCGTCTGTGCATGTATGCGTAAATATACACATATAATGAAAAGTTCCTCTTCATAATTGTTACACTCCCCATCCAAACTGTTTTACACATGTGACCCCCTCCCCCTCTACTTTACATGTAGCTAAATCCCTAGTTACAGTGAGATGTGCCAATGCCCCAAGACCAGTGAGTTATTTCTTTTGTATAAATCAATATATAAGTTGGCACACTAAGACATCATGGCATATCGTAGATGTGAAATAAAGTTAGTCGGTATATATCCGTTACCTTAGTACTCTTTCTACAGTCTTCTGCAAAACTAGGTACTTTCTCCATGTTACGGAAACGAAATGTTTATAATTCGTATTCCTGCAAAAAGTGTTTCCAAGGGAGTTAACGTATAAAAGAAAAGATCGACAAGGTTTCGAATGGTATTTTGAATAATAATAGTTCTATATTCTACAAATAATATGAATAATAAAGGTGAATGGTACAAATAAGTGAATAACGAAGACAGTTAACTTAAGCCCCAGATAGAAAGAAATAATGTATCTATTAAGACTGGGTCGATACACTCAATGGTGTAGTAGAGCTGGGCCTTTGCGATGATTCAAGATACAGGTTCTTCATCAAAAGGCGCGGCGAGGAATTAATAAGTGATTAAAAGTTTATCCAAGGACAGTTGTACTAGTTATAACAGGATCCACTTCAATTCACTGCATGGAAGTCAGATATGGTATGGAAAAGGGAAAGTCCATTCCGTAGTAGAGGTGAAGATAATTAGATGAAATAAAAGTCACTAAAGACTTGAATATCCTTCAGTCAAAACTTGAACAGATGCACAAAACGTGTTAACAATATGAATAAAACAGGTAACGAAATGTTACGGCAAAACAATAAAGAACCGTGATATTGGAACAGGGTCAGGGGCGATGGTTCCCCAACAACAGTATATAAACCTCTGACTGGTTTCAGGACGCGGTATTTGCGTCATCGTCATCAGTAAATGTAGTTGTGAGTATGCAAGAGGTAAAGCATGCCCATAACACCCTCCTCCCCCATCCCCTCTCAGCAAAAAAAGTGTGATTTGAAGAAAATGTGGATATTTATCATAAGGTGTCTGGTAGGTAGGGTAATCTACGTAAAACTACTAATAGCTAAAATGAATATATGAATAAGATCATGTTTTCTGGTTCCTTTAAACTCTGGGGAACAAAATAATGACAACATGACTTTGAAAAAGTTAACCCTCTTCACAAACTTCAAACTTGATTAAAATTTCAGACTAAGATATCAAGATTTAACACCATCATAGTTCATCCTCCAAATCATCTTCCCCTGCATCAACAATCTCAACATCTTCTTGGAAGTTGCTGCAATTTCTATATTTACATAGGTCTGTACAGGGTAGTTGTGCATTCATTCAGGAACATCTTCCTTTAAGACATTTGCCGACTCTACAGCTACTGCTGACACACTGAAGCGAAACATCTGGGTCAGGTGGCTTCGTCATCCAAGTGATTATAAGGTCATCATTTTCAAGTTTCCATCCATGTCCCTCTGGTGAGAGTGCATCAATCCTTTGCTGCAATGCCCTACTGTGAATAGCAGCCTGGTTGGTGCAGCGCTTAACATGCTGGATCAGAGCATCTTTTGTTGGTGGTAAACTCTGCTCTGAGGAGGAGATGAACAGAACACCTTGTACCATGAAATTGGATATTTTTGAGTCTCACATTTTATGATGGGCTACCAATATAATTACAATTCAGCTAGAAATATGTTGCAAATTACTTTAACAATTTCAATGGAAAGATTAACCTGATATTGCATCTCAAAGCGTTTAGAGAATTTTTTAATTTTCCTTTGGGGGAGGACCCCCATATTCCAAAAGTCCTAGATCCACCCCTGAACACTCAATGAACCACACATTGAAGAGAGTACTTTACCTTTCAAGATCTGTATGTCTTCCTTGTCAAGAATTGTATCTAGTTTCTTCAACATAGAGAGTGGTACCTCACTTCAATGGCAACACAGTCTTTTAATATTCATAAAATCTGGGCTCATCTTTTTTCCGCTCTGCTGCTTGTCGAAGCAATCCTTTAATAAAATGAAATAAAAAAGCAAATTGTTTTGCATTTTCTGTTGATCAAAATGTAAGTTTGAACAAATAAGAACTAAGACAATTTTATTTCTATACCATGTGATCTGCTCATCTTCTATGGACAAACAAAGACACATTCAAATTTTGCAAACCAGTGTCATGCAAAAAAGAATTAAAACAGGCTTTTTTTGACAGTACAGTACATTATCTCTTAATGTTTAAATTATACAATGGTAGATTATATCTGTTACTAATAATAAAGGAGACACATACTTGTTCATTTTGGTAAAGCTAGACAGGCTGATCATAAGACCTTGCAAACCTAACCTTATTGCACCTTTGTTACACTTATTTTTCTAACTAATATAATATCTCTATCATTCAAATAAAGGGCCACAGTAAGAAAACTATGAAGCCTGTATTTAACACTTAGGCTAGTGCCCCAGATGGAGAATTTGAAACAAATTTCCATTCCTACCACCTTATAACAAAAACAAATCAGATGACCATGCCACTAATTATATTATGTTCAGGTCCAACACTGTGCCCTTTGACTTGGATTCTATTCCTCAAGAGCTACTACTGATCTTGCATTATGCAACTTCTCTTAACACTTCAACTATGCCACAGAAGTACAAGTAGAGTCGTGTAGTATGCTTAGGCTTACCTCCATCGAAAGTCTCTGCCTGCTGCAGCTTGTCCTGCACCCGTTTGCAACGCCGAGTAATGTATTGTTTCTTTTCCCACATATAATAAATTGAACAGGCAATACACCAGAGCTTCTGCTTGGTTTCCTCGATCTTTTCCGTCAATTCTTCGTTTAAAATCATATGGGGTCTCCTCTGGAACTGTCCGTTTTCTTGCAGCAATGTGCTTGCTATCAATGAACCGCCTGTAACACTTATCGTGGAACCCCATCATACTATGCTGTTGAACACACGCTTGATCGTAGTAGGCCATGGAGTAATCAGTAGTACGGCGATATCACTGTCTCCGCCGCTGAGATTAAGCCAATCTTTAGCGCAAGAAGTAACTTTAGTCCATCGTTTATTCGTCAGTGCCTTGACTGCTTCAAATTTTACAGATTCAATGTGCACTGAGCACTGTAGATTTCCGTGTGTCGAAGACTGACTAGCGCCCGTGGGAGCCGCCATGTTTGTTGTTTTCTACAAAGATTGCACACAGAACTCATGGCTCATTGGACAATTCATATCACATGGTACAGATATCTCACTGGCGCACAACTTTTGAACGTAAAACGGCAGGTTTCTTAACATACGCAATAAAAAAATATAGTTCGATCTTTCGAGCGGAATTGCAAAAAAAACTGCAGGAAAGTACATGGAGAACTTTTGGATCATTAATCTAAGTTAATTTATGTATTCAATGCTGTAGAGAAATTTTAGACCCGCAGTTGCTGGAACGAAACAAGCGAATTTCGACCTTCAGCTGATGGCCTATATGTTTTGTCCGGCATAAATATGTTCAGTCTATGCAATTTGACTGTAATTAGCCAGTCTTAGAACTATACTGATATATCGACTATCTCGAGAATAGGGCCCTTTAATGGGGATACGGACGGCAATGAGGGGGTCAAAATGTATTCTGTTAGGGAGCCAGAGGTCGTATCTAACGAACTCCAGTATGTTTGGTCCGGCATAAATATGTTCAGTCTATGCAATTTGACTGTAATTAGCCAGTCTTAGTACTATACTGATATTACGACTATCGAGAGAATAGGGCCCTCTTTGGGGATACGGACGGCAATGAGAGGGTCAAAATATCTCCTGTTAGGGAGCCAGGGGTCGTATCTATCAAAATCCAGTATGTTTGGTCCGGCATAAATGTGTTCAATTTATGCAATTTGACTGTTATTAGCCAGTCTTAGTACAATACTGATATTACGACTATCTAGAGATTAGGGCCCTCTTTGGGGATACGGACGGCAATGAGGGGGTGGAAATCATTCCTGATACGGGGCCATGGAGAGTATCTATGAATATCCAGTATGTTTGGTCCGGCATAAATATGTTCAGTCTATGCAATTTGACTGTAATTAGCCAGTCTTAGTACAATTCTGATATTACGACTATCGAGAGAATAGGGCCCTCTTTTGGCATACGGACGGCAATGATGGGGTCAAAATGTATTCTGTTAGGGAGCCAGAGGTCGTATCTATCAAAGTCCAGTATGTTTGGTCTGGCATAAATATTTTCAGTCTATGCAATTTGACTGTAATTAGCCAGTCTTAGTACAATACTGATATTACGACTATCTAGAGAATAGGGCCCTCTTTGGGGATACGGACGGCAATGAGGGGGTCAAAATATCTCCTGTTAGGGAGCCAGGGGTCGTATCTATCAAAATCCAGTATGTTTGGTCCGGCATAAATATGTTTAGTTTATGCAATTTGACTATAATTAGCCAGTCTTAGTACAATACTGATATTACGACTATCGAGAGAATAGGGCCCTCTTTGGGGATACGGACGGCAATGAGGGGGTGGAAATCATTCCTGATACGGGGCCATGGAGAGTATCTATGAAAATCTAGTTTGTTTATGCAATTTGACTGTAGTTAGCCAGTCTTAGAACTATACTAATATATCGACTATCGAGAGAATAGGGCCCTTTTATGGGGATACGAACGGCAATGAGGGGGTCAAAATGTATTCTGTTAGGGAGCCAGAGGTCGTATCTAACAAAATCCAGTATGTTTGGTCCGGCATAAATATGTTCAGTCTATGCAATTTGACTGTAATTAGCCAGTCTTAGAACTATACTGATATATCGACTATCGCGAGAATAGGGCCCTTTAATGGGGATACGGACGGCAATGAGGGGGTCAAAATGTATTCTGTTAGAGAGCCAGGGGTCGTATCTATCGAAATCCAGTATGTTTGGTCCGGCATAAATGTGTTCAGTTTATGCAATTTGACTGTTATTAGCCAGTCTTAGTACAATACTGATATTACGACTATCTAGAGATTAGGGTGCTCTTTGGGGATACGGACGGCAATGAGGGGGTGGAAATCATTCCTGATACGGGGCCATTGAGAGTATCTATGAAAATCCAGTTTGTTTGGTCCGGCATAAATATGTCTATGCAATTTGACTGTAATTAGCCAGTCTTAGAACTATACTAATATATTGACTATCGAGAGAATAGGGCCCTTTTATGGGGATACGAACGGCAATGAGGGGGTCAAAATATATTCTGTTAGAGAGCCAGGGGTAAAATCTATCAAAATCCAGTATGTTTGGTCCGGCATAAATATGTTCAGTCTATGCAATTTGACTGTAATTAGCCAGTCTTAGTACAATACTGATATTACGACTATCGAGAGAACAGGGCCCTCTTTGGGGATACGGACGGCAATGAGGGGGTCAAAATGTATTCTGTTAGGGAGCCAGAGGTCGTATCTAACAAAATCCAGTATGTTTGGTCCGGCATAAATATGTTCAGTCTATGCAATTTGACTGTAATTAGCCAGTCTTAGAACTATACTAATATATCGACTATCGAGAGAATAGGGCCCTTTTATGGGGATACGAACGGCAATGAGGGGGTCAAAATATATTCTGTTAGAGAGCCAGGGGTAAAATCTATCAAAATCCAGTATGTTTGGTCCGGCATAAATATGTTCAGTCTATGCAATTTGACTGTAATTAGCCAGTCTTAGTACAATACTGATATTACGACTATCGAGAGAACAGGGCCCTCTTTGGGGATACGGACGGCAATGAGGGGGTCAAAATGTATTCTGTTAGGGAGCCAGAGGTCGTATCTAACAAACTCCAGTATGTTTGGTCCGGCATAAATATGTTCAGTCTATGCAGTTTGACTGTAATTAGCCAGTCTTAGAACTATACTAATATATCGACTATCGAGAGCATAGGGCCCTTTTATGGGGATACGAACGGCAATGAGGGGGTCAAAATATATTCTGTTAGAGAGCCAGGGGTAAAATCTATCAAAATCCAGTATGTTTGGTCCGGCATAAATATGTTCAGTCTATGCAATTTGACTGTAATTAGCCAGTCTTAGTACAATACTGATATTACGACTATCGAGAGAACAGGGCCCTCTTTGGGGATACGGACGGCAATGAGGGGGTAAAAATGTATTCTGTTAGGGAGCCAGGGGTCGTATCTATGAAAATCCAGTATGTTTGGTCCGGCATAAATATGTTCAGTTTATGCAATTTGACTGTAATTAGCCAGTCTTATTACAATACTGATATTACGACTATCGAGAGAACAGGGCCCTCTTTGGGGATACGGACGGCAATGAGGGGGTCAAAATGTATCCTGTTAGGGAGCCAGGGGTCGTATCCATCAAAATCCAATATCTTCGGTCCGGCATAAATATGTTCAGTCTATGCAATTTGACTGTAATTAGCCAGTCTTATTACAATACTGATATTACGACTATCGAGAGAATAGGGCCCTCTTTGGGGATACGGACGGCAATGAGGGGGTCAAAATATCTCCTGTTAGGGAGCCAGGGGTCGTATCTATCAAAATCCAGTATGTTTGGTCCGGCATAAATGTGTTCAATTTATGCAATTTGACTGTTATTAGCCAGTCTTAGTACAATACTGATTTTACGACTATCGAGAGAATAGGGCCCTCTTTGGGCATACGGACGGCAATGAGGGGGTCAAAATGTATTCTGTTAGGGAGCCAGTGGTCGTATCTATCAAAATCCAGTATGTTTGGTCCGGCATAAATATGTTCAGTCTATGCAATTTGACTGTAATTAGCCAGTCTTAGTACAATTCTTATATTACGACTATCGAGAGAACAGGGCCCTCTTTTGGCATACGGACGGCAATGAGGGGGTCAAAATGTATTCTGTTAGGGAGCCAGCGGTCGTATCTATCAAAATCCAGTATATTTGGTCCAGCATAAATATGTTCAGTCTCTGCAATTTAACTGTAATTAGACAGTTTTAGCACAATACTGATATTACGACTATCTAGAGAATAGGGCCCTCTTTGGGGATACGGACGGCAATGAGAGGGTCAAAATATCTCCTGTTAGGGAGCCAGGGGTCGTATCTATCAAAATCCAGTATGTTTGGTCCGGCATAAATGTGTTCAGTTTATGCAATTTGACTGTTATTAGCCAGTCTTAGTACAATACTGATATTACGACTATCTAGAGATTAGGGCCCTCTTTGGGGATACGGACGGCAATGAGAGGGTTAAAATGTATCCTGTTAGGGAGCCAGGGGTCGTATCTAACAAAATCCAGTATGTTTGGTCCGGCATAAATGTGTTCAGTTTATGCAATTTGACTGTAATTAGCCAGTCTTAGTACAATTCTTATATTACGACTATCTAGAGATTAGGGCCCTCTTTGGGGATACGGACGGCAATGAGAGGGTTAAAATGTATCCTGTTAGGGAGCCAGGGGTCGTATCTAACAAAATCCAGTATGTTCGGTCCGGCATAAATGTGTTCAGTTTATGCAATTTGACTGTTATTAGCCAGTCTTAGTACAATTCTTATATTACGACTATCGAGAGAACAGGGCCCTCTTTTGGCATACGGACGGCAATGAGGGGGTCAAAATGTATTCTGTTAGGGAGCCAGCGGTCGTATCTATCAAAATCCAGTATATTTGGTCCAGCATAAATATGTTCAGTCTCTGCAATTTAACTGTAATTAGACAGTTTTAGCACAATACTGATATTACGACTATCTAGAGAATAGGGCCCTCTTTGGGGATACGGACGGCAATGAGAGGGTCAAAATATCTCCTGTTAGGGAGCCAGGGGTCGTATCTATCAAAATCCAGTATGTTTGGTCCGGCATAAATGTGTTCAGTTTATGCAATTTGACTGTTATTAGCCAGTCTTAGTACAATACTGATATTACGACTATCTAGAGATTAGGGCCCTCTTTGGGGATACGGACGGCAATGAGAGGGTTAAAATGTATCCTGTTAGGGAGCCAGGGGTCGTATCTAACAAAATCCAGTATGTTTGGTCCGGCATAAATGTGTTCAGTTTATGCAATTTGACTGTTATTAGCCAGTCTTAGTACAATACTGATATTACGACTATCGAGAGAATAGGGCCCTCTTTGGGGATACGGACGGCAATGAGGGGGTCAAAATGTTTCCTGCTACGAAGCCAGTGGTCGTATCTATCAAATCCAGTATGTTTGGTGCGGCATAAATATGTTCAGTCTATGCAATTTGACTGTAATTAGCCATGATAATTTCATGATAAACCGTTATAACTTGTTATTAAAAATGATCACTTGACCACCCATCATATGAATCAGCGCTACGATTTATTTGAAACAGTACACAAGTTAGTGTTTTCTGGGGTTTTGTCTAATGTCGCTGGTCACCCTGGCAAAAAAAGTTTTCTCATTGACTTTGTACACGCTACAACTCCTAAATTTCCACGTTGACTTTGTACACAGAATATCCTGCTAGCAGAATATCCTGCTAACTTCAGGTGGGTACTGGGCTTGAGATCACCACAGTAAAGTGAGCCGCACTTTCAGCCGCGTTTTCAAACGATGGGAGGTGACAGCAATTTCTGAAGTTAGAGTGTGCATACTCGAAATGTGCAACTAGACAGGCTAGCGAAGCGCAATACGGTGTCTTGTAATGGCCATTAATTATCATAAGTCTGACAACAGGTACATTAGTTTTACATTTAATAATAATAATAATTATCTCAATTTAAAATTACTTGGCAATTTGATGTTTCCCTCTTTTTTTCAGGCTCAAACTATATACAAAATTGGAGTGATCCGATGCCCACACAAGGATATATGACGTCATCAAATACCCCTTCCTCACAAAAATATTCAAAAGAGATTTCAAAATGCTTAACTTGCACATAATTCGAATGTGCGGCTGAGTCTATATCTGCAATTGGCCTCATAGAAACTTCTTCAAATTCATATATATTGTAGAAATACTCTTCATCTATACCCTCATATTAAGATTGGAGTGATCCGATGCCCACACAAGGATATATGACGTCATCAAATACCCCTTCCTCAAAACAATTTACGAGAGATTTCAAATTAAGGTTAAACTTTACACATAAATCGAATGTTCGGCTGAGTTTATATCTGCATTTAGCCTCATAGAAACTCCTTCAAATTCATATATATTGTAGAACTACTCTTCATCTATACCCTCATATTAAGATTGGAGTGATCCGATGCCCACACAAGGATATATGACGTCATCAAATACCCCTTCCTCACAAAAACATGCACAAGAGATTTCAAAATGCTTAACTTACACATAATTCGAATGTGCGGCTGAGTCTATATCTCATTTGACCTGATAGAAAATCCTTCAAATTCATATATATTGTAGCACTACTCTTCATCTATTCCCTCATATTAAGATTGGAGTGATCCGATGCCCACACAAGGATATATGACGTCATCAAATACCCCTTCCTCAAAAATATTGGGATTTCAAATTAAGGTTAAACTTTACACATAAATCGAATGTGCGGCTGAGTTCATATCTGCAATTGGCCTCATAGCAACTCCTTCAAATTCATATATATTGTAGAACTACTCTTCATCTATACCCTTATATTAAGATTGGAGTGATCCGATGCCCACACAAGGATATATGACGTCATCAAATACCCCTTCCTCAAAAATATTCACAAGAGATTTCAAATTAAGGCTAAACTTTACACATAAATCGAATGTGCGGCTGAGTTTATATCTGCAATTGGCCTCATAGAAACTTCTTCAAATTCATATATATTGTAGAACTACTCTTCATCTATACCCTCATATTAAGATTGGAGTGATTTGATGCCCACACAAGGATATATGACGTCATAAAGTACCCCTTCCTCAAAACAATTTACGACCGATTTCAAAGTCAACAATCAAATATTATACACATAAATCGAATGTGCGGCTGAGTTTATATCTGCATTTAGCCTCATAGAAACTCCTTCAAATTCATATATATTTTAGAACTACTCTTCATCTATACCCTCATATTAAGATTGGAGTGATCCGATGCCAACACAAGGATATATGACGTCATCAAATACCCCTTCCTCACAAAAACATTCACAAGAGATTTCAAAATGCTTAACTTACACATAATTCGAATGTGCGGCTGAGTTCATATCTGCATTTAGCCTCATAGAAACTCCTTCAAATTCATATATATTGTAGCACTACTCTTCATCTATACCCTCATATTAAGATTGGAGTGATCCGATGCCCACACAAGGATATATGACGTCATCAAATACCCCTTCCTCAAAAATATTGGGATTTCAAATTAAGGCTTAACTTTACGCATAATTCGAACGTGCGGCTGAGTTTATATCTGCATTTGGCCTTATAGAAACTCCTACAAATTCATATATATTGTAGAAGTACTCTCTTTGCCAACTTGGTGGGTGACTGGGGGTGGGTGGGGAAGGGGGTCGTTATCCCACCACCCGTAGAATCGACTTTATTTTAACTTCATTCTTGATATGCGTATCGCTACCCTTCTAATGCTATACAATTACAGATGCAGTTACACTTGTTGAAGGCTCCCGTTTTCCCATGTCGATTTCCATATGGAAGGCTGAAATGATTCAAAGATAAGTTCAAGATATGATTGATGCCATTATTAAACGGTCCCTGACACATTCCATGCAGCGAAGTCAGATCAAATCTCTTGAGTGTCTAGTCACGTTTAGTTGGAAATTCGGATTCATTTCGGTGGCGTTGCTTGAATATATCGTCATGTTTGCAATATATTTCGTCGTTTTAAAATAAGTCTTTTTATTTTGGGATTAAACATTGTTTAATATGTGTTTTGAAATATATATCATCATTGTGTTTGACCTCTTTTGGTAAAAGCATATTTTTGCTTGTGATTTGACACATATTTTCAATGTATGTGCACTTCATATTATATTGTTAATATATGCTAGTTTTGTGTTTTTATACATGCCTTTTTGCCTTTTGTTTCGCTTTTGCGGTGATGGCCGCCTATATGCTGATTGGTGAGTGACATAATCTATCATTTACGAAGAAACAGTGGCGGGGCTAGGGGTATTGGTCAGGGGGCCAGAATGGTCTGAAGGGCGCTTTCGACACTATCTAAGCGGAGCGCCACCACAGGTGAGCGCGGAGCGTAGCCACAGATTTTTGTTGAGTCAAGATACTCCCTAGATCGCCGGAAATGACCCTTTCTGGGCCTTGCTAATTTGCAGATAAACGAAGAATAAATAGCCGTTTGAGCATTTTGTCAGAAAATTACACCAACAAAATGTGACAAATGTTAATGGGTATGAGAGCGCAATAAAAAAATAATAATCGCGAATAAGTAAAAAGTGGTAAAAAGCTGAAGAGGGCGCCGGCAGTCCATTTGAGTCCGTCAGGGGGGGTATTCGCCCCCCCCCCGACTGTGATGGACGCTCCGCCACTGCGAAGAAATGTAAACAAAACCTGTCACTATGACGCAACCGTTAAATTATGTCTTTGTGTAGAGGTTTAAATTCTTTATGTTAAGATAAAGATGACGCCGAGAAAGGAAAAGTTAATCCACTGATGACCGCAAAGGCGTTCTGTACCGCCACTGTCGTCCAAGTTTGATGAATTTGCCAATTAGTATTTTTTTCTATCAGTTTATGACAGTAAACAGATTCGACTTCCTGTTTAGTGGGTGACTGGGGGGGGGGGGTGGCACGTTTTGGCTGTAAACGGAGTCACTTTATTCGTTGTACATTAAAACGTGGGTGAACCGGGTATTCTGAAGCCATCACTAGAATTCCTGTGTTAGGCTACATATCGCCAGATCGACTGTTCTATGGGAACAAGGTTTTAGGATTTGTAAATTAATTGAGGGTGACCATTTGGAGAAGTGCACTGTTATTCGTTTCCGTTTCATATGAGCGGCTACACTTTGTGTGACCATGCCATTTTCGAAAAAGTACAAGTTTTCGGAAGAGGAAGTCCTACGCTGCATTGTTAAATGTTGGTACTGCTTATATACCAGGGTTGTCCAACCTACGGCCCGCGGGCCACAGTCCGGCACGCCGCAGGGTTGCGTCCGGCCCGCCAGAGATGCTCTACGGTGCGAAATTTAGTGAGCAGATTTATTGATAACAATTTGAAGTTATATAATCAATCATTCGAGCCTACAGGTCTCAGCGTACGGGGGCGGGGCGGCTGGACTTTATTCATCTGCTTTATCAGGAAAGAAAATAAATCAGTGCGCACCGCGCGCAGTGCTCACATTTTGTTGCCTTGGGCTTCGCGCAAAAAATTGAAAAATCGTAGGGTTCATGCAGCCCCCTCCTTCATCATAATCATTCCATGTGGCCCTCCTCTGCAAAAGGTTGGACAACCCTGTTATTTACCCATCATTGCAATTTCAAGTAATCATTCAAGGTTCTATTGGCTAGCCATCATTTGTTTCGAAACTAGGTTGAAAGGGTGCCGCAGGCTACTACTGCAATAGCAGAAATACAGTTATTATATTTATATAAAGGCGGCGTTCGCACTTGTCAGTTGCAGGATGTACCCCGGCCCGTGATTTGATTTGTTGGTATACCGAAAAAGTTGTTTGCAAATATTAGAGCATCTATGGTATACTACTTGCACACAACATTAAATCAGGATTCCTTAGAGCGTGTTATATATATAGTATGCATGTAATTTTATTTTAGCTGCTTAGCTAAGGTACGGTTGTATCAAAATCATAACGTCAGGATGTATTGTCAATTACGAATTAATGAGGGAAATGGGGCAATACGAGGCACATAGAACAGTACGGTGGCGTAATAGAGACATATAGGAAAGAAGGAAAGTGTCCTCAAATCTCGAAATTTTGACTTTAAAAGTCAAAATTTTAACATTTAAAGTCAACATTTAGACACTTTACCTCAAAGTTGTTACTTGTTATTTGACAATTTTAACTTTTTATCTCAAAAATTTGACTGGTTATTTCACAAATTTCACTTTTTATCTCAAAATGTTGACTTCTTATACCAAAATTGTGACTTTTTATCTCACAAATTGTGACTTTCTATTTCAAAATTTTGACTTTTTATCTGAAAGTTTTGACTTTTTATCTCAAAATTTTGACTTCTAACTTAGCTAGGATGTACGAAGCTCTACGTACGTACGTATGGTAAAATTATTTTGTTACCACATCCTCTCTAGAGCTTCGTAAGGATGCATGCTGCCTGTTAAATTTCACACTTATTAATTAATTTAAGGAAAATATGATGTAACGAACACAAGCCACATATATTGTTTAGTATTGAAATGGGTTTTTATTAATCAATCTTGGCTTTTTATTATAATGGCCAAATCTGATAGTGTTTGTATTTGCAGAGATTGGTAAAACTGATTGCGTCACTCAGTCATAGTGCTTGTACTAGTAGTGTACTGCAGAATACATTTTGAGATAAAAAGTCAACATTTTGAGATAAAAATTCCAAAATTTTAGATACAAAGTCAACATTTTGAGATAAAAATTCAAAAATTTTAGATACAAAGTCAACATTTTGAGATAAAAATGTCCCTATTAAGCCACCGTAGAATAGTGATGAGGATTTCATCTCAAGTTCTTAAACATGATGGCATAGCTAAAGTCTTACCAAAATTGTCATATTTTGGGACACTGTTTTTCTCTTTCCTATTTTCCTCTTAAGCCAACGTAGAATAGTAATGAGGAATTCATCGCAATTTTTAAACCATGCTGGTATGGATAAAGTCTCTGTGGTGAGTGGAGGGCAAATGATCTACCTGGGGTGGGGCCGTGAAGGGGACTACGGAGCCTCTGCCCCCAGTTAGTACGTTGCAACTGATAACTACGACCGACGGGAACTGTACGAAACACTTTTGCGTAATTCGTGGTTAGATGGCATCGTAGTCAATGACTATTTAGATTTGCTGCAAACACAGGTGACGAATTTCAACGTGTTCCTTTGCAATTCGTTCCAAATGATTTCACGAATTTCAATTTCCAAAATTGCTAGAAAATGGTATAGAACACAGAAACTCATCGGAAGTAGATGGATTCTCCTTCCCGTTAATCGAATCGGCGTACACTGGGTACTCCTAGCTGCAAATGCAATAACGCAATCACTTTATTATCTCGACCCCCTCGGAGGCGACAATCTTGGTGGAGAAATGGAGTGTTTCATTCGTTTCATCGACGAGAGGTCAGCGTTGGAAGGACATTCATGGCGCTGTATGAAATGGTCGTTTAAAACAACTTCTTGTAAATTGTCACTCCAACTAACCCCAAACGACTGTGGTCTGTTTATCCTTCTTTACGCCAGAACTTTGTTGTTGGAGAAGAATATGCAAAATAACACGGACATTCAAGCGGAACGGAATTCAATATACCAAACACTTCACAATTACGATATGCAGCGGTTATAAAGTTTCATCTATACATGTTGCGTGAGATACTATTTACTGCAAAGAAACACTGAACTGTAAATATTCAGACTTGGTACCAAATTGTTAATGGGAGAGATGTGAAACCAATGACGAGCTTGAAACACTGTCGCTTTTAGTATGGCAAACGTTTATTATCCTTAACGACTAGCTGAGCGGCGGTTGGCACATGTTTCCGGAACTCATAAGGATGTATCATGCTTGGCAGACATCCAACTATACCATCCACCAGTTTTTGGGGTGAGTGTCATCTTTCCAACCCATAGGTATATATGATGTGTTCTCGATGAAAGTAACAATATTCTGCAAAGCATAGACTTGTTACACAAAGTATGATCACATAGATTTGTAACCAAAATAATATCACATATTTCAGATCAATGATCTGCTGATGTTGCTTATAATTGCCACTGAACCCCTTTTCAGACTTAAAATGTTTCCGTTTGCTAGTTACCAAAGAAAGTATATCACTGGGGAAATTCTTTGATAGTTTATGGCTTGGCAAATGTGCAAAACGATGTCTTCTAACGTTTTCCGTACAGATTTCCTCGCTTCTACACCGACGCATTCCAGTTTATCTTTTAAGATCGGCGTATGACAACTTGACGTAACTTCAAACAGTAAGTATGTTTAACTAGTCAGTAAGATTAAATGAGCAACAACAACTCTTCTTTCTCGTGTTAAGCAAATCAAGTAGCATTATTAGATCTTGTAATCATTTGGAATTAAAAAGAGTAAACAGAACGAAAGAAATCAACCAGTGGCGTAGGAAGGTACTTATGAGTTCGGGGGGGGGGGGCTGAAGACTGACGGCCGGCCTGGGGGAGGGGGTGTCCCCCTCCCATATTGGATTTTTTTTTTTGCATTTCCAGGTGGCCTCAGATGCAATTTGGTGCAATATAACACACTTCAACACCCACTACATTTTGTAAATAATTTTGCATTTTCACCTGGCCTTAGATGCAATTTGGTGCTCCAATAGCCCCCCGGTTCCTACGCCCTTGAAATAAACGTCTTGTTGCAACTATAAAGTTTAATTGTGCCATGTCTTTTGTACTGAAGTAATTGTTACAGACATTAGGAGCAATATTTGAAGCCAAGAGAATTATTTCATGGGGTTCTTTGATAATTAGTGGCTTTCAATGTTTCCATTCAGATTCCATCGCTCCTATACCGACGCATTCCAGTAAATCTTTCACGATCGGCGCATGACATCTTCACTTTTACTTCATACAGTAAGTATGCTTTAACTTTGTCAGTAAGTCTAAATAAGTAACGACCATGCCCCTTTCTCGTGTTAAGCAACTAAAGTAGAATTAATAGATCTTGCAATCATTTGGAATAAAAAGAGTAAAAGAAAGACAGAAACTTGCTCAACAAAAAGAAAATGATTGCGATCGTCATGCTGTGAAGGGGAGAAGGCACCTGTTCGAGGAAGGGTGTTTGCCACGCCAGAACAGTTACAGATTCCCTCTATGGCAAAATGTTGCTAAGTTATGAAATCATCACTATCATAGTTAGTTCATTTTCTTTCACCAGATACCATTCTTTCGTTTGAATGCACTTTAAATCTTGTTTGGACAGAAGCAGAAAACATTAACCGATTCATCCATATATTTTACAGGTACGCAAATTGCACATTCAAAGGTTGCAGAAAGCCGTTTTCACACATGTTCTCTGTACACACTGTTTTATGGAAGCGTACCGTAAGTTATGCAAAACCGGTGCCGTTGGCATTTGTTATTGTGTCAAGAAGGAAGAGGAAGGTCAACAATTGGGCTGTACTCAGGGTAGTATAAAAGAAGCCCTTCCTTCTAACCCCAGAGTTAACCGTTTCGTCTTGAACTTTGATGCTGCGAAGTAGGAGAGCAGTTGAATCAGTCTTTCCAGAAGGCACCATCGCAGGCTGTCTGTTTTACTGGCGTCAAGTGGTATGGGGAAAGGTGAATTTTCTTTTTTTAGGCAAGTCCAGAGAAAAAATAGAATGCATTTTATTTATACATAATGAAATTTAATCTATACATCCGTCGTAAAATATTATATATTTTTTTATATCGCGGTACAAGATTTGGGATTGAGGAAAGCTTATTCGTCGTCAGAAGCTGTGCAAACCTATATTCGAAAACTGATGATGGCATTACCAGCTATGCTACCACTGCAACAAGTTTGGCCTCAGTTTGATATTCTCAAAGGGGAGGCTATACTTAAGAGCAAATAAAGGAGTCGTCTTACTAAATGGAATCCACCTGGACGGAGGGCGGGCTTTTGGGCTCCAGCTGCTTGGTGTGTATTTAAGAGAGCCATCCACATCAACCACGATCTTGAAGGTATGTCTCAACAATTCTTTTTTTAAATTAAATACTATATCACTTGTATTACTGGTCATGATTGCAGTTTCTCTTTTGTCTTTTATTTACACTTGAATTTATATTTACACATTGTTTTTTAGGATGGCGCTGCTACCTGAACCAAATCGCCGGCAAGGAAGTACCATTTCATGATATTGTTACAACTCTACAAAGAGAGGCAACCTTTGGTATAATGTACAAGTATTGCTGATGTCGGAAGGAACACTGGGAGGGTAAAAAACGGGCACACAGGACACTGCAGTCTCGAGTGCAGCAGTTCTGGAAAGAGTTTGAGACAGGAGACCAAACGACTGCGAGACTCCTCAAGTCATGTTCGCGACTGTTCGGAACCATGGACACAGAACAACAATAGATAGCCATAATCAGCTGGACAGATCTGGCATTTTTCAGGAACTAACTCCTCGCCTGTCCCCACGGGGAAAAAAGAGGGCATGGGCAGGGCCTTGGGGGTAGTTCCCAAGTGCGCTCAACCATGTTTATATATCTAACAAAATATTTTTAGTTTTTGCAAATGTTGAATTTTTCTACCATTCATACATTTTCCAATCAACTCAGAGGTGACATTATGTGATAATCAGTAAGTAGTATAATATCTTTTATAAAAATTCTGTATAACGAGCTG
Organism: Apostichopus japonicus; assembly: GCF_037975245.1. NCBI lineage: Eukaryota > Metazoa > Echinodermata > Holothuroidea > Aspidochirotida > Stichopodidae > Apostichopus > Apostichopus japonicus. Next base: position 13,465,398 of record NC_092575.1, read on the forward strand.
TCGACCTAGTCCGTGCAAAGACATTGTTTTACTAAGAATGATTCCATATTTCTCTGGAAAACTTATACCTGGACATTTTTATACCTTGCATACTGTTCTGTGAAAGGCAACAATAACAATTACATTCAGAATGAAGTTGGGAAAACACACTTTGTGGTTTCTATCAATGTTTTCCCTATGCTTTTATTGTTTAAAATGATGCATTTTAACATACAAAAACACTAACATTTTGCAAAAAAAAACGTTTCCTTGTTAATGTGTTCCATGTTTCTTCTCCCTCAGCCTTAAACAAGTAAAAGAAAGCAATTAAAAAGGAATCTCACCTTTTTAAGTTTTGTCTACAAGAATCCCAAACTGTATTCTTGTACCAGTATTCAAGAGAAAAGAAACTATTATAATACTCACCGATCTTGAATATACTAAAACATCTATTTACAGCCTTCCCACCAAATCTTTCTATGCCATGTTCTAATTACAGAGCCCCCCCCCCCCCCAAAAAAAAACAACAATAACATAGAGGCCTGCCGACACTGGTATTAACAAAAACTTGGACGAAACCACATAGGGTTATTCCCAATTCCTTCAACAATGATTTACACACCTACCAGATGTTACTCTTTCCAAATAGCCTAGCCTATAAGCCTTCCTTGGTTTCTCCCCTAAAAACGTTACTTTCCTCCCTAAGTCGTTTTAGTACACCGTTTCGTCAAGTACTGCAAATATCTCTTTCCACACAGCTTCTGAGTCCCGTTAGATATTGTTACTTTCTTTCATTAAATCTCTTTAATTAAAACCATAAATTACATGTACTACAGTGGCTTCACTACCCAAATTTAACTCTTTCCACAAACCCTAGCCAATGGCCTTCTCTCTTTCGTCTCCTGCGAAACGTTAGTTTCCTCCCCTACAACCGTTACTTTTCTTCCCTATGATTTCGGGGAAGAAAAATAACGTTTTTAGGGGAGGAAAATAACGTTTTTTGAGGGAGGAAACTGATGGGTACGCAAACTAACGGGAGCCCTACATTCTTAATATGTCTGAATAAAGTTAAAATCTCTCAGAAATGTTTTCAGTACTTGATATGTTTAATATGTTTCTGATATCTAAACATTTCCGGAGTAGAAGAAGAGTGGGGGGGGGGGGGGAATATGGTTAGAACGGGTTGGAAAGTTTTATATTTTACCGTCACAGCCTTGATGGAGGGACTAGTGATTACAGGTCTATTTACTGTGTATATGCATGCTGGGTTGTGGATGGGGGCATTGTACAGAGTACTACAAATGGGTAAATTTGGTTGAAAATGTTCCTACTTCACTGTCGTGATCTTGATTGAGACTATTGGTAATAAATATATTTACAATAAGCATATGATTTAACATAACATAGATGTTGCTATGGGGAGAGATTCAGTTGGTGAGGGAAGGGGTATTAGGAGGGAGGTTGACAACCGGGCAGTAGATATGATTGATGGGAGGGGAACGAAATGAATTTTGAAGTTTGAATTCAAAGCAATTTGTTTCTCATATTTGTGTATTTGTTTGTACAAGTATTAGATTATGCGAATATTAATTAGCATTTCATGAGACCCTTGTTCCAGTTACAACAACAACAACTGAGGTGTCAAAGATGATGTGGATGCACAACAGCCTCTACGTATCACTCCAGAAGTGCCCTTGACCAGCATGGAGACCTTCACTTTGAAACAAGGGCGGCGGAAGCACTTTTAATCTGGGGGGGGGGGCACCGACATCAAAGGGCACTTTGCAGAAATTCGATTGGACTGATGCAGCCTTATATTTAGTACCTTTATAACTCTTTTGTATTATCTTATTTACGTATACACATCACTCCATCAACTCCCCCCCCCCCCCCTCTCAAGGTAAATATGCATACTAGCACTGCAATATCAAATGTGCAAATTGGGAAATAAGGAACAAGTTTTCTTTTGAGACAAAATGAGGTGAAATCATGCTAGTTGCTAATGTAGGAATCTTCCGAATTAGAGTTTATTTCTTGTTACTATCTTAACAATTTTTTTCCATTCGAAATAGCTTTGAGTTTGACCCACAGATATTCATTAAAAGTCAGGGGCGTAGCCAGGATTGGCAAAGTTGTATGCACGACTATCTGAGCGGAGCGCCACCACCGGTTGGCGCGGAGCGTACAAGAAATTTTTTGGTTTTACAATGCCCTCAGATGGCCGGAAACGGCCCTTCCCGAGTGTTCATTCTGGTTCCATGGCCGCTTGATAACTTGAGACACCTCAATTTTTATGTAGAAAAAGGGCACATTCTTAACCTGAGGAAAAGTGGGGGGCACGTGCCCCCTGTGCCCCCCCCTCCCGGTTCCGCCGCCCTTGCTTTGAAATAAACCCTAACGTTGGTAGCCTGTAATATATTCTAATTATTCGCGAATGAAAATTTAACAGAATGTCAAACAATCAGTCATATCCCACACATTCAAATATCAAATTATACTTTACTAAAAAAAACGTCTTGGACTCATCGAGCTATCAAGATTTCATAAAAAAAATCAAGTGGGCTATAAATTTTCACTTTAATACCTTCCCAACAATGCATGTGTTCCTATTGCGAAAAGTGGCTGGATTTTGAGTAATTAAAATTGGTAAATAATTTCCCCTGAACCTCCTTGACCGGCCTTTGTATATCATCATAAAATAAAAGGACGTCAAACTAAACCTTAGAAAATTATAATTTGCCATTTAGGCGGTGAGACTACGAAAGCCTTTTTGAGGCAATGCAAGTAAAAAGTAAAAATGTATCATTTGTTAATACAAATTAACGCTGATGTAATTTTAATTGGCCTCGTAAAAGCAGGGAGATCCATAACAACTTCCTGGTGACATCTAGACAATCTTTGAAGTCACAATGATAAGCTGCTTACACCGTCTTTCTTAACGTGGGATTCAACGGTAAGGAATTACCCTAACCGTTTACACAATCATGTTCATTAAACAGTACCGTAAACTAACACTATGGAAGGTACAGTTAGCATACTCGTTCAGCACGGTTTGTGCTGAACGTGTATGCTAACTTCAATTTGGTTTATTTACGTTATATTACGAATGTACGGCTGAATGTGCGGCTCACTTGACTCTAGTGCTTGAGATCGGGTCAGTCGTCCGCCGTGTAGTTTGGTTTTCGTGCCCAGGTTCTTTCCTTGTTGACTTTTTCTTAAAAAAGTACCGTTAACACGAAAACGTCTCACCAACAACTTCAGGTAAGGTCCATGAGATTAGTCAATAAAGTTTGGTGATATTAATAACGTTGATATTATAACGTTGTTGCATACGGTTTCAGTTGTTTTCCGCATACGTTACTTTCCGCTAATTACTTTCCGCTGAAAATATTCTTCTGCGGAAAACACCTTTTTTTCACCTTCCTGTATACTATATTTTTCGCATATTTTAGGATACCAAATTCAGGCAGGATGATTAAAATAACATGAGAAAGTATCAAAGAACGTCGATAAAGGATGGTTAGACTGAGTTCATGTCAGAAAAGTTAAGCTGCTTATAATACAGAGGAGGCTTGGGGGTGTGTAATTAGGGATTATTAAAGAAGTATGTGGTGGTCGGCCGATAAAAGGGCAAAGGGACACCCGCGTTATGAAGGATTGACTATCTAATAAAGTATTAAAACTGCGGTCCGCGTAATGATAGTTTAAAAAAAAAAAGTTGTAAAAGGCGGTATCTTTGATTTTCGCTGGAAATGGCTGTATAAGTAAGGGCTGTTTTAATAGTCGAACACGCATTTTGCACCACCTTTCTTACGAGTTACATCTAAAATCATGGCCGATTTATCCTGTTACAGTTACCAATCTTTTCCACCTTCCTAAATCATTCCATGTGCCTAATCAATTCAGCAAGTTATTCTGTCCCTTCAAAAAAAAAAACGTTACTTTCCGCTGAAAAAAACGTTGTTTTCCGCTGACAAATTTGTTTGCGGAAAACACCGTTTTGTTTCAGCGGAAAGTAACGTGTACGGAAAACAACGGTACCCGTTGCATACAGCTTCACGTTATTTGTTCATACCCATACAGTATTTCAATACTATAGTCTAGACTAGCTTCTAGCCTAAAACTTGTAAGGCCTAGCCTACATTCGGCTGTAGCCAAGGGCCATAGTCCAAGTCCTAACACTACCTTAGCATTGGGTCAAGGGTAAACTGGTCTGTAGTTTAAGCTACAAATTAATACCAACTGCCAGAGAAATTAGATTTCAAGTAGGTCAGCTTAACTTCTTAGCCTACTGTGCATGTATCATATATGGCCTTCGATTTTGCTGGACAATTATGTTACTGTATATTGCCCTAATCATGACCAGATACTGTAGCATGGTGGGCTTATAATTGACGCACTTAAGGATTTGATCAATGATATCTATCAAGGAAAAATCCAAATTACTCAACTGTATGTGTTTTTCATATGTGTAGTTCCTCAGAAATGTTCTGATCTCAAAATATTTAAGGTTCTGTGCCTATGCACCGTACAATTGAGCAGAATTTGACCACAAAATGTCTGTCGTGTCAAGTTCTTTCATACCCCTAAATTGACACATTCGTCGATAAGCTAACTGTAGTGTAGGCCTTAGTATACATCCATTGACTTTAGATGCTGTTTGCTATGCTCTGAGCCTCTAAGCTCTGACAGGTCATGTCCCAGAGAGTAGTGTTATCATATTGAGGTAATGTTGGGTATTTTAAGGGTGCAAGATTTCCAAATGGCCAAAAAGCGTGCAAAACTGGGGGAGGGTGTTAAAAGCTTGTTCTCATTCTGCATTCATGCATTCCTCAAATTGTGCCAAATTTAAGCCATCTTTTCTGACAAGAGAATGAACATAAATAAGTCCAGATAATTGTTTCATAAATTGCAAGTGGAAGTCTTGACAGTGCAGTTCCCTATTTGATGTCAATACTTAGTGTACATGTTGTCCAATATTCATGTCAGTTTAGTTAATTTAGATATCACTTTTTTCATGGAAACCGCATATGCAACAATTGAGAAAAATGCCACACTACTAAGTTTGAATATTGATCTATTATTTGGTATGTAAGTTGTACCCAGGAATTTAGCATGCAATCACTTCAAGAGATTGACTGAGTATTCATGCATGGTTCAATGCCTCATCCCGCATGCAGTTCATTTACTTAAAAATTGCATGCACCCTAAACTATGTATACCGGTACATTTAGCCCCTCAACGTATCATTTGGGGTTTAAGCTCAGGACTACTCGTGTACACAGACTTTGGCATAATGACTAAGTTCATTTTTAATGTTTGGTTTCAATGATGTTGAAACTTTCAACTCACGATGGCATATGGGTGCGTGTGCATTGGTAGGAGTATTGTGTTTGTGATCCTAGCTTGTAAACACAGTTTCTCATGACAGTAAGCTTTATTGGACAGATCTCATAGTTGGTACAGTATGTATGTGTAGATGCATCACAAGTACAAGAAGCCTATTGTTTTTGGTGAAGGTCAAAGGTAATTTAGGAAAAAATGGTCAAATTGTGAAAACTCAATTTGAAGCATGGATAGATCTATTTATTGGTATGTCTAGGCCAGTGGTTGGGTCAACAGGGCAAACTTGTGAAAACCTTATTTAAACCATACATCTCAAAGCAGGGTACACTAGCTTGCAGAGATATATAATGTTTAGTATCATTTTATATCGCTACAGAAGGCTTTCAGTGGTCTTTTTAGATCCCCAACTGTCACTTTGAAAATGTTGTTTATCACAGTTCTCAATAGTTTTTTGCTGTATATTATTAAGATACAATAAGTTGTACATACAGCCTACACATATACAGTAGCATACATGTCAGATTGACAAATTCATAAAATGAAACTTATTACATAATGGAAACCATGTGCAGTGCAGTTTGCATAATGGTGATCTATTTAGCTAGTATCGGATCATAGCAACATGTTACCACATGTATGCATTTAAGTGTTTTGTCACACAGTACAGTGTTAACATCATACAAGGGAGTTTTATTTGTTCCATAACAACTCTGATCATAATAGCCTGTTCGTGCAGGGAGTTGTAATGGAACAACTCCCTGGTTTGTGCTATGGACATGAGAACTATCTAGTGCCTGTTGAACATTAGTCTTGTGCATTTTCATGTTACTTACTAACACCAAATTACTGCACACAGATGGTCATTTTTAAAAGTATGAAAACTGAATACAATCAAGAGCTTTTATTTGGACATGATACCCAATATGAAACTACTTTAGTTGCACATACTGTATGTATGTTGGTTTTTATCATGAATCATTTTTATAGGAGCCATGATTTTTTTAAATTTTTTTTATGAAGTAGGTCTGGATTCCCTTGGCATTATAACCTGATTGAAATTTAACCTCTGTGATTGCACTAATATGTGAGACCATTGATCAACCTAATTAATAGCTTTTAATGATGAAGACACTGATAACAATTTCATAACTCATTAGTGTGAACACAATGCAAGGTTCAATGAGGTACTGTTTATTTCCTTAAAATGCATAGCTGGTGGTTTTTCAACATACTCTAATCCTTTCAAATATGTTACATTGAATCTTTACACTTTTCCATTGATATATTACAGACTGTGTTTTTTTGTTATGGGACTCCGTAAAACTGGATCAAACCTAGCAATTTTGGACGAGGAATTTGCTCTTTTCGCAAAAACTCCTAAGTGCTCAAGTGACTGTACAGTAGGTCACCCTGTGAAGGCATTGTGGGACTTAAAGGAATACTTTTGATCAAGCTATTACTTCAGCACTATTAACACTACCAACATCATAACGTTAATATCAAAATGCCTAAATTACTTAGCCATGATTGCGTTGTTATTCTAAAATGAATACTCAATTGTTTACCTTCAGCCATGATTCATCCCATAGGTGCAGGGGAAAAAAAGTCATGTTACAAAAAATTGTTGTACACTGCTACACTGAGGCCCTGTGTGACTTAGTTCTCTGAATCAGAACCAATGACACACCACTACTACTGTACGCACAGGGCTACAGTAAGTGATGCACACTAACACATATAGAGAATATTGTGGGGATGAATATTGTACTCAGACGGCAAACGTTTTCACATTTTTTACTTTTGTAACTCGTTTATGGAATCTATCAGGCCCTTTCTTTTACTGTAGTGTTCCGTTTGCTTGTGTATCTGTTTTTGTGGAGTTGTGACTTTCTGACTGCCTTATTTTATGGCAGAGAGATTGAGACATACCCAAAGATTTATATTTCGTGAAATGGTTCAAAATTCTAATAAATACCCCTAAATTGACACATCTGTCGATAAGCTTACTGTAGTGAAGGCCTAAGTAAACATCCATTATCTTTGGATGCTGTTTGCTATGCTCTGAACCTCTAACCTCAGAAAGGTCAGGTCCCAGATATATATATATATATATATATATATATACAGTATATATATATATATATATTTATATGTATATATATATATATATATATATATATATATTTATTTATATGTATATATATATATATAAATATACATATATATATACATATATATATATATTTATATATATATATATATATATATATATATATATATATATATATATATATATATAAATATATATATATATATATATGTACAGACGGTAAATTATATACATAAGATTTGCCTGCGTTAGGCTCGTTAGGTCGTTCGTCATAACGAAAGCTTCAATACGGGTACTGTTTGTATCCGTCTCTATTAAAAGCTTTTCCCGCTGGGTTTTGATTGACAGTCCCATTTAAAGGAAATAACACGTATGACTCAATTATATCTAGGAGGTTAGGCATAGTTCATAAAAGTACGCATAAAGTGAGCGGTTTGCTATTGTATGATGTCGCGTGATAAATGATTTAACTGGTTGATTATAAAATATGAATAAGAAAGGCGAGGTGTGCATGCATATTTATTTGGGCCAACACAATTGTAATGTTCATGAAAAGGTTTATTTCTCGTTACACTCGGTTCGCCGAGTTTAAAATTCTATCCACATTAATCCCTGTTTCATCAATCGCAAGTTTCTGATACTTAAATGGATGTAGGTGATAATAAAGTGCTGTAAATATTCCAGATAAACGAAAGATGTACCTTCATTAAAGGTTGATTGAGTACCAAGTAATGAATATTATACCTAATCAAACGAAATCCCGCACAAATAGAGTTTCGGAACTAACATACACAGAAACGATTTCCGCAGGAGGCCATAAATGTATATATACAATGGGAACCATAGATCGGGTCCTCCTAAAATACTTTCTTTGTTTCTGGATTCTTATTTCAAGAACTGTTTGACAAACTACTCCAGTCATCTTTATTGATGATCCACGAATGTCTACGCGGTTCTTTTAAAAGTTCAGTTATAAATGTTATTAGTGATAGTGGCTTACACAGGATTTCAAAAATGAGTGTGTTAAATGTTAATGTATTCATGACTGATATAGGTGGATGTTCCACATGTGAAACAAGCATTGATGGGTGAGGCTTGGGATGCTGAGCCTACTCCCATATATAGACAGGAAATTAAGACTTATATTATAAGAAATATATTGAACTTACGCCCCTGATTTCTGCATTCGTATGTAGCCGTATACGAATAAACTGGTCTCTGAATAACACTCATCTGAAAGTACAATGTGGTATATCAGCCAAATTCTTCTTTCTATAGTGTAATTGAAAACAAAATAAATGTTGCGATGTACTGTAACTTCGTAGACTACATAGATATTTTAATGTCACATAGGAAGCCAGCTTTTTAAGCAATACAGTATATACGTATTTTCTTTAGAATTCCATGCGAAATGGTTTCCGAGTACAACAGCAGCCATATAGCCTTACTTATATTTCCCATTTCCCATCCGTATGCAACAATCATTCAGATACATGATACGTTTAACTGACCAATGACCATACACACCCGTTGCCGCAAAAAGCATTTTCCACTCCAGAGTTGCTGTGATTATGTCAAACCACTGCAAAGATTAAATATATACCGCTGCAGGCTAGGTAAAGGCGAGTTGGGAGTTGCTTCCATGTAATCCAATTGTCGACCCGCATCTGGGTGACCTTTGACCTCAATTTGACCTTTACTGATCTTTAAGTGTTTTGGGGATTTTACAGTTTCATTGCTATTTTCAGATGTCAAAGGTACCTTGTCAATAGGTTGACCCTATGTGACATTCTTTTGCGAAGTTATATGGGGTCAAAGTTTTCGATCGAAGGAAGGATGGCTGTACAGACTTGTGTTGATTTTTTTAATCAGGAGATCAAACTACATCTGAAACCAAGGTCAAAAAGTCAAAGGTCACATTAGAGGAATGTGCTTATTTTGGGAGAAAACGGGCGAAAAGAAAATGTTTGGTTTTGATGCTAGATTTGGATATCAAAGGTACCTTCCAATAAAAAATGTCTTTGGGTTGACACCCGGGTGAGCTTTACAGTATGTGAAGTTGTACGAGTTCAAAGTAATTTTTAGACATTTAATGCAATAACTCCCAGTGCCAAGATGTGACACCGTTGATATTTTGGGACAAGTTGCAAATGGTGTAGAGGAATATTTTCAAAGTTGACGATCATGTGATCCGAGGTCAGCAAGGGTCAATCGATGTTAAAAAAACGAGTATTTATGCGATGACTTGAGAACGAATTGTCTGTTAGGGTTGGGAGTTGCTTCAATGTAATGGTATACGGGAATATTTTCAAACTTAACGGTCATGTGATCCGAGGTTACCAAAGGTCAATTAATGTTTAAAATTAGTATTTTTTTTGGGGGGGGGGGGGGAGAAAATGGGCAAAGAGAAAATGTGTGAATTTTAACAGTTTTGATGCTCTATGTAGGTCTCACCGATTAAAAATGTCAATAAGTTGACCACCAGGTGACCTTTGTGTGTGAAGTTAAACAAGTTCAAAGTTAATTTTTAGACATTTAATGCAGTTACTGTAACTCCCAGTGCCATGGTCTGACACGATTGATATATTGAGACAAGCTGTGAATGGGGTTGTGGAACATTTTCAAACTTAACGGTCGTGTGATCTAAGGTCAATAATGTTACCCGTATCTGTTGACCCGCTTGTAGGTGACCTTATAATTCTTACATTTCCGACGCCATATTCAGATCTCAAAAATGCCTTCCAATCAAAAATCCGATCACAATTTGTGATCACAAAAGTTTTGGCTATAGTGTTGGTTACTTTATGGTTACATGTAGGACCACAATTACTTGGACTATTTGAGCCCAATCTTACTATGATAATATTATGTGTATTGTAATATATATACACGTACTCAAGGAACCACAGTGCCCTTGGGCTCATGTATTTGGACGTTTTCATTTGAATCATTTTCCTATATATATATATATTTTTTATAGCAAGAAGGTAGACTTTTGCCATTTAAGCAGCGTTCGTTAGTTGTACGCTCCACTAAATTTGAAGATTTGTGTATATACATGAGTGGTTTTGAATAGTCATCAAAGTCCTATAGTCTCGATTCTTCACAATAGTTATACTGCTATATACGCTGCTTAGCTAAATATATATATTTCTTGATTGATCGGTGGGGTATAAAAAGAACAGCTCGCATTCTTTAAATCCTTTGTTTTTCTTGGTTAAAACAAATGCTAGTCAATTTAGACAATAGCTAGGTTAAACTTTGGGACATTATCGTAACATTTCCTCATGTGTGTATTTTCTAATGTTTATGTGTGATTTTATATTGTAATAAAATATTAATATCATTGAATAGAGTGAGCGTAAGTGTCATGTGTATACGTTAACTATATCTATTTTTATTTAGAATTTTGCAAATAGCACCTTCGTAAAAAACATAAACACCACGTTATTTTGTTCAAATGTGAGTTTTATTCCTTGTCGTTTGGGTTAGACCGATGGGAGGTTAGTTTACACGAAAAGTACATGAATATTCCATTCCGCTACTCTACTTATCAATGTGAGTAACAATACTCAGTAGTACAATTACTCTTATAGATGAGTTCTCCTACCAATCAGCTGTGGTACTCGCTATGTGAGTAAAGTTACTCACCTTAAGTTAAATTACGCAGGAAAGTTTAAACAAACACATACATATCATAAATGAGTTTTCTATTTATATTCACTAATACATTAACAAGACGAGTATCTCAAACAACAATGGTGTGTTCAGAGATCATTAGCTTAAAGAATGGTAAATACCAATACAAGATGTAAAATATCAGTCCAACTTAACGTCTATTTGATTTGAGTTTCCGTGACCAAATTTTGAAGACCCGTGACCTATTTCATCTTCTAAACCTTGTGTAAGGTCAGAAATTGAGACTGTTAATGTTAATTTTAAGACTTCCATGACTTTTGGAATGTTTTACAAAATTCCATTGACATATCATTTAACTATACTGACAGGGATGAATGACATATTTCATGTAAGTTAAGTCTAGGGAAGTAGATATACAAGTTATAAAGCTCTGTATACTGACATTCCAGAATTGCCAGAATACTACTAAAATGACCTGCTAAGTTGTTTGCTATGTATATGAGATCCACCATTCTCAATGCCAGTGACATGTGTATGAACTGTTTTACAGAACGACAGAACGTTCCCTTTAAGACAACTTTCCTTGCAAGAGAGAACAAAATACATAACCTAAACTGCACTTGATATCTGATATCGCCAAAGTTAAAGATATTTGCCAATACTAATGATCCAGAGTTCAATCAATTGAATTTGTCATATCACAAAAATTACGGAAGACACTTGACCGGCAAAGAGGATTCAATAGATTAAAGTAAACAAGAAACAGAAAAGCATGTAAAATGAATTGCTTTACAACTCATTTACCTAAGTAATAAAGCAAATCAAGTTAAAATGATCATAAGTTTACTCTCTTTACAAATAAAGGTATCAGTTAAGCCAAACCGTAATCCACAAGTTTCCAACTTAGTGGCAAAAATGGATAACGCAGGGGCAATTTTTTTCTAGTTTTTAAAAGAAATGGAAAATGTGTTTTAAATTGCCTTTGGTGAACATAAAACAAGAAAGTTTGATGTTAAATGTAAAAATGTATGTCTAGTTACTAAAACTCTGCCAACAAACGGTTCTTCTGTGACACACACACACATTTCAGCATTTCATACATGCAACTGAAATGGCATAGGATTTTAAATAAAATTAATACAAAAACAACATTTGTTTTAAACATGACATACAGTAAATCTTTTTCCTAAATAATTATTAGTTTGAATATAAGCGAAATTGCAATAAATGTTGTAAACCAGTTTAAAATGTGAAAGAAACCACGCCTTGGTTTAGTCATATCAGAAAATGTGATAGAAATATCCACAAACTTTGTCTGTTATCTGTAAAAGATTTACACTGCTATTCAGTCCAACAAGCAACTAATATATATAGGTTCATATTTAGCGTATATGTCTACAAGGCAACTTGCATACAGCACAGGTCGTGAATCATATTTACAATAAACTTGAGAAACCTGGAATTCCCCCGGCCTTTAGATAGTCGATAGGTTACGATATCACCTTAGCCTAGCCTAGGACTTCTACTATTGATCCCTAAATCAATGTACTTTCTAGCTACCTGCATTAACCCGCCCCCCCCCCCAACCTAAACATATTGAAGGGGGAACGTTTCTTAAAATACTAGCGGGAACCCTTGCTGCATTAGTGTCTAATAGACTACACCATGTTTAAAAAAAAAAAAAAAATAGATGCCGACTGTGTTAAATTTAATTCTTAAACAGGAGCCACGGTGGCTCCTGTGGATCGAGGTTCCGCCCTAGACTGTTAAGGCTAGTCAAGGTGCATTTAGTTAGTTTACAAAAAAAGAAGTTCTTCGGCATGGATTTTTTTTTTTTTTTTGGTGTGTCGACTAGCAAGCAACGTCGTGCCTGTGTAGGAATATGCCAGGCTAGCCTAATTAATGTTTCCGATAAGCTGGGCAAGACGTTACTAAGGTGTAAAATAAGCTAGGGCCTTGGTGTGTTATTGGGCAAAGCGTACACGGAATTCACCCTGCACGAGGCTATGTATATCTGTGTGAACAAGAGCCGTTAAACTACATGGATTGTACCTTACAGTTATCATATTAGACTTTTGAGAATATTCGACCATGAGGAGATGTGTGGGTAAGCTATGGTAGGATGAGGGTATGGGTTAGAGCTGTGATCCAATTTTATTTTACATTTATTTATTTTGTTTCAGTTTCTTGTTCACTGTTTTAATTTTTGTTTGTTACAATATCGTATTGATTATGTTAACCAAGAGGTTTTTAGGTTACCCACACGATGTACATAAAGTTTGATATGCCTTATAAAATTCTATTTTGTGGCATTCCTAATTCTACTTTACATGGACATATATATATATATTTTTTTAACTTAACATTGTCTATATAGATTTATCAGTGGCTATGTGAGTATGTGACATAGTCGACATTGTCAAAAGGGCACGTCCCCGCTCCTCCAGTGGCCCTCATCAAAAACTTAATGGAGTGCACATTTGACATTTTGAAGCCAATTCATTCCAAATTCATTATAAATCAAATATAACACTATGTAGACATTTCTTAAAGTGGGAAGGAGACAATGCTTTCCCCATGCAATAAGTTTAATGTATCCCCTTGAAAATTGAGTCAATTGCATGTATTATATTTCTGTTTACTATCTGTTTGGCTTCGGCTACAGTTAGGCCTCATCGATTCATATCTACTATTCTTTTTAGTAATACAAATATCAACCATACAAACAGAGTCACATTTATTTCACTGAAATTGTCTTATTGGCCTTGCCCTGAACATATTTTCCGACTTGGGTTCGATTTTGTCTGAATATACCTATGCTTATCACTGGAGGCCCTAATGATACAGGCTTCCCTTACCCCATTTATTAAAAAAAAATAGGCTACATACATGAAAATTGGCTGAATTTTCCACTACCTCCCCCACCCCTATCCTAAATGTGAGCATATGTGACAAAGTTTGGGAGTATCACATTTGAATCATTATTCCTAATATCATTTCTTTTCATTTGATACCCATTATGCCTTACTTTCATTAACTTCAGATTTTAGTTTTAACCCCTCCCAACCCCACCCACCCACGTTGCCCAACCGAGCCAATAGTGGGTGGGTGGGTGGGTAGATTAATATTTTCGGTAAAGGTTCATCTCTTCAGCATAGTAACACGTAGACTAATATTCCTTGTTTTTTCCCCTTTCAATTGATATTTATATATAATATCTATATTACTCTTATATAATATGAAATACCATTTGACCTTTCCCTGGGTTCCTCTGAATCATGGGAAAATAAGAGCATTTAGAGTTCCTTCTCTCAGTATTGTGAAATGTGGATTTCTGGTATCCTTTCTTTTCATTTGATACAACTTTTTTGAACAACTTTTGTTGATTTTGGCGCTATATAAATGTCTTTTGATTGATTGATTGATTGATGTCATACTTTAAATATTATCAATTTTCCCATCCCCACCACTGGGGTGAGGGGATGTGTGGACATTTGAGAGATATAGCACATACAAATAGCACAAGGAATACAACAAAAATCCGGTACTCTCTAGTTATAGAGAGCCATACATGCTGTTAAATATAACCGGACATCTTCGGTAACACATTTGAATAATAAAGCTAGTAATAGTTCAGCTTATGTTTTGTGTGAACAAGAGAGAGTAATCATATATGCTTCTAGCCTTTCTTTTTGTATTCTTGGACATTTTCTGTGCTCATATTTGGCAAATATGAAGGAACTTTCCTTGACAAAAAAATGTCTACGAGCTATATATATATCGTCGTTCAAATGAAAAGGTTAAGAAACTTGGAATTTTCCCGGCCTTAATATAGTTGATCATACCGCCACGTAGCGTCTCTCCATACATAAACGGTACCATGCCGTGTCTCTGATAATATTTACAGTGGAATAACAAGGTGTTATGGAACAATTAAACACACGAAAATCAGACCATGGATAAAACAATAGTGTGGGCGTAGCGCACACAACGAGTGCCCTGGTGCACCTTTATCGCGTTTAATAAAAATAGAATCCACATACGTGTAGTAATCAAAGCACGCAATCACTTCCTCTTTTCAGCTGAACTGTAAGATCAACCAGAAGGAAGCTGTCTTTGCTCCGAAAAGTGATACCAAAGCGCATGCTCCAAATGATGAATATGACGTTATGATAATCACGCCATTGTTATTTTCTTTGTGTCAAAATATATATTTGTACAGACCTATTACGATCACCAGACCTAATAGACGTTTCATTTTGTTTGGAATTTCTTGAAAGCCAAATATAGTTATACATGTATTTCAGAGATATTTTTCATAAAAGAAGAATAATCAGTTCGTAGTTTAATAAAGAATTTGTACTGCGAAAACAGACAGAATTCAAGGTAAGTTTTTTTTCTTTCGTGTAAGTAAGTTGAGTACTTTGTCTTAAAGGTCTTGAGACACCTTTACATAACATTGTCCATATCACTCCGAAAGGCTTCATAAATTTTGACAATAGCTGCAACTCACATCAACATCCATCAAATATTGACCATTTTTGAAATATTTCCTTATACTAGTTTTATTAATCAATAAACATTACCTAATTATACACACTAATGATGTAAAAAAGAGTGACTGCCTAATTTTCTGTTATTTTATTCTTTTGTTCTTTTAAGCTTTGTTTCAAGGACACTGAACAAAGACCTTTAGCCTTATGAGATATTTTTGAAAATAATTTAAGTATCTTTTTCGAACAAAGAAACATCACATGGCTTGGTAAATATATGTGGGTTGTAGCTAGGGGTTAACTTATTAAGACCTAACATAATAAATGTTGATGAGCCCAATCATCAACTGTATATTATGCACATACTTACGAGGTTCCTATTTTGATCAAAACGTCAAATATGTATATCTTGGAAACGGAGGAGCGTGTCGCTAAGCTGTACGAAGTTACAGTTTCTATGATAATAAGCCTACCCCGTTAACGAGCTCCCCGCCGTGTCCCTAGCTCCACCTTACCCCAACCCATTCCCCTACCCGCTCCTACCCTGTCACCTAGTCTTCATCCAGTTAGTGTGAGGATAATTTGCTCAACTAAAAAAAACAACGTTAAATTGACATTTTCAGAACATACCGTGCATGGTATCGAAGGCCTAATGCTTAAGGAAAATAGCGTTAGTCTAGTGTATATACCAGTATTACCGACTGCAAATGACATACCTATGGTGTTTCCGCGATTGATTTTCAAAAATTAGGCTACAAACATGCACACTGGCTGAATTTTCTACCACCTCCCCCACCGCTATCCTAAATGTGAGCATATGTGACAAAGTTTGGGATTATCACTATTGAATCCTTATTCCTAATGTCATTTCTTTTCATTTGATACCCATTTGCCTAACTTTCATTAACTTAAGTTTTTAGTTCTAACCCCTCCTAACCCCACCCAGAAACGTTGCCCAACTGAGCCAATAGTTGGTGTAGGTTAATATTTTCGGTAAAGATTCAACTCTTCAGCATCGTAACATGTAGACTAACATTCCTTGTGTTTTTTCCCCTTCAATTGATATTCATTTATGATATCTTTATTATTCCTATATAATATAACATACCAGTTGGCTTTTCCCTGGGTTCCCCTAAATCATGGGGAATAAGAAAGCATTTAGGGTTCCCCCTCTCAGTATTGTGTAAGTGGATTTCTAGTATCATTTCCATTCATCTGATACACACCATGCCATACTCTAAAAAAACTCAATTTTCCCCTCCCCACCCATGATGTGTGGACATTTGATAGTGAGTCCTCTCATACTTTCTTCAGTGCACCGTAGGCTACCTTTAAGATATAGCACATACAAATAGCACGATGAATTAAAAAAATCAGGTGCTCTCTGGTTATGGAAAGCCCTACATGCTGTTAGATTTAACTGGACAACTTTAGTATCACATTTGAATAATGAATCTAGTAATAGTTCAGCTTATGTTTTGGTGAACAAGAGAGAGCAATCATATATGCTTTTTAGCCTTTTTTTTTTGGATTCTTGGACATTTGCTGTGCTCATATTTGGCAAATATGAAGGAACTTTCCTTGACAAAAAAAAATGTCTACGAGGCAACGTACGCATATATCGCCTTTCAAAAGAAAAAAAAAGAAGATAGGAAACATGGAATTTCCCGGCCTTAATATAGTTGAAAATACCTCCACGTAGTGTCTGTCCATATTCCCACGGTACCATGCCGTGTCTCCGTTATTATCTACAGTGAAATAACAATGTGTTATGGAACAATTAAACACAAAAATCAGGATACAATTTGGCTCTCATGAGAGCATACGTGTCAGATTGTTACTACAAAAGGGTGTTGTCAATCGCAATTGAATAGTGGGGGACATACATGACTGACCATGGATAAAACAAATAGTATGGGCGTAGCGCACACAACGAGTGCCCTGGTGCACCTTTATCGCGGTTAAAAAAAATAGTATCCAAATACGTGTAGTAATCAAAGCACACAATCACTTCCTCCTTTCAGCTGAACTGTAATTTGTGTCAAAATATATATTTGTACAGACTTATTACGATCACCAGACCTAATAGACATTTGTGTTTGTTTGAAAGTTATGAAAACCAAATATATTCATTTCAGAGATATTCATCAAAGAAGAATAATCAGTTCGTAGTTCTATAAAGAATATATACTGCAAAAACAGACAAAATTCAAGGTAAGTTTTTTTTTTTCGTGTAAGTAATTTGAGTATGTATATATATGTATATATATATATATATATGTATATATATATATATATATATATATATATATAAATATGACTTATTTGTTTATGTTGTAAATTTTGCAGAGTATATATATATATATATATAAATATGACTTATTTGTTTATGTTGTAAATTTTGCAGAGTATAATATATATATATATATATATATATATATATTTATATATATATATATATTTATATATATATATATATATATATATATATATATATATATATATATATATATATATATATATATAGTACAGACGGTAAATTATATACATAACATTTGCCCGCGTTAGGCTCGTTAGGTCGTTCGTCATAACGAAAGCTTCAATACGCGTACTGTTTGTATACCTCTATTAAAAGCTTTTCCCGCTGGGTTTTGATTGACAGTCCCATTTACAGGAAATAACACGTATGACTCAACTATATCTAGGAGTTTAGGCATAGTTCATAAAAGTACGTATATAGTGAGCGGTTTGCTATTGTATGATGTCGCGTGATAGAGATGATTTAACTGGTTGATTATCAAATATGAATAAGGAAGGCGAGGTGTGCATGCATATTTATTTGGGCCAACACAATTGTAATGTTCATGAAAAGGTTTATTTCTCGTTACACTCGGTTCGCCGAGTTTAAAATTCTGTCCATATTAATCCCTGTTTCATCAATCGCAAGTTTCTGATACGTAAATGGATGTAGGTGATAATAAAGTGCTGTAAATATTCCAGATAAACGAAAGATGTACCTTAATTAAAGATTGATTGAGTACCAAGTAATGAATATTAGGCCTAATCAAACGAAATCCCGCACAAATAGAGTTTCGGAACTAACATACACGGAAACGATTTCCGCAGGAGGCCATAAATGTATATATATAATGGGAACCATAGATCGGGTCCTCCTTAAATACTTTCTTTGTTTCTGGATTCTTATTTCGAAAACTGTTTGACAAACTACTCCGGTCATCTGTATTGATGATCCACGAATGCCTACGCGGTTCTTTTAAAAGTTCAGTTATAAATGTTATTAGTGATAGTGGCTTACACAGGATTTCAAAATGAGTGTGTTTAAACGTTAATGTTTTCATGACTGATATAGGTATGGTATAACTACTTATGGAAGGTCCACAGATGAAACAAGCATTGATAAATGGGAGGGGCCTGGGGTGCTGAGCCTACTCCAATATATAGACAGGAAATTAAGACATATATTATAAGAAATATATTTGAACTTACGCCCCTGATTTCTGCATTGGTATGTTGCCGTATAGGAATAAACTGGTCTCTGATTAATACATCATCTGAAAGTAAAATGTGGTATATAAGCCAAATTGTCCTTTCTATAGTGTTATTGAAAACAACATGGATTTTGCGATATACTGTAACTACGTAGAACCCGTAGATATTTTAATGTTACATAGGAAGCCAGCTTTTTACGCAATAAAGTATAGACGTATTTTCTTTAGAATTCCATGAGAAATGGTTTTCCGAGTACAACAGCAGCCTTATAGCCTTACTTATTTTTCCCATTTCCTTTCCGTATGTAACAATCATTGACATACATGATACATTTAAACTTACCATACACACCAGTTGTCGCAAAGAGCATTTGCCACTCCAGAGTTGCTGTGATTATGTTAAGCCATTACGAGCATCGTTCCAATGTTTGTAAAGATTAAACATATACCGCTGCAGATAAGGTAGAGGCGGGTCAGTACCGGTTTTTTAATTCATCATCAACTATCACTCATCGTTCAAGGATATACTATTTAGTTTAATTTACCGGAGCTAATTATCGATAGTAAATTGTGTTTCATAATACGGTAAAAAGAACAATCAACGCTAATAAATTTATATATTAGATGTATATATGCCTTCAATGACATTGTACTTTTGAATGTTCGTGTTGTGATATGATGTATTATTATGCCTTCCTGTAAACTGTGTAGAGAAATGAACGCGAATATTAGCATTTACAGTTGACTGAGAATAGTGTATGGTTTATATGTACGATACAGGTAGTGTTAATGAACAATGGTATAGGGGCAGAGCTGAAGGCTTGAGTGACTGATATTGAATTAATCTGATGATGGTATGATGGTGGGTTTTGCTCAATACATGTCCCGCCAACGTATATTGTCTATTTGTTACACAATATAGTTGGAGAGAAATTTCATGACACGTCGTTATTTGTTACAGCATTTTACGAAACAAACGTGAATGACGGTGAAAAAGATTGCAAAAGAACCTAGAAAAAAGTGCATTGTTTCAAATTCACTAGTGTTTAACAATCAGACATTGAACTATTTCAATAATTAACATTAATCGCATTTGATATTGTAGTATCTACTTCGAGTGACTATTATAAGACTCTCTGTGTTCATATAAAAAAGGAATATCATAGGTAAAATTCGGCACTGTATTCGAGGTTCCTATAATTGATACGGTAACATTCATTCCGTGTATATTAGATCAGTTTTCGCATGAGATAACCAGCTCTTCAGATCAAAACCTAAAGTAATCTTGTCATATGCTCTTATCAACTAGTCATGTCTCTATTTTCTCAAACATTTTGAAGGTGAATGTCCTGTACTTTGAGTCTGATTTTTATATTCTCTCTCGTTCCTATTCTCGTCCATATTTTAATCCAATTGTCAATTTTACATAATATTGTTGGTTGCATTGATCAATGATATTTCTTTCATGAAAATACTTGAGGACAATTTCTTCGTTTGTCATTCCTTATCTGTTAAGTGATTCTTCTCTCAAGGTTTTCTGCTTTTGCTTTTGCTTGGTTTGGAGACTGCGTCCTAAGAATACTACAAACCAACGATATTGCTGAAGTAAGTGTAACGAAACTACTTTTTTTTTATAAAGTGTAATAACATCAATAAATCTTGAAAGCCAATTCATTGTTATTACGAATAATTACCATCGTGGTACAGACTCTTATCGTATGCCAAAAAGTGTGTTTAATAATGGTAACAGTTCGCATCACAATGGAGTCTCTATGTACGAGTAATGAATTCAATATCAGCACTAGTTTATGCGAGCAATCACGAGACAAAACATATGACAATTCTACGTTTGTGATAACTCACAAATGGATTAAAACGTTATTTTGTTTGTTAGTCTGTTAGAAAAAGGTGGATCTGTGTTTTTGTAAGGTATTAAAAATAATCACTGTCAATCTACTTTCAGAACATCTCGGAAATGTCATCGCCGTCGTGCTATGAGTGTAAACGACCACTTTCAAGATATATAATTCCAGATAGTGAATCAGGATTGCTGGGTTTTACGTGTTTCAAATGTAAATTTGAGTGGTTCACGAGAGACCATGTTCTTGGAAGACATGGTCGTAAAATTATCCACAATGATATGCGATATTACCAGACGCGACAACCACTTACACAAAAGCCCACTTTAGAAAGAGTTGAAACAATTGCTGATCTCAGAAGAGGAGATCAACTAGTGTGGAAAGAAACTTTAGAACACCACGCAATCGTATCCAAAGTTTATGATACATCGTTTAAGGTGATTCATTTCGCTCAGTGCTCTGGCCCTCAAAAATGCAAAATAAGAGAGGATCATTGCCGAGAATTAGACACAGAAGTAGTAAATGTGGCTAAATTTGATCCGGAGAGCAAATATGACCCACTTGTCATCCTTTCTCGTGCAAATTGGATGCATTCACACAGTGAAAATATGCAATATCGTTTACTTAGTTTTAACTGTGAAACGTTAGCAAATTTCTGCTCTACTGGGGTTTTTATATCTTTTCAAGCAAACGATGTCGTAAATGCGATCATTGGGAGCGCGATGAGTTCGGTAGCAATGGCACCAAAATAGGCTTAAAAGCTTCTATTTGTTTCAACCTTGGCTTAAAATTAACTGCAGGAGATTACAAAATATGGGTAATTGACCTGTGCGTTACGTTTAATAGTAATAAGTACAGACCGGTTGAACTTAAAACGAAGTATCCTGAATTACCTATTAAATAAATGATCCTTGTAGATTTGTTTGATTCTCAAATGAGATTCTCATTTGAGATCAATAAAGATCAAAATTAAAAGGCTCTAAGTACAATAACAAATTATGATACCTTTTTGGAAATCTATATTATGTATCATGACAATTTGCTTTGATGAGTAATACTCCTTGGAAAGACGTTATCGCCAACACGATAAATCCCCAAAACATGCTTGGATGCATGTCAAACGGTATGTGTATACACTGTTAAAAAAAATTCTGTTAAATTACTTTTTTTTTTTGGTAACGCAGTTTCCAAACAAATCCTGTAATTTAACAGAACATCTGTTTTAATAATTTTACATTTCAAGACTGTTTATTTTACAATCCATTTTGTTTTTCAAATTACAGAAAGTTACTGTAAAATAATTTTACAGCCCTTTCTGTTTTTTGCACAAACTGTTTGGAGTTGTAAAATTACAGTAATTCTGTAAATTGTTAACGTTAATTTACACACTTTTTACGTTTATTTACTGTCAGGTAGTGATATTCAACAGGTACCTACTGTTTTTTTTACTAATAATTTACATAGAATTGCGGATTTGAAATGTAAAATAACTTTACTCTGTATTTCAAAACATTTCGTTGGTGTTATTCTACAGGATCTCATGCATAAATTAAAGATTGTGAATGTTAATTTACAAACCACTTTTATTTGTTTACGGTCAGGTGTTATTATTTTAAAGATTTTTCACTGTAAATTTACAAGATGCTTCATCCTTTTTATTACCAGATGTTATTATTTTCAAGAATGTTTCTGTAAATTTATAAACCATTTCAGCTTTTTTACTGTCAGTTACTTTCCTTTTAAAGATTTTCACAGTAAATTTACAAACCATTTCAGCTTTTTTACTGTCAGGTGCAAGTCTTTTAAAAGTATATTGAAGATTTGTCACTGTAAATTTACATGACAATTCAGCTTTGTTACTGCAAGGTGTTTTCATTTTAAAGATTTTCACAGTAAATTTACATACCATTACAGCTCTTTACTGTCAGGTGCCATAATTTGACATATACTGAAGACTTGTCACTGTAAATTTACAAGACAATTCAGTATTTTATTGACAGGTGTCATTATTTTCATGACTGTTTCTGTAAAGTTACAAACCATTTCAGCTTTTTTACTACTACAGCTGTAGCTTAAAGATTTTAAATATATTAAAGATTTTACACTGTAAATTTAAAAGACACTTCAACCTTTCTACAGGTATTACCACGTGTCAATATTTTAAAGATTGTTTCCATCGTGCCAGGTGTATTTATTTCACAGATTCTCACAGTAAATTTAAAAAACCATTTTAGCTTTTAACCGTCAGGTGCAAATATTTTGAGTATGGTTACTGTAAACTTCTGTAACCTTACAAAGAGAGAACAAAAACAAAAATATACATGACAGTTCAAGTTTTATTCCTCTAACACTCAAAACGACGCAAATGTGAAAAAATGAAAAAATGATCATTTTGTACTTTTTGCTTCTTACTCCAGTCACATGAGCTGTTCATAGTTTCATGGCTTACATGTTACAGGGATGATTAAATGGGAGCTCATAGATCTGTTAACAACAATTAGTTAAACCAGGGAGCTAAAGGCTTAGTGATTCCTTGACTACATTTATCTTTGTTGACCTCAGATGACCTTTGACATTCATGTTCATGTTCTACTCATGAAGAAGTATGTCACTATTTTCCCTTTTAACTGAAAATGTCAGTCCACACCAACAACATTAATGTGCATATTCTTCCATAAGCAAGCTATACAATCAATTTTAACTTGATTGTACCAAGCATTGTGGACTTCCGTTTACAAGTTTTCATGACTGTTGACTAGATAACGTTTAACCTAACCCCAAAACAACAGGGGTGAAGTGCTCATCACAGGAAAATTACATACCAAGTATGTCCTCATCTGTCCAGACCTGGAAAAGTTAGCATGGTAGAAGCTAAAATTTGGTTGTTTAAAAAAAAAAATAAAACCCCATTTTTGGTCAAAAAATTACCCCAGAAACAATAGGTTTCTCTTCTTCCCATAAAAAAAGCTACACGCTTAATAATTTACGCTTGATCAGACACATCATTCTAGACTTATCATGTTAGCAAGGTTTCCGAACTTTAATCTCTGTTGTACAACCTTCTTCCATCCATCATGGACTTTATAGATACCTCAAACTGAAATCAAGGAATCAAAAACATGAACAGTGGACATCAGACACTGCTGCGAATATTTAATCATCCATTACCATGCACTAGTAGTGTCCAACTTCTTCCGTAGAAGAGAACGAGAGTTATGACCATAACAACTTGTTGAAATAGCCAAACTACTGTTTGAACTATCTATCTCAATTCCAAAGAGATATCGGCGACAAAGCTGAGTAAAATTTTAGGCTTTCTATGAAAAATATTGCAATTTGAACAACAAATTGCATTTAAGAAGTGTAATGGAGCTTTTAAAGACCTTTTCAAAGATTAAACTGTCACATAACAAATAAAAAATTAACATCAAAAGCTAAAGTTTTTAAAATACCACCCAGTTTACTGAACTTCTTTATTAAGTATCTGGCATAAACAAATAACTGAAAACTTTTAAATTTATCAGGTCAGTAAATCTCCTTTAAAAAATGTGAACATCACCTGACTCAAAGAAAATCCATAGAAAGAAAATTGGCATTGCTTCAAAGTCGTTTTCTCAATGTCGTATTAGGATTTCCCTGACAGCAACCAGTTTATAACCCAGATTCCAGTTTCTTCAGAGGAAACTGGGGGTGGGGGGGTCTACCCAAGGCTGCAGGTGCAGTCACACAAGACCTTAGACACCTGCTGTTAACTTCCAGGAAACATTTTTCATAACATAAATATGAGCAGCACCAAAACCAGCACAGAAATGAGGTAATAGGAACTACCATGATTTCTTTTGGGAGGTTGAAGAGGGGAAATAGGGCACCATGCCACCATTGCAAAGCACAAGTCTCTCTGACACAATTTAAAGTGCTTTAAGCCATTGATATGATCGCTTGCTACTGCACATTGTTTGAGTGAATCAATTCATTGCTTTACATACATGTGTAAAACGATTCTAGGCTATTTTATGTTCATCTCAGAAAAAAACACCACAGCCCTTTAAAATAGGATGGATGGTTAGTAAGCAACAGGCCAGAGTTAGCATTTAGACATGGTTTTATGCCTATATAAATTTGTAACAGTCTGGTTTAGCAAATGATGCCCATTATTTATGCTAAGCAACATGTACAAACTGACCAATATTAATGGTAGCAGCCCCCATTCTTAGAGTCTTTGTTGTGATCCAAACAGGGATTTCTCCAGATAGACAAATTTACAATGCCCCATGCGGATTAAACTCCAGCCTCAAGGTGAAGACAGATGTTCTAGATCAAACTATTGGAAAAGGAATCTACTACTGAGACATGGTTGCAGGGAACAAACTTTGGCACCTATGGCACAAAAGATAGGAAACCCAATGACAGGCAATCACAGACATCCATTTCACCCAATACAGTAAGAATCATATTGCCACCTATGAACACTATAAACTTTTCTTCAAAGAAAGAAAGGGTCACATTGCCATACAATTTGTACAGAAAATGGTTTTGCCGATGGCTTACAAATTTTTATTCGATGGCAAGTTATCAACAATGATCATATGAGACATGTAAAAAAACATAACACCTAACCAGACAGACCTATTGAGTGTCCGGTACAGTAACAAAAAAGTAAGGCAATGAAACAGACTTAGATTAGTTACCTAAATGTTCTAAGTGAAATCTCTTTGAGACACATCGAGTAAACAGCAGTTCAATCAAGTTTGTCATTCTGCAACTGGCACAGAACCTCTGTCATGTCGTTAATAATTTTGTCACATACGTACTACTATTCCACCGCCTACTTAAGTAGCTTTTGCAGAAAAACTGTACAACCGTACTAAGGACCAACACGTCAACCTGTCCTACAGGTCCCACTCGCTTTCGAAGTCTTTCATCTGCCCCAACAGAGTGACCACCTTCGGATGCACTGCAGACTTCAGCTTACTTTTAGCAGAGGTGTTCGGATTAAGTCCAACAAAGCACCTGTGGGATGAACAGGAAAGCATGCATTACAATGTAATCAAATGACTGATGACTTTTGCAAGAGTTGGAGGGGGGGGGGGGGGGTAGGCTGTGCACCAAAGTTATTTCCAGCAGCTGATTTGCGATTTCAATTCAACAGCATTATATGATGTTCCATTCAAAATCAACGAACAAGCTGAAAGGAGCACCACCTAAGGGACATTATGACAAAGTTTCAAGAAAATCAAATGCTATTTGTAGGAGAAGATGCATTTTGGAGCCTATTGTGCCCCTTTAATGACCTTTGACCTTCACAAGGTCAAAGATGTCCCAGGGGTCAATGAACAGTGGCCAAGTTTGGTCAACATCCATCAAAATATGACCGTTTGGGGGCCTATACTTCTTTTCACCAAATTTTACTGTTTTAACTCAAACGGCATTATATGACGTTGCATTAAAAATTTACGGACAAGCTAAAAGGAGCACCACCCAATGTACATTATGACAGTCTCAAAGAAACCGAATGCTCTTTGTAGGAGATGCATTATGTAATTTTTCACACAATGACCTATTGTGCCCCTTTAATGACCTTTGACCTTGACTTTCACAAGATCAAAGATGTCCAAGGGTCAATGAACATTGTGTCCAAGTTTGGTCAACATCCATCAAGGAATAACCATCTGGGGCCAAAAAGGCAATTGTTGACAGATTAGCTCAACCAGCATGGGGCAAGGGGGTCCATTATGTGCACAAACCACATTCTAAGAAGGTCTGATGTCTTTGGTGCTGAATGCTAAGATAGAAGAAAGCTGAAAAACAAGTGCTACCACTCTCCACCTGACAATCAGTTGCAATACTCACCGTTGAATGAACTCCATGGTCACTGCACCCTTTGCAGGATATTCTATGTTGAATGCATAGAAACTAGCAAAGAGCATCCCCAGGGAAATGGCAAAATCATTGATCTTGTGGTTGTTGACTGGGACCTTGTCTACAACAATCCCGAAATGCCTTCCTGCCAGCAGTGTAGGACCTACCAAAAAAAAAAGATGTTCACATGATTTTCCCAATAAAACAAGTGGGTTCTCAAGCGCCGAATTTTGAGAACGGATCTTTGGGCCAAATATTCACTGTATTATTCCGTGGCCTCTAACGAGGACAATAGAGTTGTAGTTTTATAGTAACTGTTTGGAGCCTTTGGCATGAGACAGTCGGCAAATTTGTAGTCAGTTGGCATATATCTGACTCTGAAAACATGAAAAGGAACATTAAGATACATTTTTTCAAAGGTAAACCACACTCAGACCTGATCATTATTCCGGTGATTTGCTTAAAAATGCTCACTTACCAAAAACAACGATGCAGGGTGATGGCGATCCAATTTCATCTGCCACCTCTTCAACTGTGTTGGTCTCCTGAAAAAGAGATATCTCCTTATTAATGGGTAAGTAAATGTGATTTGTAATTTTGTAACGATATAAATACATACTGTGCAGTGCAGTTTGTGTAGTTGTGGTTTTCCAGGCATAAATAGCAGCCAAGAATGGAACATCCTCATAGCTCAGAGAGGATGGATCCCTCTAAGGTATAGAAGGGCCATGTATTTTTCTCTGCATGGCATAAGAGGCGACTAAAAGGAGAGGACTTGTATTGACTAACAACAGGAAGACACTAAGCAACACATGTGTATGGTCATTTTCACAATCAATGTTGTAACTTTCAATATTGGCATTCTTTGATCCATGGAAAGCTAACCAAGTGTGAGATCTTCCTAAGATATTCTACCATTTACTTGCCCTAACTAAGGTTTACCAACTTGATCAGGTTTACCTTGTAGATTTGACAAAACAATATGTGTCATGAATCTGCTAAGTTGACATTGCATAATTCAGAGTGGCTTTCTTTTTTTGGCATATCATTTTATTCATACATTTTTAATTCTCTAAATTTGTTATGCATATGAAGTTCCATTCAGTCTGGGGTTTTCAGAGTGAGCCCTAGCCTTCAAATGAAGCCTGTCAGCAAATTGTGGTTGAATCCTTGCATCCGACTTAAAGAACTTAGTCAAAAATATACAAAACAATTTGCAGGACAATCATTTTAGTGCTGTTTTTGGAATTCTTATTTGGGGGTACACTTAGTACTTCTCCTTTTACACAATAATGTTAGCTTAGGCCACATTATCATGTACTGTAATAGGAGAAACAGCTCTGGAGGCAAGGGGCGCTACTCCCTTTTGGCTTTTTAGTGCTGAGATGCTTTAGTTCGTGTAACACAACCACACTAAAAAGCCACCATAGCCACTCAATTCTTCCGTGTTTGGATATAAAATGAAACGTTGTCTCTTTGGCTAATCAAATTCCATGATTTTTCCAGGTTTTGAAGCATTTTGCCTCAAATTCCATGACTTTTCCAGGATTTAAAGCATCTTATTTAAATTCCATGACTTTTCCAGGTTTTCCAGGTAAGGCTGGGAACCCTGCATCTATAGAATTAGATGATTCAATTTGATTCTTAATGAAGCAATTTCTGGGTTTTTACTGAATTTTTGAGGCTGATTTAACCCCAGCCTAAACGGACTACTTATTGAATTATTTTCATAAACGTTTTTCTAATTTCTTCATTTATGCAACATACATACAGTACACAGGTGTTATCCACCAAAAGCAGTACCAATCCATGGTATGATGACAGGCCGTGCCAATTGGCCAGCCTCCAGTTCCATTACTTGCTGTATTGCAGGATTAATGTTATCTTTTGACCCTTTTATGTTGCACTAACCACAAAAGTACTTTAATACAGAATGTACTGCATGCCAACAAACCACACCCAGTAGGCCCTATAGTTTGAATACAGATATGCCTCTCCATACCAACCTGTGAAAGATGCAAAAAAGAACTAGCATCTTCTCCAAAGTAGCTTGCCAGGAGGCAAATCAAGCCAGGCAGCTCTGCAGAATTGTCCTGAGCTTCCAGCTTCATAGTCTCAATGTTCTTCAGAGTGTCTTTCATGGTGATGCTCTTTGTGGGACACTTACGAAAGTACCGCAGGATGCGGCGCCCTTTGGTCTCCAAGGAATGCTCCAGCGTTGGCAGAAGATCGATTCCAACAAGCTCCTTGAAGTGCAAAAACATACCCAATTTTTCTGACAGAAAGGGGTATTCCTCCAACAGACCTTCAATAGTGACACTCTTTGAATTAATCAAAGTGCGGATTGAGAAATACACACTTTGCATGTGCGATGTGATTAGGTCTTCATCCCAGTCTTTCTCGCCAGCTGCATACATTTCCTTCAATGCAAGAATCTTCTCTTTCTGAGTGGCCTCAGTCTCTCCCTCAGGGAACCCTCCCGGTTGCCAGTTTATGCAACCATACGAGTCCCTCTTCTTGATGCGTTTTGTCTTCGGTTCGGTCACTTCTTCATCGGAAGTACTAGTCATTGAAGATGAAACAGATGGAACCGGGAGGTAGCTTTCATCTCTTTTTAAATTGTTTACTCTGTTTTCGAGTTGCTTCAAGATAGAAGCCGTGCCATCACCAATAACTTCACCTCCAATGTCGTCCCTGAAACTCGCAGGGTACGCACTCACAACCTTTTTTGCAACAGTGACCAAGTTTTTCCGTCCTGGGCTTTCATCAAGTTTGAAAATGTCATCACAGATTACTCTGATCATTTCCCTTCTTTCTCTGGGGGCTGGTCTCTTCTTTTTCTTTAAGCAATTGTTTAAGTTTTTAGACATCTTGCTCCAATGGACTTCGAACGTATCAGCCCAGTTTCCTGCGCACTGGTCTCTGGAAGGTTGGGTGTGTATGTCTGGTGTCGATTCTGTGGACAGTGTTGAGGTATCCAGGTCAACGGTTTCCTCTCCCTCACTCAGCACATTCTCTGGAGCAGTATCTTGGAATGAGAATAACCATACACAAAATAGTTATTAATACTGTAGAACATTAGGTCAGCGCGTAAGTTTGACTGTCCCAAGAATGTTAAGAGCCTGCAGAGTTAGGTGTTTTTTATTTAATCCAGAAAGCCAAACAGCTTAGTAATTCATTGACTGCCATAGATATGCTTTGTGCAACTTTGATCCTGCTCAAACAGCATTGCAGACTTTTGTGTACAAGGTTTTCAGACTTTAGCCTCTGGTGACCTTTGACCTTGACTTTCAGATGGTCAAAGGTGATAAAGCAGTCAATGAACATTATGTCTAAGTTGGGTCAACATCCATCGAAGACTAAGCCAGTGAGGGCCTATAAAACTTTTTTCTCTGATTTTACTGTTTCATTGCTACTGCCATTATATATGAACATCTATCAAAAATATGTGTAGAATTTATAGGAAGCACCACCTAAAGAACATTATAACCCAATTTCAAGAAAATCTATTGTTCTTTGAAGGAGAAGTAGCATTTTGCAGTTTTTCCAATTTGTTTACAAATAGCTCATTATGCACCTTAAATGACCTTTAACCTTGACCTTCAGAAGGTAAAAGATGCACCATCAGTAAATGAACATTGTCTCCAAGTTTGGTTAACATCTGTCAAAGAACAAACATTTGGCAGCAGCAAAAGCAAAAATTTACACTGGATAGATAGAGTGACAGTCCCATCACAATAGCTCACCAAGCATAGCTGGTTTGAGCTAAAAATCAGAACATTTTAGGCAAAAGATTTGGCATGGATTGGCAATTTATAAGTGCAAACTGCCAGGCCGATTTTCTGTTGAGTGAATTTTTACTTTGCATGCCACCTGCACAGTAGACTAGTGTGGATAAGGCAAGTTTTGGGGCAAAACAAATTCCGGCCCCCCCATCCCCCAGGGGTCCCGTACACCTATGATCCTGTCCCTCCCTGTTCTATCTTTATTATTACAGCCAAGTGGTCAAAAAGGTTATGTAGTGCACCCCTGCACTGGGCTAGTTTAGATAAATTTTCAATTAAATGCTTTCAAGCAATTGTTTACAGAGGATTTGCCTTCATTGAACAATGACCACTGCAGACACAGTGTGGCTTTCATAATGTCCAAGTACATACAGTAAGCCTAGCTGTATTTCTGCCAAATCTAACATGGGTGACATTTGCAGAATTTTACAGAGAATATGGATGGGTTATGGTCTCTGACCTGTACTCATTATTGCTATGTGATTGATGTGATTAACTAATTTTGAAAACTGAGGAACAAGGCCCAGAATAACAAAAGTTAAGGAAAACATGTCTCCTTTGGAGAGTTGGGCTGTCTGCGGTCATGAAAAATAACCGGCATGGTCACGCAATTACTTTTATTTGCTGAAATGATTAAATGGGTTTACCAGACCTGCCAACTTTTCAAGTGCTAAAACTGTACTTGAGAGACAAAAAGTTGTATTTTACCCCAAAAACTGTATTTTCCCTGGCTGCCAAGAATATGCCCGAAGATGCAAGTGTCACATGACAGCATTCGCACTAATTAAGGCTCAAAATTGTGTCATTTGCACATCTACAGCCAGAATCTTCTGCGGGATAATCCCGCATAGATTTCTATAGGCCTAGCCCCTGTCTAGGTCTAACTTAGTACGAGGGACTGCAATAAGTGTTCACATAGATCTCGATCGTAGCACATGTGCAATGTTTGCATGCTCAGTTTATTGTCGCACAATCCAGCTGCACCTGGGAGTCTACTATGACATGCACGTATGCACAACAAATCAGAGTTACGATTGGGTAAAACTGTCTTTGATTGACATTTTGCAGAACTGGTACATGTCCAATTCTATTATGACCATGTGGAAAATAATGTACAAAGTCACAGCAGATTCAATAGCCTAGGCCTACCTGCAATTCCACGAAGCCATCACGAACTTTCATGTTCATACGATTAATCCCCTAGGCCAGCTTCCATTTTTAACTTTCCGTATGGCGACGAAGTCGAAGGAGAAGCTTAAATATTGCCAAAACATTGCGCATTTCGACATGCACCTTATCCATATGGCGGATCTATAGTCCAAGTTTGGCCTCAATCCGACTTTCCCTTATTGTACTGGGTGTATATGTACGGAGTGCCATGTGTGCCAGAAAACTATGTTTAAACCTAACACTAATATACACACTGTACATATACACCCACTACAGTGTATGTACTGTACACACTGTACATACATGTATGTACTGGTTGAAATTCATTTTATAGTAAAGTCTACTATTTCAACCAATTGTATATGTACAGTGTGTATATTAGTGTTAGGTTTAAACATAGTCTTCTGGCACTCATGGCACTCCGTACATATACACCCAGTACAGTGTATGTACTGTACACACTGTACATACATATGTATGTGCTGGTTGAAATTCATTTTATAAGTCTTCTAATTTAATGAATTCAACCAGGAGAAAACAAGTTCATTGCTAATAGTATTTTTTTTATATAAAATTAAAAACTGCACAGTATTGAAGGTATTGAGGTACTGTATATAATTATCAATTAGTAGCAATAAGCCCCACTCCTTAATGTAGGACTGTTCAATTATATTGCATGGGCAATTTTATGGTACTACAACAATAGGCTTCACCCCTTCTTATAGGACCATTCCATTAAATTGCACAGGTAAAACATTTTTCCTTTTAATCTTAAAACCTCTTTTGTGACAACTTGAATGAAAGGAGAGGCTACATGAGTGTAGAATAAAATTACACCTCCCACTGCTACACACCAAATTTCAACTTGATAGGAACAATCATTCTGGACTTATTAATGTTTACAAGGGTTTTAAACTGACCTCTGACCCAACCCCAAAACAATAGCTATCATGTACTCATCATGGGAAAACACATACCAATTATAAGCTTCATCCATCCACGTAGGGTCGACGTTATCGTGTTTACAAGCTTAAATTAGGCAAAATATCAACTTTTCACAATTTTCCCATTTTTTTAAACAAAACCGAATTTCAGCTAACTGTTAGACTTACAGTGAAACCCACAGCAGCCTCGCAGTGGATGAATCATGTCATGAGCAAAATTTAGAACTACACTGGAGCCTGGAACAGCCGGGGACGGTGAAAACCAAAACCAGGACTCGTAGACCTGTGCAGCAGCTTATTCATAAATCACCATCACACTACCTCTACTAGTGCAGGGGTGTAAGAGAGGTTTTGAAAAAAGTCTGCAAAAGTGGTAAGTTCGGTCGAAGTTAAAAAATCGGAATTCCGCGTAAAATCAGAGATTTCACAGCCCTGACTAGTGTAAGAGTTGCTGGGTCACTATGAACAACACTGACATTTACCCAACTAAATCGCACGCTCAGAAATAAGGAGTTACCAGGAACAGGCAAGATCACAGCCTATTTAGCCCCCATTCCCCCCCCCCCCCAATATTTTAACCAAATCGCTGCTCATGCGGTACATTTTGTGTCCATGTGATATTGCCAGTGTACCATAGTGACGTTTGACAATATATCATTATCATATTATTATAATGTAAGCATGAGCTGGCTTCTTAATTGAGAACCAGGCTCCAGTATTACTTAAGTAAAGTATATTTACCTTCACCTGCAGTTGACCACGCATCTATGAGTCTTCTGCGCTGAATAGGCTTCAGCATAGAGAGGTCGTCCTCCGTAACAAATCTCAGATCACCCACAGATTCAACTCCAACATCCACAAGTTGATCCAGGACTCCATTTGCAAGTGCCAGTGGCAAGGATGGCAGTGCATCACTGATAGCAGACTGAATGGGACTAAGTCTTACAGTATCGGATGAATCATATGCATCCATTTTTCACTTACTATGCTTTACCTGACCTGTATAGTAAAACCAAATTAAAACACTCAAGCAAATGAGTGCATGTGTATGCATGCCACACATTAAAGCAGGCTACTACTCCACTGCAGGCTGCAGACTGCAGCGTATGCTTGATCTGTATCATACTCAAGCACTAACAACCTAATTTTTCATGCCTAATACACAATATTTATTAGCATGCAAAAATTATACTTTTGTTTAAAAAAAAAAAAAAAAATACCTTAGCACTAGTGCTTGGCTTGTCTAGTGGATGTAGGCCTAGTTGCTAACTAATAATGAAATTTACAAAAATAGTTTCTCATGCTTTTGTCTAAGAGTGAAGGACTACGGCAAAACGCAACACTTAACAATAAAGACGCGGGCTTTGTGATTCATTGCCTGAAAGTTTTAGCTTGCTGGTAGTAAGTGCAGGATGCACAGTTTGCATTATCATCTCTGCATGTCTTCACAATGACACTAAGTTGTGAAACTATAAATCTGTGTGGTAATGGTGTATACATTGTAGGCCTATACTATGGATGTGATTATGACACAAAATTATAGCATTCAGACTAATGTTTGTCAGTTAGTCAATTGTGTGCTGTACCTCCTATACCACAGATAATGCAAGGTTTCCAGGTAGGCCTACTGCACACCAGTGGTTTAAACCTGTGGTCAGCAAACTAGAGGTCACAACCCTTCTGAGGGTCCCAAAAATATTTTAAGGGTCTAGACAAAATTGCAAGGGAAAAAATATTGCCAAGTTTGTCATTGAAAATGGAGTGATTAAAGTCTAGAGCCAGTGATCTGCATCGTGTTGTGTTGCCGGTACTCCACATCAGTCAGATTTTTGTCCACAGTAATGGTGTTTCTCATGTAATATTAAACTGAAACCGAGGTGGTAGTACTAGGCACTGCCTTGACATACGGTGAACTGTTTAACGCATATAGTTACACAGATTTTAAACTGGCAATCGTTGGTAGGTTATCGCTCAATGACAGCAGCTAAGTACGCTTGAGAATATTGCAGTGCTATGCTTATATTATCGTCATTTAGCAAACATTACCATGATGTTGTATACCGTCCGTCTACTACTTTATCTTCACGCACTATTCACACATGCCATTTGTCAAGTTGCATCAAAGCGGGCATGGGGCACAAGCTAACAAGGCCAATGCAGCCATGGGTCATGGGGAATACTGCCTCATAACAAGTTCTGAGATGGACACAATCCAATTATTCAATGGTTCAAGCTGGAACGCTCAGGCCAAGATTGTACTTCGCCCTCAAGGCACATTATGGGCAAAATAAAGGCAGGATTAAAAAGAATGGCCGTTTGGAGAACACTAGCTAAAAACATGCTTCTAATTGCACTTTAAACCGGTTGTCCAAACGTGTAGGTTTATCACCGGTTTACTGCCCTGACCCCTGGTACTATCAGACACGTGCAGTGAAGGGTTCTAGGCCTACAAGTTCAGATTGGCATGTCTTAATATGGGATTGCGATGAATATTTCTAGCGTGTCTAACAAGGGACGAATGTTAGAAAAAATAGCGTTCTCCTCTTTGGGAAAGAAATTACTGATTTTCAACTTTTTATTTATTATTATCAAGTGTGTTTAAAGAGTAATGACGGTTTGAGTAAGAACTGTAACAGTAACGCTATGAGCGGTCGGCTTGTTTGTACTCTTGGCCTATTTGCACTCTGGACATACACCCTTGTAACTGTGAACTGGCTTATTGCTTTAGGCTGGCTTTGTCAATATATACCTTAAAATCAAAATCCCAGAGTCAGCTTTGCAACCAAGTGCTGAGACAATCAAGGACTTGCATTTTCTTGAGCATGCCAGGGGTACTAGGAGTGTGTCATGCAATTAACAATTACAGTATTCATGTGTCTTTGTTTTTTTTTTGCCTGTGAAATGTATGCATATAAAATGCCCCCCTCCCCTTTTAAGTGCTGCTTTTAAGTGCTATATAATTTAGAAGGGACATGCCACCCCTATACTGTCAGGCTATACCACTGTCACAAAATATTCAATATACACGAATGGTTGCAGGCTGTATACACAAGCAACTGAAGGTGTGCCTTGCATCTCTTTGAACCAAAACAAAATTTACTCACCATTATTTACACAGAGTAAGAAATCAAAAGTGAAAACAGTTATGTTTTAGAGGGAGCAGAAGTCTTCCTCGAACTAGATATGCAGTCAATGGATAATAGTCCGAAAGCTTTGATATATTCACACACACTACATTATTGGAGGGATGCAGCATATATACTCCTAAACCTTGAAGTATGGTGGCAGAGTGGAGCTTTACTAAAAGGTATGCTTCGTCACAGACCAAAATGGTCAGAAGTATGCAACCAAACTTCATGCCCTCACAAGCTACAAATAACCCTGCACTGTACTCGGTACCACTAACGTGCATTCTTTGACTACAAATGGCCAAATCAGTATTTACATTTGCTTCTAGCAAGGCAGCCCTGATCTCAAGACTGAAAATCTCAGGATTCAAACACGTTCCTTTTTCAAGAGAGAACCTTGATTGAAACAGATTCCCAGCACTGTTATATGCTTGCAGCATTTGGTGTCTCTCTGACAGAGTATGTGTTATGTTGAGGAAATTATGGCAATTTCGGCTACATCTTTTGAAATATGAGTGCTTGCTTTCAAAACGAAGAGTCCACAGTCTTATCAATGGTCCGAGCTTGACTATCAATTCAGGATAGTGACTGAGAAAGTGATGTTTGGGCCTGAGATTTACACAAGGAAAGACACTTTTCCTCCCATCGAGATACTCTTCTATCAATACTCTGAGGTAACCTATTTCATTGAACGTGATCTGGGGAGCACAGACATACTGAACAATTTCTCGTAACAGTAAAAACAGCTTCCAAACAATGTCACTTGGGTCACAAACCTCCTGACCAAATAAAATTGGAAACAACTTCATCAAGCACCAATTCTCCACTGCTTGTCCACCAAGCCTGGTAGCATTTTGGTTGATTTTTGCAGGTTTATTATTGATGTCAGGACCAATAAACTTAAACTGCTCCAACTTCCTATTCAAGTTTAGGTAAGTAAACCACTGTTTTTCCTTCACCCAGTAATTTATGAAGAGCGCCAAGTCGTAATCTACCACACCTTCGAAAAGATCATGCCCCAAGCAAGGTGGTAGTCCAGGAGAACACACATGGTAATATGTGAGAGCATTGAAATGCGAGTCAAACTTGATCCCTTGATAAATACTTTCATTAGATTGCCGGAGTTGTTCCACACACCTATTATACTCATCAGGAGTTCTACATTTACCGTTAGCATAAGGAGCACCAGAGAGAAATTCCTGCCTTGTCAGCAAGCAAAACCTACAAAAATGTTGTGCAGTGAAACTCTCAACAAACCCACCAATGGTGTGTGACCCTAAGTTGTCACCCATGATACAAGCCAGGGACCCTTTAAATCTGCGACCATCTTTCAACTGTATACCACTTTCCTCTAATGATTTTAAATCTTCTATGAGTCTTTTGAATACCTTTTCTTGACCAAACTGCTTTAGATCACTTTCTTTGCAAAGAAGTGCAAGCTGCAATGACTCAATTGATGATCGATACTCGGGAGGGATATTGCCAAGTGAATAATACACGGCCAATATTTTGTGTTTTTTTTTCGCAGAGCCTAGAGGGTTCACTACTTCGAAGGCATCTTGAAACAACATAACAGGGACTACATTGCTATCACTTTTAAACAGTTTGTTTTCCCTGAAAACTTGCCCATCAGTGATGTCATTTAGTGCAGAGGGATTTGTACAATTTGCCTCAGATTTTAACGGCGTTGACTCATTTTCAAGGAGGAGCTTAATGGTGTCCAAAAGAGGAACATAGTGGCAATGATGTATTTTACCTGATATGCCGCTGCCAAGGGCAATAGATACTGGGCACACAAAGTTCAATGACTTGTAGAATACTCTTCTTGTATGTTTGGTGCGTAGTTCACCTTTCACGCTATCAATGGCAAGCCACTCATCTTCGGAATTTATATAAGCAACCAATTGCTCTATGAAATCTTCACTTACTTGTGCCTCCTTCAATTTACTTGTAAGTTTCAATTCAAGAGAGGCCTTGCAAATATCATGAATACTTTGCAGCTCTTCCACAATAGTCTGTATTGTTGACTCTGGAACCAATTTTTGTCCCTGCAGCTTAAGCAAGAATAATGCAAAACTTTTCAAAAAGTCAGTTTTAGAAGTGTTTTCCTGTGGAGCTTCATCATTTGATTTATCTAGATCTATGTGACAGTCAACTTCTTCCAAACATGGGCTATGGGTGGGGCTAGGGGACATAGAGTGGTCATCAATGGGACTGCTCAAAGATGGGGCACCATTTGTTAAATGCGTTTTGTAAACATTGTTGATGCTTTTCACACCCCACTTTCTATGGTAACGAGACAAATGAACAGCAAATGTCGTCTTTTTGGTAAATTTTCTTTTGCACTGGCTAAATGGGCAGTTTATAATTTTTCCATCATCGATATGTTTTTTAAGATGCCAGAAGAATGACTGCAAATTGGGGCATTCTTTTTGGCAAAAGGGCAGTGCACACTTGAGCGATTGGTTTAATGTGCAAAACTGGCTTAAGCCCAGAGTAGAAGCTCTAGAAGATTCACCATAACTTAAGTTACCCCTAGGCACCCTAGACCTATGATGTTTTCGAGTGATGTGAACTTTCAATGAAGTGAAAGTCCTAAAAGTATACTGGCAATTTTGGAAGCAACATGGAAATTGAACATTTGCCAAGTTTCGGTGGCTTCGTAGGTGGCCTATGTAGTTAGCGACACTATTAGTTGAGGTTTTGCATATAGTACATAAACCAATAAACATTATTCCCCATGAAAAGGCAAGTAGTGTCAGGATATTCATATGGCCTGACGTTTCCTGTGTCTTTGTGACTGTAGGCCTAGGCTAATGCATACTGTAGATTACAGCTAGGCATATTCATGAGGACGTAACTCATAGTAGGCCTAACGATAGTCAATGAGCTTGTTACTTGTTACTGTTAGGAGCAGGCAACTGCAATTACTTAACGCTAAACGTTCGCTTCGGCCAAGACTTGAGCCTAGAGGCCCGGCCCAGGTAAATTACGCGTAACCTAGCCTACACACACTTCAGTCACTCAGTAGGTTAGGTTAGAGTCGGCTTAGCCTAACTTGTTATATTACAATAGTGTACTGACTGCGACAACATGTGGCATACATGACACATAGGCTACAAACTTAAAAAATAGTGGTTTAAGGTCATCAGGAATTGTTTAGTCGAATTACCAAAGATGCAGAAAATAATTCGTCGCCTTAATTACTGGTGATAGTAGATTTTTAGAAGTAGTAGTCTCAAAACAGCCCGATAACAGTTCCGCTTCAGCAACCGAACCTAGCGATGAAGATACTGTACTGCAACTGTTCCGGCCGCGTATTTTTTTTTCCCAGGACCCCCAAGTACCGTCCACACATACATGCACAGTATTACTACAGTATACTGCAGGCGGGGCGAGCGCGCGGCACACAATTTATACCGGTTCGCGCCGGATTCGTTACGTTTTATTACCCCATAAAGGATAAGTGCTAGGGCCAATCAAATTCTGCACATCGGTTAATGTAATATTTAAATATATATGTTTGGCTCAACAATCCTAATTTTTATCGGCAAGAGTTTTACCAGTCCCAGATTATTCTAAAAATACATTGCCTTGACTCGAATTTTAAACTTTCACTCTGCGGATTTGTTTGTAATATTCTGAAAACAAAAAGTTTTTCCTATCTTTATTTGAATAAAAAATCAGCCTAATCTAAAAACTTGTTTGCGTTTCACATGGTAGTTAAATAACGACTAATCAAACTGTACAGTTTTGGTAAAGTAATTTATTCTCCTTTTTTATTTTCTTCTAATTTCTGGGTTTTCTTTTAAAATGAAATGAAAAAGAAGACACATAAAATACTCTAAGATTTTACTTATAATTTTTTTGAGGAGCCAAACTCTGTCAACTTCTGCATACATTGCTTGTCTTGTACTCTTGTATGAAATAAACAAATAGTCAACGGTAACTTCTATTTAGAGTTCGCTGTGGTTGGCTCTCATGCCCGACCCTTTTCCCGCGCGCGCCAACAAATGAACGCCATTTGTTAACTCAGACATGCAACTGGAATTAGATATTAAAGTTTTCGATGCCACGTTTGGCCCTTCCTTCATGCCCGCGGGACAAAAAATTACTTCCCCTAAAAAAGTGCGCTGCTATTCGGAGCTGCGAAGCATTTTGCGTTACGGGTGGACAGTCCCACTGATATTTTAAGGTATATTTTTAAGGTATCAGTGGCGTAGTCGTAGTTATTATCAGGGGCGACGTCAGCGACGGGGGTTCCGGCCATCGATGGGCACCCCGGAGACCCCGCCTCCCCCCGTCCGAAGAGGAGTGGCCCCTAGTTGGAGAGAAAAATGGAAAAACGTCGGGAGCCTTGGCCAAAAAATTGTGAAATAAGTAGTCTAATGTAAAAACAGTGGTCACCCAGTCTGGGAGAAAGCGTAAAAGCGGGGAGGCCCGGAGCAAAGTTTACGAATAGCCTGAGATTACAAATAAAGTATGCCTCCGCTTTTCGTACTCAGTTGCAGGTACCTAATTAAAACAGGGGCATATCCAGAAATTGTCAATAGGGTGGGCGCAAAGCATGACTGATCGCCGTCCTGGGGGGAGTCTAAGGGGATGGGGTGGCCCCCTCCCCTTTGGGAAATTTTTGCCTCTGCAGAAGGGCTGAGATGCCAAATGGTGCTATATGTTTAATGTGACCAATTTTCAAGCCTATCTTTTGCAGGATTTTTCATTTTTGTGCTCATTTCTTGGGGTCATGACGGCCAATAGGGGGGGGGGGGGAGGGCGCCTCCCCCTGGATCCGCCCCTGATTAAAAATTGAGACATATACATGCTTGAAAAAAATACAAAATCGGGGAAAACAGGATAGAATATGAGAACGTAGGAAATGCAGGTGATACTGAGGTGCGCATTTCTAAAAAAAAAAAAAAGAGGCGCTATAGGCCTAAGGCGCAAAATTTAAGAACACCAACCATCTAAAATCAAGTCGGGGGTACAACGCAGACAATGGTGCTACATGTCTGCGTTGTACTGCGCTGTACTGCAAACCAGAATGTGCAACTATCGGCGAACGACGGCAAATGTGTGCAGCACGGTCAAACCTTTATGTGCTCCAAGGCGCACCGGAACACATGAAGCAACTATAGCAGCTCGGCACTGACGCAACTCGACTGAGTCGATGTGCAGATGTAGCAAACATTTGTAATTTGACTCAGTTGCAAGCAGTCGCAGTACGCAATTTCTTACAAGCCTAAAGCACAACTAATATGTTAAAGAATGTCTATAAAATAAATAAAAGAGTTTCCTTTGGTCAAAATACAAACTATCTGTCAAACTGCGATCATTTTGTAAATGGGAATATAACTTAACATATTTTTTTACGGAATTGTTATTTTACAAACACTTTGTGAAAAAGTCGTAAAATAACAGAACGTAATATTTAAAAACAGGAAATTATGTTGAAGAATTACAAATACATTTGTGTTCTGTTAATATCAACAGAATATGTAAATTGACATGTAATTTTACATAACTATATTGTTTTACAGTCCCTTTCTGTAAAAAAAAAATCATATAACAGCAGGATATAAAGGTAGAAAAACAAAAACTAATGTTTCCTAATTGAAACATTTTTGATATGTAATATTACAGTTTACGTTCTTCAAATTACAGTTATATCATCAAGTAACAGACAATTTATGTCAAATAGAGAAAACACAACATTTCTGTAAAAATATGCCTGTAAAATTACCGATTTTTTTTTAACATGATGCAATTTTACATAACTGTTGTTTTACAGTCCTTTTCTGTAAAAAAATCTTATAAAAGCAGGATATAAAGGTAGAAAAACAAAAACTAATGTTTCCGAATATAAACATTTTTTATATGTAATATTACAGTTTACGTTCTTCAAATTACAGTTATATCATCAAGTAACAGACAATTTATGTCAAATAGAGAAAACACAACATTTCTGTAAAAATATGCCTGTAAAATTACCGATATTTTTAACAGTGTACATCCGCATTATCAAGGACTACGACTCCATAGTGAGATATAACTCATGAGATTTAACTTCACAAGCAACATGATTTGCATACACAATATGGCAAATCCATATACCATGTTCGAAAGTATCCGAGATTTCTATCATGATAAAAATCATGTTATAAAGGTTTTTGGCAAATATTTTCAAAAGCACTCGCTATTTGACGACCGTGACCAATAATCTACTCGCCAAAACGCAAATTTCACTCACCACTATGCTTGCTGTACAAGTCCCTTTAGTTCAGATCTACAACATCAATACTTTATATGAACAAGGTTAGGCATTTAGGCAGATACATTGTGTTACGTCATCGCAATTTGGAAAATTATGTTTCTGTGCAGAATGAAATTTAAACCTTTTCCAACCATAAGTAAGTAATGAACAAATTAAAACATGTCACAGACTTAAAGTTATGCAGCTAGGCCTACTGTAGTGTTTCAAACAATTAAAAAAAAAATCTGCAAAAATACATAAGAAGATAGCTTGGCTCAGTTCTGTTACTTTCGGGCTCCTCTAGTACTAGAGATATACTATACAGCAGCTAGGTGTGCACGAGTCCTAAGCCTATACAGTACCTTGCTGCTACTTTGAACCGCCAATCGATAAGTGTGATTCTTACACGTTCCCAAATATTTATCTTGTTTTTAGGTGCCGATTGGTACGCGCAAAATATTGATATAAGCCTATTGCACTGCTTAAATAAAAATGATTTTTTACGCAATGGAAATCTAAGGTTAAAAAGCATC
The DNA here is from genome assembly GCF_037975245.1 of Apostichopus japonicus. Taxonomy (NCBI): domain Eukaryota; kingdom Metazoa; phylum Echinodermata; class Holothuroidea; order Aspidochirotida; family Stichopodidae; genus Apostichopus; species Apostichopus japonicus. The sequence continues at coordinate 13,508,002 of NC_092575.1, forward strand.
TATCTTCCACTCGAAACTGATGTTGAGTGAAAATATTTGCCAAACACTAAGCATCCAAAACAGCAAACTTGTCTCAGAACTCATTAAATTGTTGTATATTTAGCGAGTTATGACAAATGTAATGTGGGAAATGCCTCAAGAAATAGTTTAGGAGATGTTTAGCAAACTTAAGTGTATTGGTCAAAGCGCACGAAACATTTTTCGCTCATTTTTGTGAATATGTTATCATCATGTGAATTAATATAAGAGATCATATAGTTATTTACGAACACATTCCAAATATGTTCAATTGGTTGACAATATTTTAGTGGGCCGGTGCCGATGGATATTATTAATATTTGTACATGCATTTGCATATTGATGGTCTATAAAAAATACAATTTAACGTATTATCCATGTAGAAAACGAACGAACCCCTAGTGTGTTGTTACTTGTTAACTGAACTAAACTGAACTGTATTGTAAGGCAGTGGTGCAGTTTGAAATTAGTCTATTTGTTACATTCTCAATTGTGAAACAAAAATATATATTCAATACATCTTATAGAGGTTTGTGTAACAGTGTGGAAAAGCGAGTATTGATTGTGGTTAAATTGTTGCATAAATGTGAATCCAAATTCTCTGAAGTTTTCAAATTTTCAATTGAATTATTATCCTGTATTCTGTTTTTTTTTTTAAATTATTATCAAGAAGGAATACTTTCACCAGACGCAGCGTTCGTGAGTTTGCGCTGTACTAAATTTGAAGATTTGTGTATATATACATGAGTGGTTTTGAATGGTCCTCACCACACAAAGCATTGCAGTCTCGATTATGAAAATTAATGTAACAGCTCTATACGCTGATTTTCTGAGAGGAATATATTTGTTGATGGTGGGGTATGAAAAATACTGAAGATCACTCTGCAAGAATAGATCGCATTCTGTAATTATTTTGGCTTTATAAATTTAAAAAATATGCTAGTTAATTTATATAATAGCTTGTTTAATTTTCGAGATATTATTATCCTATATTCTGTTTTTTTTTTTTTTTTTTTTTTTAAGAATGAAGACTTTCACTAGACGCAACGTTCGTAAGTTGCTGCGCTCTACTTAATTTTAAGAGTTGTGTGTCTTGAATGGTATTCACCGTACAAAGCCTTGCAGCTCTATACGCTGATTTTCTAAGAGAAATATATTTGTCGATGATGTGGTGAAAGATACCGAAGATCATTCTGCAAGAATAGATCGCATTCTGTATTGTTTTTCTTTCTAAATTTAAATAAATTGCTAGTTAATTTAGACAATAGCTTGGTTGAACTTTGGGGCATTAGCGTAGCATTTCCACATTTGTGTATTTTCTTATGTTTATGTATGATGTTATATTGTAATAACATATTAATGTCATTGAAAAGAGTGAGCGTGGGTGATATGCTTGTACGTTAACTATAACTTTTTTTATTAAGCATTTGCAAATAGCAACTTCGTAAAAAAACATAAAGAACATGTTATTTTGTTAATATATGAATTTTACTACTTGTCGTTTGGGTTAGACCGTTGAGCAAGAAGTCCCAGAAATAGCTGCACACACGTTAGTTTAAACGGAACAAAACATGAATAACCTATCCACTACTGTATCTATCAATGTGAGTAGCAATACTCTTCTATGATGAGTGGATCTACTAGCATATTGCAATTACTAGTATAAATGAGTTCTCCTTCCAATCAGCTATGGTACTTGCTATGTGAGTAAAGTTACCCACCTTAAGTACAATTACGCATCAAAGTTTAAACATTCACATACAAGTCATAACTAAGTTTTACATTTATATTCACTTACATAGGAATAATAAGAGTATCTCGAACAACAATGATGGGTTAAGGGATCATTAGCTTAAAGAATGGTAAATACCAATACAAGATGTAAAATATCAATCCAACTTTACTTCAATATGATTTGAATTTCCGTGACAAGATTTTGAAGACCCGTGACCTATTTCATATTCTAAACGTTGTGTAAGGTCAGAAATTGAGACTGATCATGTTAATTTTAAGACTTCCATGACATTTGTAATTTTTTACAAAATTCCATGGACATTTAATGTGACTATATTGGAAGGGGTTAAATGACATACTTCAGGTAAATTAAGTCTAAGGAAGTAGATACACACTTTATAGCTCCTTTTACACTCTGTATACTGACATCCCAGAATTCCCAGAATAGTGCTAAAAAGGCCTGCAAAGTTGCTATGTATATGAGATCCACCATTCTCAATGCCAGTGACATGTATATGAAATGTTTTACAGAACGACAGAACGTTCTCTTTAGACAGATTTTCTTGCAAGAATGAACATAAATACATAGCCCATACTGCACTTCAAATCTGATATCGCCAAAGTTAAAGTTATTTGCAAATACTAATGATCCGGAAGTCAATCAATTGAATATGTCACATCACAGAAATTAGGGAAGACACCTGACCTGTGAAGAGGATTCAATAGATTGGAGTAAACAAGAAACAGGAAAGTATGTAAAAATTAATTGGTTAACACTTCATTTACCTAAGTCATAAAGCAAATCAAGTTAACATTATCATACATTCACTCTCTTTACAAATAAGGTATCAGTTAAGCCAAACCGTTATCCACAAATGTATAAGTCGTTTTTAAAGGAAATGGAAAATGTGTATTGGACTTCCTTTGGTGAACCTGAAACAGGAAAGTATGTAAAATGTAAGACACTTATGTACTGAAACTCTGATAACAAACATTTCTTCTGTGACACACACATATTTCAGCATTTCATAATAAGAGAACTGCAATTGCAGAGGACTCAATCATACAGTTAAAGAATTCGTTTTGAACATGAAATACAGAAAATATTTATCTTAAATAGTTATTTTTTTGAATATCAAAGAAATTTTAATTAATGTTTTACAATGTGAAATAATCCTCGCGTTGGCTAAGTCTATTATCTGAAAATGGTTTCACACTGTTATTCAATCCAACATGCAAACTAATAAAGATAGGTTCATACACGTAATCCATGTTATTTTACAAACACCATTTAACAACATCAGTCACAAGATAAAAGAAGACCAGCATTCACTAAAAGCAGAATGCAAATGTGCACAGTGGCTCTGCTGCTATACAAAAAAATTGAAATAATATTACTGGTTGATGTAGTTTTCTGGTTGAGAATATCATGGTCAGTCACAACATCTAAGATTGTGCCAAACTTATGTTTTACAGACTTCTCATGTTAGCTACTAGATTGCTCACAGCTCTTTTAGGCTTCACTGAAGGTACCTTAAGAAAAGCAAAGTTTCTATGGAAAATATAAAGTATTTTGATCTATTTGTGTGTGACATGTGAAACATCCAAAATAAAGCCACCAGATCAGTTGGATCAGCTACAAGATCCGTTGTTCTTCCTCAGCATTTATAAATAAAGACTTGGCAGAAAACATAGTACCAGCTTCCCAAATAAGAAGTGGTGAAGCTGTGAGGCTATTCTGTCAATAACATAATAAACAAATAATATCCTCAGGTTTTCAAACAAGTCATTAAACTATTGATTCAAAATAGCGATCTATTTTTCTGACTCGTTTTATCACTGATTCGAGTCACTGTGTTATTTCACCGAGGAGCATTTCCATGATGTCGATAGAGCTATTTTGTTACATAGCAATCCAAGTTTTTACTGTATTATATCTACTTCAAAGTGAATACAAACAATCTCAACTGTTGACTTTGATCAAATATTCCAAATGAATATTCCAAAGGAAAAATAAAGTAAACAAATTATGTAAAGGGACCAAAAAACCGTTTGTGTATGGCTTCAAGCGTAACTATTTAAAGAGTTTGGTCGACTTGAAAAAGATATAGGGTTTATCTACTTACTAAGCGTGATGAATATCTATCATTCATTTACCATGTACGTTGTAAAGTGTTGCTTATACAATAATGTTAAGCCAGCCCTTCACAGATACACAAAAATGTAACTTAACCACAAATGAACATATACCCGTCATCAACATATATAATAATAAATTATTTTGAAACCAAATCGACTTCCAGTTGCAAAGTTATTGCAATTTCGTGTTTTTACCTTTGACAATAGGGTTCATTCACTCACTCTGCTTTATCTACCCACCAAGTATGAAAATGATCCATCATTGTCTTGCTGTGTTAGTGTGAATATGATACAAACTAACGTTAAAAATATCATGTTAAGCCTAACCCGTCATCAATATGCATATCAAATTTTAACACTTATCAAAATGTACCTACTGTAAATCCATCATCCAATTATAAAGCTCAAAACAAGAGCAACTTTCTGTTGCAAATTTATTACAATATGAAGACCTTTTACTGTTTACCTCATAACCTCATTAATATTCATGAGATGGGCACCATGGGCATAACAAGCAAGACAATGATCCATCATTCCCTTATCGAATTTTAGTGTATACAATATATTTCGTCACACAGGCACACACGGACATCTCCAACCCCCCCCCCCGCACCACTCACACAAAAGCAGGGGTGAACACATATGTTCCATTGCTGAGAACAAGGAACCAAACATGATTAAGGGAAGGGGCAACTTTCTGTATTTACACCAATCAATTTCTCAGGACTGATGTTTATCTTGGGGAAAAACGGAGAGCAATTTCAGATGTGATATATCCACAATGGTAGCAGTTAGTTTTCAATTAGTAGTTACTGGCTTAAATTTTCTTCAGATCAATACTCGATTGCATGGTATTTCAAATGGGTTTCAGGTAGTAACTGTGAACAGTATTCTTATACGATTTCTTGATAACGTTCTTAATTTGATATCTAAAATGTTCCATTAATTGCAACACTGACATGGGATGTAAGAGTTTATCCACTTTGCAATAAATATTCTTAAAGCACCCTGTTACTAATGTTTTACAACTTAATTTGAAGGAATCTTCATTTTCTTTGTAAATCATGTCCTCCTTCAATAGCATTTTAATCAGGATATGTATGTCACAAACTCTGTTGGACTCTTAAAGAATCATACGGAATAATAACAAGGTGTAAAGTTACACTGAGTGTAGTTCTTATTTTTGCTTACACAAAGAACATCAATATGGTTGGGTGGTAACAATACATTTTGGTAGTGGCCATTTTGAAAACCAATAAACACGATTTACCGGTACTTGAAAGATAGCCCTATTACGTTTTAAGTCATACATTAAACACCACACAGTTTCTTATGATAGTATTTACGTTTTAAGTCATACATAAAACACCACACAGTTTCTTATGATAGTATTTTATGGTACAAGGATTCACAGACTGCATTCATGTAAGATAAATGACAATCACAATGTGATCTTTTTATGTAAATAACCTAACAACTAAATCCATTAATTGATCACTAAACCTAACTGTGCAGTATATCTGACAGACCAACACACTGTTAGTCTTCGATCTAAGGTTAGTTCACTCCAGATTATTTGAGGTTTAGTACTTGCGATTGTAAGATTCACATACCTGAATGGTGTCGCAAATACAATTAACATTGTAAGCAATAAGGTCACAGAAAAAATGGTGTAAACAAACGTGATATTAACATCACAGAATAATACATATTTAACAGCATTGTAAGAAATTGGTTTAAAGGTCATATTAATTGCAGCAAGTTTGAAGTTTTTGTCTTCAAAGTTTTGTTTTCAAGACCTTTCAAAAAAAGTTTTATAGTTATCAACCAACTAATTCAACAGAACCACTTTCATTTTTCAACCCGTTAGATCTACATAGCACAGTATGTAAACTTTGCATGAGTGCAGCAAAACGAAGAAACAACTGTTGCCTACTTCTAAACAAAATTTATTCGCAGGAATCACACACCATAACAATAAATCGATGGTTAAAATGAATACCGTCAATTGAAAAGATACCGCAGTTCATGTAGAGTTCACTTGATTGTATTTATTAGTCTTTTCCTACAGCTATACATTCTATGCAATTGTTGCCATTGTTACTGCATACTTCGATCAAACGCATCAGTGCACAATTGAAACTCAAGACGTCTGAGTTAATATGTATGACTTAGGGTAATATTATCCAACGTAGCGACATTGCGTAAAAAGCAAGATGTTAAGCTATATCTACTAAATTTGACAAAGGTTACTATTCAAGAGCTACATTCCAAATTTAGATATGATCCGATTCAGAGTTGTAGAGTTATTGCAATTTTAAAATTTTAGCCCCTCGCCTAAAAATTGGGCTATATACAATTTTGCGTCTGATTGGTCCCAAAAATATGTAGTCCAAGCAAACTAGGTCAAAATATATATGCCCCCAAAAATTTGGGCCAAAAAGATGAGGGCTACAGTGGTCTCCAATATAAAGGTTTCCAACATTTCGTGTCCAACGAATGTGTCCCAAAATGTACTTTACATAGAAAGACGTGACAGAGAAACATATAATCAACTTTTTTGAATGCCTCTTATTTTAGCTTTGAATACCCCAACTTTTACAAAGCAACAGTTCGTATGTTTTGACCTGAACTGACTTTTGATTTGTTTTCAAACCAAGAGTGTTTGTTCTCAAACCAAGAGTGTTTTCTATTCAATGTTGAACAATACCAAATATGATCTTCAACCAGTATAATAACGTTGTCAGTGTTTGACCTCTGATTAACTGAAATGATGATGGCTTCTACTTTAATCAGCAGACATGTCCATTGCCATCGTCATTATCTCAAACAATTGCATAATTGCTTCAAAAAAGTCGGTGATTTCGACTCTTCGTAATAAGTCGTAATACTAATTCTTTTAAATGTTATTCTTCTTTATTCCTACAAGCTAGTGTAGATACAAAAAATTATATATATTTTACAATTAGAGAGTGTTAAAAAAAATGGCTACAAATGATCACACTATAATTCGATAGCCTTTATTAATACATCCACTATATGTCCAACCAAAATAACTTCAAACTGCAAAGAAATGAACATAAAAAACACTTGGTAATTTTTATTTTATTTGAATAAACATTGGCTACTTAAGTACCTCCTAATTTGCTCAAAGTAGCATTTTGGCATTTATCTTCGCATAAACAAAATAAGAATATTTTTTAAAAAGCGATAAAAACTGGTTTGCGTTCACATGTCACTTGAGTCGTTATGCAATCAGGACGATAATACAGCTTCTCGAAAATTTAATTTTATTAGTAATATTAACATAACTTGCCATATTTGACTATTTCCTCCTGGCCTTTAATACCATAAACCTCTGGTTTGATTTGGTACACTTTGTGCTGCAAACAACATTGTCCTCATGGTTCACAAATATACGATTTAGCCTTTGAGCCACACAACGAACCTCTGCTGTTACAGTGTGGAATTCGAGCTTCGACGGTTTTTCGAGATACCTTACTTTGCTACAATGGTAATGTCGGATTGCCTGGGCAACTGCATGACCTTTCAAACCCTATTCAACGAACGCAGAGTCCATTTTCCAGTGGTTTTGTTTTGTTTGCTAACTTCAATGGGTGATCCTGATGATTCACGAAATTTCCACTTTCTTTGTACAAACATTTATTCACACAGAGTGTATTAGACCACGAGGAATTTGAGTTTGCTGGGGTTTTTGTTTTTGTTGGTAAAAACAAATATACCGACGATTTTCAGAGATATTATTCATCAGAGAAGAATTATCAGCTCTTATCATTATACGGCATATGTACTGCTAATACAGACAACATTCATGGACACTACTTTACTACCTCAAATAAAGCTTCATCTATGCTATACCTTTAAGCTTACATGGTAATGTATAATCAAAGAGCATCAGAAATATTGTGGCAAAGCTTTCTTGAAATGAAAGTATTAGTCAAAAATGACGTCACACGGCAGCATCGGACAAGGGTTCTTACAAACTCTAAACGCCCACCTCACCCCTTACTGTACCTCCTCAATGCATTCCCCTCGTCCAATCTCAATTTCGAACCCTGGCTAATTAAGATTATGTATTATCATGGCATCATATTATGTTCCTGCTTGCGGGAAGATCACATATACATACATACATACATACATTATCAAAATACATCGGAAGATCTATCAAACTTATTTAAGCAAGAATTCTTGAAAATAACACTTAATCTTAACTGACGTCATACGACAGCCCCGGAGAAGCGTTTGTAACTGTAACAAGATCCCCTCTCCCACCTTCCCCATCCCAACCCCACCCGACTCAGCTTTTACCTCCTAAATGCCTAGGCGTTCCTCGTGGTTATCCCGCGGATTGGATAAGAAAGGGGAAACTAATACTTTCCTGCTTTGCGCTTGCCCAAATTATCCAAATATCTGCAGTAAATCAAAGCATACAATGTGAATTACTACCTCAGGCTGAAACTAACTGCAGTAATGGAAATGTTAATTGCCTTGTTGTCTGAGAGTATTACTCTTTCGTCTGTAATACTCTGCGCATGTTTCAAACTACGGATATAACGTCATTATGATCACGCCAATTTCATATTCTTTGTGCTAACATAATATTTACACAGGCTATTTAAGATCATGAGACCTGATAGACGTTTGCCTTTTTTTTTAGGGAAAGCAGACATACCGACGATTTTTAGAGATATTTTTCATCAAAGGGGAACTATCAGTTCGTAACATTATAAAGCAGTTATACTGAGTGCTCACACATACTTCAAGGTAAGTATTTTAAAACCTCATGTGTATTATAGGCTATGATTTTACGTTACTCGTTTCTATATCCTTGTACAAGAGTACGTATCTTGCTCTCTGTGCTGGTATTTACAGATCCGCGTTTAAAACGATCATTTTAATCCTAACCTTTTCTGCAACACTGCCGTTTATCACCTTATTCTTAATTTATTTCACATGTACACATATAGGGTAGGCAATACGAAATATTGGTTATCTTTTGAGGGAAGGAAGGGGGGGGGGGGTTATACATTGTACTTTCTATGTTACCAATAGACCATACCAGAAAAGTAACTACTTATTTCTGGTTCCTCTACTTCCATCTCACATGTAATATTTCAATACTCTATGTTGACTTTTTACTGAAAATGATACAATCTTTATTTATCATATCATGATTAAAATGTAAAAAATGGAATGTAGCAAATAAATTGAACTTAAATTTGACTTAGATCGACGAACATTCTGAGCAAATGCAATATTTGAGGTGTCATGCGTCATACTGATGTATGTTATCTAAATCATTAACTTCAACATAGCTACGCATTAGTCCACTGAGTAACAGTTTTCTACGAAAAAACAGACTCACCCTAACTTGTTAACAGGTTACATAATTTGCCTACTCCTAAATTATTCATACGTCTGCAAACATCACGTTCTTATGTTGTTAACTTACAGTAAAATATAGCATTCAGCGATTTCGACTTCAGCTACGTGCATGTTTGCTATGTAACTTACAACAGCGTCGTACATACAGCACAGATTACAAATCATAAGCACACGACAGCGTATGTCGTGCTGTTCGTCTTACAAATAGAAAGGATGCGGCACCTGGAATTTCTCGGCCTTATTATAGCGTTGAGATGGCGCTATTGAGTTTGAGGGGATTAAAGGAAGGACGAAAATCCCTCCACGTAGTGTTTGTGCATACACACACTGTACGATACAGTTCCGTTGCTACTATTTGCAATGGCATAAGGATGTGATATGGAAAAATAAAATAAAAACATGAACACCGGGATACGCTTGCGCTGTAATGAGATTAGTCTCAGATTGTTACTCGGGTTACAATGGTGTTGGTTGGAGGCATTTGTGACCGAATAGTAAATAAACTGAGCATCAACGACTTTATCTAAAGATCTAGGGGTTGGAGAGCCGATCCCAGCCACGAATGCCTCTGCGTTTTTTAGTTAACACTATACATATTACTGAAACGTTATTACCTTACTGTTAAATGTTTTTGAAAGACTGAAGTCCAGACATAGATTTTTTTTTAATTCGATGATGATCGTTACCTATGCATTGATGTTGGTGTTTGGGTGCGTACCTTTGTGTGCGACGCCTTCTTTGTAAACTCGATATCTCCAGAAGGTATCATATTGATTTAAGAAGCTTGTTGCTTTCTGAAGAGATAAAAGGTCATCTTGGAGGTCAAAAGCCATTTGATGTCAAAATTCTAAAACCTTGTAATATGATATCTTTACGAAGAGGTCTCGGGCAGATAGCATACTTTGCATGAGGATGTAGATATGGATGTGGATGTAGATGTGGATGTGTAATGATGAGAAGAAAAAGACCTTCGTGAAGGTTAAATCTAATTTGAGGTCACCAGGCGTCATGTTGTGAAAAAAAACATGAACACACTATCTCCAAAGATTACCAGTATGCGGCATGTAGTTACTTGGTACACTCCAAACTCCCTTCTGTTCACTAAAGATAAAATGTTCTTGGTAAATAAATAAACGTTTCTCAGACATAATTTTTTAAAGCCAGATGTCCTTGAATGTAACTTCATACAGCGTACCGGTTATGGTTCTCATGGCTACCAAAATCAATATGATACCTTCTGGAGATATCGAGTTTACAAAGAAGGCGTCGCACACAAAGGTACGCACCCAAACACCAACATCAATGCATAGGTAACGATCATCATCGAATTAAAAAAAAATCTATGTCTGGACTTCAGTCTTTCAAAAACATTTAACAGTAAGGTAATAACGTTTCAGTAATATGTATAGTGTTAACTAAAAAACGCAGAGGCATTCGTGGCTGGGATCGGCTCTCCAACCCCTAGATCTTTAGATAAAGTCGTTGATGCTCAGTTTATTTACTATTCGGTCACAAATGCCTCCAACCAACACCATTGTAACCCGAGTAACAATCTGAGACTAATCTCATTACAGCGCAAGCGTATCCCGGTGTTCATGTTTTTATTTTATTTTTCCATATCACATCCTTATGCCATTGCAAATAGTAGCAACGGAACTGTATCGTACAGTGTGTGTATGCACAAACACTACGTGGAGGGATTTTCGTCCTTCCTTTAATCCCCTCAAACTCAATAGCGCCATCTCAACGCTATAATAAGGCCGAGAAATTCCAGGTGCCGCATCCTTTCTATTTGTAAGACGAACAGCACGACATACGCTGTCGTGTGCTTATGATTTGTAATCTGTGCTGTATGTACGACGCTGTTGTAAGTTACATAGCAAACATGCACGTAGCTGAAGTCGAAATCGCTGAATGCTATATTTTACTGTAAGTTAACAACATAAGAACGTGATGTTTGCAGACGTATGAATAATTTAGGAGTAGGCAAATTATGTAACCTGTTAACAAGTTAGGGTGAGTCTGTTTTTTCGTAGAAAACTGTTACTCAGTGGACTAATGCGTAGCTATGTTGAAGTTAATGATTTAGATAACATACATCAGTATGACGCATGACACCTCAAATATTGCATTTGCTCAGAATGTTCGTCGATCTAAGTCAAATTTAAGTTCAATTTATTTGCTACATTCCATTTTTTACATTTTAATCATGATATGATAAATAAAGATTGTATCATTTTCAGTAAAAAGTCAACATAGAGTATTGAAATATTACATGTGAGATGGAAGTAGAGGAACCAGAAATAAGTAGTTACTTTTCTGGTATGGTCTATTGGTAACATAGAAAGTACAATGTATAACCCCCCCCCCCCCCTTCCTTCCCTCAAAAGATAACCAATATTTCGTATTGCCTACCCTATATGTGTACATGTGAAATAAATTAAGAATAAGGTGATAAACGGCAGTGTTGCAGAAAAGGTTAGGATTAAAATGATCGTTTTAAACGCGGATCTGTAAATACCAGCACAGAGAGCAAGATACGTACTCTTGTACAAGGATATAGAAACGAGTAACGTAAAATCATAGCCTATAATACACATGAGGTTTTAAAATACTTACCTTGAAGTATGTGTGAGCACTCAGTATAACTGCTTTATAATGTTACGAACTGATAGTTCCCCTTTGATGAAAAATATCTCTAAAAATCGTCGGTATGTCTGCTTTCCCTAAAAAAAAAGGCAAACGTCTATCAGGTCTCATGATCTTAAATAGCCTGTGTAAATATTATGTTAGCACAAAGAATATGAAATTGGCGTGATCATAATGACGTTATATCCGTAGTTTGAAACATGCGCAGAGTATTACAGACGAAAGAGTAATACTCTCAGACAACAAGGCAATTAACATTTCCATTACTGCAGTTAGTTTCAGCCTGAGGTAGTAATTCACATTGTATGCTTTGATTTACTGCAGATATTTGGATAATTTGGGCAAGCGCAAAGCAGGAAAGTATTAGTTTCCCCTTTCTTATCCAATCCGCGGGATAACCACGAGGAACGCCTAGGCATTTAGGAGGTAAAAGCTGAGTCGGGTGGGGTTGGGATGGGGAAGGTGGGAGAGGGGATCTTGTTACAGTTACAAACGCTTCTCCGGGGCTGTCGTATGACGTCAGTTAAGATTAAGTGTTATTTTCAAGAATTCTTGCTTAAATAAGTTTGATAGATCTTCCGATGTATTTTGATAATGTATGTATGTATGTATGTATATGTGATCTTCCCGCAAGCAGGAACATAATATGATGCCATGATAATACATAATCTTAATTAGCCAGGGTTCGAAATTGAGATTGGACGAGGGGAATGCATTGAGGAGGTACAGTAAGGGGTGAGGTGGGCGTTTAGAGTTTGTAAGAACCCTTGTCCGATGCTGCCGTGTGACGTCATTTTTGACTAATACTTTCATTTCAAGAAAGCTTTGCCACAATATTTCTGATGCTCTTTGATTATACATTACCATGTAAGCTTAAAGGTATAGCATAGATGAAGCTTTATTTGAGGTAGTAAAGTAGTGTCCATGAATGTTGTCTGTATTAGCAGTACATATGCCGTATAATGATAAGAGCTGATAATTCTTCTCTGATGAATAATATCTCTGAAAATCGTCGGTATATTTGTTTTTACCAACAAAAACAAAAACCCCAGCAAACTCAAATTCCTCGTGGTCTAATACACTCTGTGTGAATAAATGTTTGTACAAAGAAAGTGGAAATTTCGTGAATCATCAGGATCACCCATTGAAGTTAGCAAACAAAACAAAACCACTGGAAAATGGACTCTGCGTTCGTTGAATAGGGTTTGAAAGGTCATGCAGTTGCCCAGGCAATCCGACATTACCATTGTAGCAAAGTAAGGTATCTCGAAAAACCGTCGAAGCTCGAATTCCACACTGTAACAGCAGAGGTTCGTTGTGTGGCTCAAAGGCTAAATCGTATATTTGTGAACCATGAGGACAATGTTGTTTGCAGCACAAAGTGTACCAAATCAAACCAGAGGTTTATGGTATTAAAGGCCAGGAGGAAATAGTCAAATATGGCAAGTTATGTTAATATTACTAATAAAATTAAATTTTCGAGAAGCTGTATTATCGTCCTGATTGCATAACGACTCAAGTGACATGTGAACGCAAACCAGTTTTTATCGCTTTTTAAAAAATATTCTTATTTTGTTTATGCGAAGATAAATGCCAAAATGCTACTTTGAGCAAATTAGGAGGTACTTAAGTAGCCAATGTTTATTCAAATAAAATAAAAATTACCAAGTGTTTTTTATGTTCATTTCTTTGCAGTTTGAAGTTATTTTGGTTGGACATATAGTGGATGTATTAATAAAGGCTATCGAATTATAGTGTGATCATTTGTAGCCATTTTTTTTAACACTCTCTAATTGTAAAATATATATAATTTTTTGTATCTACACTAGCTTGTAGGAATAAAGAAGAATAACATTTAAAAGAATTAGTATTACGACTTATTACGAAGAGTCGAAATCACCGACTTTTTTGAAGCAATTATGCAATTGTTTGAGATAATGACGATGGCAATGGACATGTCTGCTGATTAAAGTAGAAGCCATCATCATTTCAGTTAATCAGAGGTCAAACACTGACAACGTTATTATAACTGGTTGAAGATCATATTTGGTATTGTTCAACATTGAATAGAAAACACTCTTGGTTTGAGAACAAACACTCTTGGTTTGAAAACAAATCAAAAGTCAGTTCAGGTCAAAACATACGAACTGTTGCTTTGTAAAAGTTGGGGTATTCAAAGCTAAAATAAGAGGCATTCAAAAAAGTTGATTATATGTTTCTCTGTCACGTCTTTCTATGTAAAGTACATTTTGGGACACATTCGTTGGACACGAAATGTTGGAAACCTTTATATTGGAGACCACTGTAGCCCTCATCTTTTTGGCCCAAATTTTTGGGGGCATATATATTTTGACCTAGTTTGCTTGGACTACATATTTTTGGGACCAATCAGACGCAAAATTGTATATAGCCCAATTTTTAGGCGAGGGGCTAAAATTTTAAAATTGCAATAACTCTACAACTCTGAATCGGATCATATCTAAATTTGGAATGTAGCTCTTGAATAGTAACCTTTGTCAAATTTAGTAGATATAGCTTAACATCTTGCTTTTTACGCAATGTCGCTACGTTGGATAATATTACCCTAAGTCATACATATTAACTCAGACGTCTTGAGTTTCAATTGTGCACTGATGCGTTTGATCGAAGTATGCAGTAACAATGGCAACAATTGCATAGAATGTATAGCTGTAGGAAAAGACTAATAAATACAATCAAGTGAACTCTACATGAACTGCGGTATCTTTTCAATTGACGGTATTCATTTTAACCATCGATTTATTGTTATGGTGTGTGATTCCTGCGAATAAATTTTGTTTAGAAGTAGGCAACAGTTGTTTCTTCGTTTTGCTGCACTCATGCAAAGTTTACATACTGTGCTATGTAGATCTAACGGGTTGAAAAATGAAAGTGGTTCTGTTGAATTAGTTGGTTGATAACTATAAAACTTTTTTTGAAAGGTCTTGAAAACAAAACTTTGAAGACAAAAACTTCAAACTTGCTGCAATTAATATGACCTTTAAACCAATTTCTTACAATGCTGTTAAATATGTATTATTCTGTGATGTTAATATCACGTTTGTTTACACCATTTTTTCTGTGACCTTATTGCTTACAATGTTAATTGTATTTGCGACACCATTCAGGTATGTGAATCTTACAATCGCAAGTACTAAACCTCAAATAATCTGGAGTGAACTAACCTTAGATCGAAGACTAACAGTGTGTTGGTCTGTCAGATATACTGCACAGTTAGGTTTAGTGATCAATTAATGGATTTAGTTGTTAGGTTATTTACATAAAAAGATCACATTGTGATTGTCATTTATCTTACATGAATGCAGTCTGTGAATCCTTGTACCATAAAATACTATCATAAGAAACTGTGTGGTGTTTTATGTATGACTTAAAACGTAAATACTATCATAAGAAACTGTGTGGTGTTTAATGTATGACTTAAAACGTAATAGGGCTATCTTTCAAGTACCGGTAAATCGTGTTTATTGGTTTTCAAAATGGCCACTACCAAAATGTATTGTTACCACCCAACCATATTGATGTTCTTTGTGTAAGCAAAAATAAGAACTACACTCAGTGTAACTTTACACCTTGTTATTATTCCGTATGATTCTTTAAGAGTCCAACAGAGTTTGTGACATACATATCCTGATTAAAATGCTATTGAAGGAGGACATGATTTACAAAGAAAATGAAGATTCCTTCAAATTAAGTAAGATAAACATCAGTCCTGAGAAATTGATTGGTGTAAATACAGAAAGTTGCCCCTTCCCTTAATCATGTTTGGTTCCTTGTTCTCAGCAATGGAACATATGTGTTCACCCCTGCTTTTGTGTGAGTGGTGCGGGGGGGGGGGGGGTTGGAGATGTCCGTGTGTGCCTGTGTGACGAAATATATTGTATACACTAAAATTCGATAAGGGAATGATGGATCATTGTCTTGCTTGTTATGCCCATGGTGCCCATTTCATGAATATTAATGAGGTTATGAGGTAAACAGTAAAAGGTCTTCATATTGTAATAAATTTGCAACAGAAAGTTGCTCTTGTTTTGAGCTTTATAATTGGATGATGGATTTACAGTAGGTACATTTTGATAAGTGTTAAAATTTGATATGCATATTGATGACGGGTTAGGCTTAACATGATATTTTTAACGTTAGTTTGTATCATATTCACACTAACACAGCAAGACAATGATGGATCATTTTCATACTTGGTGGGTAGATAAAGCAGAGTGAGTGAATGAACCCTATTGTCAAAGGTAAAAACACGAAATTGCAATAACTTTGCAACTGGAAGTCGATTTGGTTTCAAAATAATTTATTATTATATATGTTGATGACGGGTATATGTTCATTTGTGGTTAAGTTACATTTTTGTGTATCTGTGAAGGGCTGGCTTAACATTATTGTATAAGCAACACTTTACAACGTACATGGTAAATGAATGATAGATATTCATCACGCTTAGTAAGTAGATAAACCCTATATCTTTTTCAAGTCGACCAAACTCTTTAAATAGTTACGCTTGAAGCCATACACAAACGGTTTTTTGGTCCCTTTACATAATTTGTTTACTTTATTTTTCCTTTGGAATATTCATTTGGAATATTTGATCAAAGTCAACAGTTGAGATTGTTTGTATTCACTTTGAAGTAGATATAATACAGTAAAAACTTGGATTGCTATGTAACAAAATAGCTCTATCGACATCATGGAAATGCTCCTCGGTGAAATAACACAGTGACTCGAATCAGTGATAAAACGAGTCAGAAAAATAGATCGCTATTTTGAATCAATAGTTTAATGACTTGTTTGAAAACCTGAGGATATTATTTGTTTATTATGTTATTGACAGAATAGCCTCACAGCTTCACCACTTCTTATTTGGGAAGCTGGTACTATGTTTTCTGCCAAGTCTTTATTTATAAATGCTGAGGAAGAACAACGGATCTTGTAGCTGATCCAACTGATCTGGTGGCTTTATTTTGGATGTTTCACATGTCACACACAAATAGATCAAAATACTTTATATTTTCCATAGAAACTTTGCTTTTCTTAAGGTACCTTCAGTGAAGCCTAAAAGAGCTGTGAGCAATCTAGTAGCTAACATGAGAAGTCTGTAAAACATAAGTTTGGCACAATCTTAGATGTTGTGACTGACCATGATATTCTCAACCAGAAAACTACATCAACCAGTAATATTATTTCAATTTTTTTGTATAGCAGCAGAGCCACTGTGCACATTTGCATTCTGCTTTTAGTGAATGCTGGTCTTCTTTTATCTTGTGACTGATGTTGTTAAATGGTGTTTGTAAAATCACATGGATTACGTGTATGAACCTATCTTTATTAGTTTGCATGTTGGATTGAATAACAGTGTGAAACCATTTTCAGATAATAGACTTAGCCAACGCGAGGATTATTTCACATTGTAAAACATTAATTAAAATTTCTTTGATATTCAAAAAAATAACTATTTAAGATAAATATTTTCTGTATTTCATGTTCAAAACGAATTCTTTAACTGTATGATTGAGTCCTCTGCAATTGCAGTTCTCTTATTATGAAATGCTGAAATATGTGTGTGTCACAGAAGAAATGTTTGTTATCAGAGTTTCAGTACATAAGTGTCTTACATTTTACATACTTTCCTGTTTCAGGTTCACCAAAGGAAGTCCAATACACATTTTCCATTTCCTTTAAAAACGACTTATACATTTGTGGATAACGGTTTGGCTTAACTGATACCTTATTTGTAAAGAGAGTGAATGTATGATAATGTTAACTTGATTTGCTTTATGACTTAGGTAAATGAAGTGTTAACCAATTAATTTTTACATACTTTCCTGTTTCTTGTTTACTCCAATCTATTGAATCCTCTTCACAGGTCAGGTGTCTTCCCTAATTTCTGTGATGTGACATATTCAATTGATTGACTTCCGGATCATTAGTATTTGCAAATAACTTTAACTTTGGCGATATCAGATTTGAAGTGCAGTATGGGCTATGTATTTATGTTCATTCTTGCAAGAAAATCTGTCTAAAGAGAACGTTCTGTCGTTCTGTAAAACATTTCATATACATGTCACTGGCATTGAGAATGGTGGATCTCATATACATAGCAACTTTGCAGGCCTTTTTAGCACTATTCTGGGAATTCTGGGATGTCAGTATACAGAGTGTAAAAGGAGCTATAAAGTGTGTATCTACTTCCTTAGACTTAATTTACCTGAAGTATGTCATTTAACCCCTTCCAATATAGTCACATTAAATGTCCATGGAATTTTGTAAAAAATTACAAATGTCATGGAAGTCTCAAAATTAACATGATCAGTCTCAATTTCTGACCTTACACAACGTTTCGAATATGAAATAGGTCACGGGTCTTCAAAATCTTGTCACGGAAATTCAAATCATATTGAAGTAAAGTTGGATTGATATTTTACATCTTGTATTGGTATTTACCATTCTTTAAGCTAATGATCCCTTAACCCATCATTGTTGTTCGAGATACTCTTATTATTCCTATGTAAGTGAATATAAATGTAAAACTTAGTTATGACTTGTATGTGAATGTTTAAACTTTGATGCGTAATTGTACTTAAGGTGGGTAACTTTACTCACATAGCAAGTACCATAGCTGATTGGAAGGAGAACTCATTTATACTAGTAATTGCAATATGCTAGTAGATCCACTCATCATAGAAGAGTATTGCTACTCACATTGATAGATACAGTAGTGGATAGGTTATTCATGTTTTGTTCCGTTTAAACTAACGTGTGTGCAGCTATTTCTGGGACTTCTTGCTCAACGGTCTAACCCAAACGACAAGTAGTAAAATTCATATATTAACAAAATAACATGTTCTTTATGTTTTTTTACGAAGTTGCTATTTGCAAATGCTTAATAAAAAAAGTTATAGTTAACGTATAAACATATCACCCACGCTCACTCTTTTCAATGACATTAATATGTTATTACAATATAACATCATACATAAACATAAGAAAATACACAAATGTGGAAATGCTACGCTAATGCCCCAAAGTTCAACCAAGCTATTGTCTAAATTAACTAGCAATTTATTTAAATTTAGAAAGAAAAACAATACAGAATGCGATCTATTCTTGCAGAATGATCTTCGGTATCTTTCACCACATCATCGACAAATATATTTCTCTTAGAAAATCAGCGTATAGAGCTGCAAGGCTTTGTACGGTGAATACCATTCAAGACACACAACTCTTAAAATTAAGTAGAGCGCAGCAACTTACGAACGTTGCGTCTAGTGAAAGTCTTCATTCTTAAAAAAAAAAAAAAAAAAAAAACAGAATATAGGATAATAATATCTCGAAAATTAAACAAGCTATTATATAAATTAACTAGCATATTTTTTAAATTTATAAAGCCAAAATAATTACAGAATGCGATCTATTCTTGCAGAGTGATCTTCAGTATTTTTCATACCCCACCATCAACAAATATATTCCTCTCAGAAAATCAGCGTATAGAGCTGTTACATTAATTTTCATAATCGAGACTGCAATGCTTTGTGTGGTGAGGACCATTCAAAACCACTCATGTATATATACACAAATCTTCAAATTTAGTACAGCGCAAACTCACGAACGCTGCGTCTGGTGAAAGTATTCCTTCTTGATAATAATTAAAAAAAAAAAACAGAATACAGGATAATAATTCAATTGAAAATTTGAAAACTTCAGAGAATTTGGATTCACATTTATGCAACAATTTAACCACAATCAATACTCGCTTTTCCACACTGTTACACAAACCTCTATAAGATGTATTGAATATATATTTTTGTTTCACAATTGAGAATGTAACAAATAGACTAATTTCAAACTGCACCACTGCCTTACAATACAGTTCAGTTTAGTTCAGTTAACAAGTAACAACACACTAGGGGTTCGTTCGTTTTCTACATGGATAATACGTTAAATTGTATTTTTTATAGACCATCAATATGCAAATGCATGTACAAATATTAATAATATCCATCGGCACCGGCCCACTAAAATATTGTCAACCAATTGAACATATTTGGAATGTGTTCGTAAATAACTATATGATCTCTTATATTAATTCACATGATGATAACATATTCACAAAAATGAGCGAAAAATGTTTCGTGCGCTTTGACCAATACACTTAAGTTTGCTAAACATCTCCTAAACTATTTCTTGAGGCATTTCCCACATTCCATTTGTCATAACTCGCTAAATATACAACAATTTAATGAGTTCTGAGACAAGTTTGCTGTTTTGGATGCTTAGTGTTTGGCAAATATTTTCACTCAACATCAGTTTCGAGTGGAAGATAGATGCTTTTTAACCTTAGATTTCCATTGCGTAAAAAATCGTTTTTATTTAAGCAGTGCAATAGGCTTATAGCAATATTTTGCGCGTACCAATCGGCACCTAAAAACAAGATAAATATTTGGGAACGTGTAAGAATCACACTTATCGATTGGCGGTTCAAAGTAGCAGCAAGGTACTGTATAGGCTTAGGACTCGTGCACACCTAGCTGCTGTATAGTATATCTCTAGTACTAGAGGAGCCCGAAAGTAACAGAACTGAGCCAAGCTATCTTCTTATGTATTTTTGCAGATTTTTTTTTTTAATTGTTTGAAACACTACAGTAGGCCTAGCTGCATAATTTTAAGTCTGTGACATGTTTTAATTTGATCATTACTTACTTATGGTTGGAAAAGGTTTAAATTTCATTCTGCACAGAAACATAATTTTCCAAATTGCGATGACGTAACACAATGTATCTGCCTAAATGCCTAACCTTGTTCATATAAAGTATTGATGTTGTAGATCTGAACTAAAGGGACTTGTACAGCAAGCATAGTGGTGAGTGAAATTTGCGTTTTGGCGAGTAGATTATTGGTCACGGTCGTCAAATAGCGAGTGCTTTTGAAAATATTTGCCAAAAACCTTTATAACATGATTTTTATCATGATAGAAATCTCGGATACTTTCGTACATGGTATATGGATTTGCCATATTGTGTATGCAAATCATGTTGCTTGTGAAGTTAAATCTCATGAGTTATATCTCACTATGGAGTCGTAGTCCTTGATAATGCGGATGTATACACATACCGTTTGACATGCATCCAAGCATGTTTTGGGGATTTATCGTGTTGGCGATAACGTCTTTCCAAGGAGTATTACTCATCAAAGCAAATTGTCATGATACATAATATAGATTTCCAAAAAGGTATCATAATTTGTTATTGTACTTAGAGCCTTTTAATTTTGATCTTTATTGATCTCAAATGAGAATCTCATTTGAGAATCAAACAAATCTACAAGGATCATTTATTTAATAGGTAATTCAGGATACTTCGTTTTAAGTTCAACCGGTCTGTACTTATTACTATTAAACGTAACGCACAGGTCAATTACCCATATTTTGTAATCTCCTGCAGTTAATTTTAAGCCAAGGTTGAAACAAATAGAAGCTTTTAAGCCTATTTTGGTGCCATTGCTACCGAACTCATCGCGCTCCCAATGATCGCATTTACGACATCGTTTGCTTGAAAAGATATAAAAACCCCAGTAGAGCAGAAATTTGCTAACGTTTCACAGTTAAAACTAAGTAAACGATATTGCATATTTTCACTGTGTGAATGCATCCAATTTGCACGAGAAAGGATGACAAGTGGGTCATATTTGCTCTCCGGATCAAATTTAGCCACATTTACTACTTCTGTGTCTAATTCTCGGTAATGATCCTCTCTTATTTTGCATTTTTGAGGGCCAGAGCACTGAGCGAAATGAATCACCTTAAACGATGTATCATAAACATTGGATACGATTGCGTGGTGGTCTAAAGTATCTTTCCACACTAGTTGATCTCCTCTTCTGAGATCAGCAATTGTTTCAACTTTTTCTAAAGTGGGCTTTTGTGTAAGTGGTGGTCGCGTCTGGTAATATCGCATATCATTGTGGATAATTTTACGACCATGTCTTCCAAGAACATGGTTTCTCGTGAACCACTCAAATTTACATTTGTAACACGTAAAACCCAGCAATCCTGATTCAAAATCTGGAATTATATATCTTGAAAGTGTTTGTTCACACTCATGGCACGACGGCGATGACATTTCCGAGATGTTCTGAAAGTAGATTGACAGTGATTATTTTTAATACCTTACAAAAACACAGATCCACCTTTTTCTAACAGACTAACAAACAAAATAACGTTTTAATCCATTTGTGAGTTATCACAAACGTAGAATTGTCATATGTTTTGTCTCGTGATTGCTCGCATAAACTAGTGCTGATATTGAATTCATTACTCGTACATAGAGACTCCAATGTGATGCGAACTGTTACCATTATTAAACACACTTTTTGGCATACGATAAGAGTCTGTACCACGATGGTAATTATTCGTAATAACAATGAATTGGCTTTCAAGATTTATTGATGTTATTACACTTTATAAAAAAAAAGTAGTTTCGTTACACTTACTTCAGCAATATCGTTGGTTTGTAGTATTCTTAGGACGCAGTCTCCAAACCAAGCAAAAGCAAAAGCAGAAAACCTTGAGAGAAGAATCACTTAACAGATAAGGAATGACAAACGAAGAAATTGTCCTCAAGTATTTTCATGAAAGAAATATCATTGATCAATGCAACCAACAATATTATGTAAAATTGACAATTGGATTAAAATATGGACGAGAATAGGAACGAGAGAGAATATAAAAATCAGACTCAAAGTACAGGACATTCACCTTCAAAATGTTTGAGAAAATAGAGACATGACTAGTTGATAAGAGCATATGACAAGATTACTTTAGGTTTTGATCTGAAGAGCTGGTTATCTCATGCGAAAACTGATCTAATATACACGGAATGAATGTTACCGTATCAATTAAAGGAACCTCGAATACTGTGCCGAATTTTACCTATGATATTCCTTTTTTATATGAACACAGAGAGTCTTATAATAGTCACTCGAAGTAGATACTACAATATCAAATGCGATTAATGTTAATTATTGAAATAGTTCAATGTCTGATTGTTAAACACTAGTGAATTTGAAACAATGCACTTTTTTCTAGGTTCTTTTGCAATCTTTTTCACCGTCATTCACGTTTGTTTCGTAAAATGCTGTAACAAATAACGACGTGTCATGAAATTTCTCTCCAACTATATTGTGTAACAAATAGACAATATACGTTGGCGGGACATGTATTGAGCAAAACCACCATCATACCATCATCAGATTAATTCAATATCAGTCACTCAAGCCTTCAGCTCTGCCCCTATACCATTGTTCATTAACACTACCTGTATCGTACATATAAACCATACACTATTCTCAGTCAACTGTAAATGCTAATATTCGCGTTCATTTCTCTACACAGTTTACAGGAAGGCATAATAATACATCATATCACAACACGAACATTCAAAAGTACAATGTCATTGAAGGCATATATACATATTCCATAACAACTCCCTGATCTAATATATAAATTTATTAGCGTTGATTTTTCTTTTTACCGTATTATGAAACACAATTTACTATCGATAATTAGCTCCGGTAAATTAAACTAAATAGTATATCCTTGAACGATGAGTGATAGTTGATGATGAATTAAAAAACCGGTACTGACCCGCCTCTACCTTATCTGCAGCGGTATATGTTTAATCTTTACAAACATTGGAACGATGCTCGTAATGGCTTAACATAATCACAGCAACTCTGGAGTGGCAAATGCTCTTTGCGACAACTGGTGTGTATGGTAAGTTTAAATGTATCATGTATGTCAATGATTGTTACATACGGAAAGGAAATGGGAAAAATAAGTAAGGCTATAAGGCTGCTGTTGTACTCGGAAAACCATTTCTCATGGAATTCTAAAGAAAATACGTCTATACTTTATTGCGTAAAAAGCTGGCTTCCTATGTAACATTAAAATATCTACGGGTTCTACGTAGTTACAGTATATCGCAAAATCCATGTTGTTTTCAATAACACTATAGAAAGGACAATTTGGCTTATATACCACATTTTACTTTCAGATGATGTATTAATCAGAGACCAGTTTATTCCTATACGGCAACATACCAATGCAGAAATCAGGGGCGTAAGTTCAAATATATTTCTTATAATATATGTCTTAATTTCCTGTCTATATATTGGAGTAGGCTCAGCACCCCAGGCCCCTCCCATTTATCAATGCTTGTTTCATCTGTGGACCTTCCATAAGTAGTTATACCATACCTATATCAGTCATGAAAACATTAACGTTTAAACACACTCATTTTGAAATCCTGTGTAAGCCACTATCACTAATAACATTTATAACTGAACTTTTAAAAGAACCGCGTAGGCATTCGTGGATCATCAATACAGATGACCGGAGTAGTTTGTCAAACAGTTTTCGAAATAAGAATCCAGAAACAAAGAAAGTATTTAAGGAGGACCCGATCTATGGTTCCCATTATATATATACATTTATGGCCTCCTGCGGAAATCGTTTCCGTGTATGTTAGTTCCGAAACTCTATTTGTGCGGGATTTCGTTTGATTAGGCCTAATATTCATTACTTGGTACTCAATCAATCTTTAATTAAGGTACATCTTTCGTTTATCTGGAATATTTACAGCACTTTATTATCACCTACATCCATTTACGTATCAGAAACTTGCGATTGATGAAACAGGGATTAATATGGACAGAATTTTAATCTCGGCGAACCGAGTGTAACGAGAAATAAACCTTTTCATGAACATTACAATTGTGTTGGCCCAAATAAATATGCATGCACACCTCGCCTTTCTTATTCATATTTGATAATCAACCAGTTAAATCATCTCTATCACGCGACATCATACAATAGCAAACCGCTCACTATATACGTACTTTTATGAACTATGCCTAAACTCCTAGATATAGTTGAGTCATACGTGTTATTTCCTTTAAATGGGACTGTCAATCAAAACCCAGCGGGAAAAGCTTTTAATAGAGGTATACAAACAGTACGCGTATTGAAGCTTTCGTTATGACGAACGACCTAACGAGCCTAACGCGGGCAAATGTTATGTATATAATTTACCGTCTGTACTATATATATATATATATATATATATATATATATATATATATATATATATATATATATATATATATAGGCTATATATATATATAGGCTATATATATATATATATAAATATATATATATATACATATATATATATATATATATATACATATATAAACATATTTTTATATATATATATATACATATATATATATATATATATATATATATTTATATATATACGACTTATTTGTTTATGTTGTAAATTTTGCAGAGTATATATATATATATATATATATATACATATATATATATATATATATATATATATATATATATATATATATATATATATATATATATATATATGACTTATTTGTTTATGTTGTAAATTTTGCACAGTTAAGTTTAATTTCCCATTTTATAGGGTTTAATAAGTAATTGGAAAGCCGATAAGTGTTGTTAAAGAAACATATTTATCTTCGGAAGGTCGTTTGAGTTTAAAAGTATTAAGGTCGTTTATATAAACGACAACCTCGTTGCCATTATGCCATATGCAATTGAGGAGTTTACACATGCGGTCAAGACAAGCAGTAAATAAGGAAGAGTACCCGAAGAAATTACTAGAAATTTCAACCCTAATTCATGTGGGTTATGAGTTACATGATACAGCTGGGTCAGAGCAAAAACGTGTAAAAGAATCTTGTCGGAAGGGTAATTACCATTTTAAGGGTAGGTTACAAATTTGGTCAACTGAGACAAATCTAGACCACTTGAGGTATCCCAGAAGCAGCGTGCAAAAAATGTTTACCACTTAGTAAAGAGGTTTGTTTATAAGTGACGACCACTTCTAGATCTCATAGCAATAAAATGCATGGTCATGATACAGAAAATGTATAGTTCAATATATGTATACACATAGTCCAAGGCAGGCCTGGCGTTGACAGTGCCAACAGTGTGAGTGGCGACTTCTGTGCCCAAAACTCGCGTGGCTGTACCCATGATGTGGATTGCCTTTGCTGTACCGAAACCATACGTGGCTGTGTCTATCGTGCGAGTAGCCAATGCTGCGCCCACAGCAGGCGTGGCTGTTATTGTGCCAACAGTGTGAGTTGCGACTTCTGTGCCCAAAACTCGCGTGGCTGTACTCATAATGTTGATGGAATTTGCTGTACTCAAACCACGCTTGGAGATGTCCATCGTGTGAGTAGCCGTTGCCGCGCCCAAAGCAGGCGTGGCTGTTATCGTGCCAACAGTGTGGGTAGCGACTTCTTTGCCCAAAACTCGCGTGGCTGTACCCATGATGTGGTTGGCCTTTGCTGTACCAAAACCACGCTTGGGGATGTCCATCGTGTGAGTAGCCGTTGCTGCGCCCAAAGCAGGCGTGGTTGTTATTGTGCCAACAGTGTGGGTAGCGACTTCTGTGCCCAAAACTCGCGTGGCTGTACCCATGATGTGGTTGGCCTTTGCTGTACCAAAACCATACGTTGCTGTGTCCATCGTGTGAATAGCCATTGCAGTGTCCAAGGCAGGCCTGGCGTTTACAGTGCCAACAGTGTGAGTGGCGATTTCTGTGCCCAAAACTCGCGTGGCTGTACCCATGACGTGGTTGGCCTTTGCTGTACCAAAACCATGCGTGGCTGTGTCCATCGTGTGAGTAGCCAATACTGCGCCCAAAGCAGGCGTGGCTGTTATTGTGCCAACAGTGTGAGTTGCGACTTCTGTGCCCAAATTTCGCGTGGCTGTACCCATGACGTGGTTGGCCTTTGCTGTACCAAAACCATACGTGGCTGTGTCCATCGTGTGAGTAGCCAATACTGCGCCCAAAGCAGGCGTGGCTGTTATTGTGCCAACAGTGTGAGTTGCGACTTCTGTGCCCAAATTTCGCGTGGCTGTACCCATGACGTGGTTGGCCTTTGCTGTACCAAAACCATGCGTGGCTGTGTCCATCGTGTGAGTAGCCGTTGCTGCGCCCAAAGCAGGCGTGGCTGTTATTGTGCCAACAGTGTGAGTTGCGACTTCTGTGCCCAAAACTCGCGTGGCTGTAGTCATGACGTGGTTGGCCTTTGCTGTACCAAAACCATGCGTAGCTGTGTCCATCGTTTGAGTAGCCCTTGCTGCGCCCAAAGCAGGCGTAGCCGTTACTGTTCCCAGAGAATGAGTGGCCTTTTCTGCATTGCCCACAACAATGACGGTGACTGCCTTCTCAGTAGTGATGTCCGCAGTATCAATAGCAGAGGAAGCATTAGCGTTGACCGTGGGAGCAAAATAATCGACATTGGTTACCACAACGCTGTCACCTGGTCAAAGAAAAAGTTATCGTTAGTAAGCGTTATACGTTCCATGAAGCAAGTTTGTTTATATGCCTATTATTTATGTACGTTTTGGTTTCAAGAATTGTTATTACGTAGCGATATTCCCAGAGCCGAATTAACCATTGTGTCAGATGGTCTTTAGCCCATGGCCCATGGCTCATTGCAGGGTCCCCAATATAAAAGGAGAAAGGAAAATTGACCGATTAGAAAAAGCCGTTCACCGAAAATATCTCCATCGACGATGTTTATTGTCCCTTCAAAGACTCTAAATATTACGTAACATTGCTTATTGGCTGATTTTCGGCTTTCCGGTTTTATCCAGAGGTGTACCAAATGTGTCTCACATCACCTATTCTAAAAGAAACTAGAACTCAGTTTCTAGCTTTGATGCAAGGGAACGAAATCTGTCAACAATATGGAAAACTGCAGTGTAAATGCAACTTTAA
Source organism: Apostichopus japonicus (assembly GCF_037975245.1). NCBI lineage: Eukaryota > Metazoa > Echinodermata > Holothuroidea > Aspidochirotida > Stichopodidae > Apostichopus > Apostichopus japonicus. The sequence continues at coordinate 13,535,826 of NC_092575.1, forward strand.
TTTGAAATGAAAATCCTCTTTTTATATTTGCATGTTTGGAATTCGATATCCGAATATATCTAGCCATTGGGAATGGGCTGGGTCGGTTGGGAGAGGGCGGAACTTCTTCAGACAGGATCTTTAACGGTATAAAACACGCCCTACTCTGGTTAGCTTATTAATTATTACGATTTTATCAAGGCGTACAGTGTTACACTTTAAAGGTGTTCTTCAAATTCTTCCTGTCCGAAATTCCATTTGTGTTTGGTTATGGTACATTGCGCAATCTATTTCATCTTACTTTTATGAAGTGAAACAAAACAAACCAAAACAACATACACTTAGAGCAGGGTTGTCCAACCTTTTGCAGAGGAGGGAAACATGGAATGATTATGATGAAGGAGGGGCCGCATGAACCCTACCCTCGATTTTTCGATTTTTTGCCCGAAGCCCAAGGCAACAAAATATGTGCATTGCGCGCGTAGCGCACTGATTTATTTCCTTCCTGATAAAACAGATGAATAAAGTCTAGCCGCCCCCCCCCCATCCGCTGAGAGTGTCACACAAACTGACCTGTATGCATTTTTTTTACCCAGAAGGTTTGATTGATTGCTGATATAGCTTCAAACTGTTATCAATAAATCTGGACACTAGAATTTCGCACCGTAGAGCATCTCTGGCGGGCCGGACGCAACCCTGCGGCGGGCCGGACTGTGGCCCGCGGGCCGTAGGTTGGACAACCCTGACTTAAAGGGACAAAACATTTCATTATCAAAATGTGCCAAAGACAAAAAAAAGAAAGAAGGAGAAAGCCCAAAAAATGTAAAAAAGAAGAAGCAGTAGTAAGTTTATGCTACACAAAATGGAAAAACGTAGAAGTATACAAAACAGAAGCAAGGAACACTGCGTGTCCTTACACGTCATACTCAGCACAGTCTGCTTTAACAATCATTAGTATTGCAACTATACAACTTACCATATCCCTGGCTGACATAAATGGAGATTAGTAATCCAGTAATCACCGACAAGTAATTGAAGAAGAGCTCCTGAAGAAAGAGTCGAAAGGTTTACGAAATTTGGCAAGGTTAAGTTCGAGGTTTCTGCTAATGATTTGATTTTGCAATAGAACATTATACCACATACCAAATTAAATCATGATAGAAGATTCACTGTTTATGTCTTATTACGGTTATGTCTTTATAAATATGCTAAGAAGTGACGCCGGTGAAATCAAAGCAAAACTCCACCGATCGTTCAACATAGCCGTCAACTTGCATCCTTCACAACGGCGACCGTCCCACCTCCCAACCCCCCATCCGGCCAACCTTCCCCCTTCCCCCTACCTCCTTCTCTTCATTAAAAGAAAATAATTGTAAATGAAAAAGGATACGTTTACATACCAAAGCATGACGGTTTTCCATTTTCTCGGCAAATACAATACTGGCAGTTTCTTGGAAGATTTTTTCCGACGAGAGTTCTTCTTTCAGAGGTTCTTTTCAGGCGGCTTACGCTGCAGTTTGTATAGTGAAGTGATTCTCTATACACGTCCTGTTTGTATATACAGATTGCAATGGAAACATGTGTGCTCCATCGAAAGGTTGATATGTTAAGATGAGATTGGTTCATTCCGTGACGTCACTTGTCTTTCAATTCACATTTCTACATTCTCTTACAAAGTATATGCACAGCCAAAGTACAATGTAAAAAAAAAACGCAAAAGGTCGCATTTAAAGATATTGACCTTTCTCTATCTTAAACAAAATGTCAATGTATTTCCCACTTTATCATGACAGAAAGTTACTTATCGTCTTCCGTAACATCTGATAAGCGACATAACCCTTTATTACTGATATGAGTAGTAATAGCAAACTTGGCAGCAAAGCTGTTGGCATTACATATACTATTATGATAAATCAGTGCGTGAAATCGTTACAGGCAGTCTAGACTATATTGGCCTTGGGTAACGGTACAACTGGCCTATGCCGTGTAATAAAATGTATGAGAGTCAATGAAGTCATACGAGTTTTATTTACGTTAGTTTCATAGGAACAGGACAATTATTTTGGTGATTTTGTTACGAAGACCACCAATTAATTATTCTCAAATCACCTGTCACTCTTGCTGGTATATATGTTTGATCTGAATTCAATCGAAAAATCCATCATTCTCCATATAAGTATGCCAAAACAACCATTGAACTAGTTGCAGACTATACACACGAGGGATCGTACCAGGCATAACACTGATACTTGGATATATACAATATACTACCGGTCAGTGTTCTTTCTTGCCTTTGTAGCTATGTTTCGTAAATCGTTATAATGTATACTAGTACGTTTGTATACCACATAGGCTAATATGACACACCCATGGTCTCAATTCAACTCTAAATCGTATTTTCTGTAACAATCTATATGTATATATATATATATATATATATATATGTTTATATATACATATATATATATATATATATATATATATATATATATGTACATGTATATATATATATATATATGTACATATATATATATATATATATATATATGTGTGTGTGTGTGTGTGTGTGTGGCGCAAAAAAAAATTACACTCATATTTTTCTATAGGTTGCGTGATGTCTAATGTTTTAGTGGAATAATAGACCCAAGCTAGTTTATCTTCTTATTATTTGCTTATGGCAGTCTATCACTAACACGAAATGACCATTAACTATGCATTCACGTGATTTTAGGAAACATTGAACTCACATTAAGTTTGCGTTTTGAACTAGATTATGTTTATGGAGACCTGAGCAAGTTGGATTTAAAGAAACTGTCATATTATCACATAAAACCAGAGTAACGACTATACTTGTGATAAATCTTCAGGCAAATTGCTTAATAATCATAAGCTATTTGATCAAAATATTTCTCACAGTCATTCCACCAACTGTAGAAGTACCAAAGAAAGCTATCACTTGAATATAGTTTTTTTTTCTCAAAAAGTCCACTGGATTTTTCTTACGAATAACGTACACAAGACACCTTATTCGCAGGGCTGTGACGATTTTGAAAATAGGTTCATTAGTAGGTTTTGCTATTGATACCAGTCAGTTTAGGGGCCTTGAAAAAAAGCCAACCTTTTGGGCCCAAATAGTCTTAGCCACTTCATAAGCTAATTTTTGGAACCCCAGCAGTTCAATTTTAAAAGCTTATTTTAAGGGAGCTTATCTTGGGATTCCCCAAAAGCCAATATTGCCTGAAAGCCAATGTGGTCAAGGGTGTGACACCCCCCCCCCCTCTCCCACACCTTTACATGCAAATGAGCAGTCACTCTGCAAAAACAAAGTTGAAAATGAGGGATGACATTTTTTATGTTGGCGGTACTAATGCTAGACTGGTTCAATCTTAAGGCCCTAGGCTCCCAAAACCAATCCTAGCAGCATTAAAATAGGAATCCCAAAGGCCAATAAATTCCTCAAAATATAGAGGCTCCCAATTAAGACTCTCAAAAAGTTACTGAGCCCGTTAACCCAGTCTAAGGCTGCCCTGTGAATAAGGTGTATGTGTCTGGCTATTTGCAGGGCAACCCTGCAAATAAGATGCTTTTGTATGGCTATTCACAGGGCTGCCCTGCGAATAAGGTGTATGTGTCTGGCTATTCGCAGGGCTGCCCTGCGAATAAGCCCCACCTTTTTTTTTTTATGACGTACTACCGTTTCCAAGAGCCCCCTATTGGATTCGAGATCATTTTGAAAAGAAATCGTTTCAACATGTGTGTACTTCTACAGAAAGCGGTGCACCCTTCACGCATGGAACCCAATGAGGTAAATGAATCTGGAGGATTCATGTCAATTGGGTGCGCGCGTACCATGTATGGAGGGTCATGTGATGTGTTCCAGGGTGGTACTATACTGATATTTCTCTGTAGCAGTTCGAGAACAGTGTTTGACTTCGTGAAAGATTGGTCGGTTCGGACATGGGAACTAACGGCATAAGAAGGTACTGGTACTAGCCTAGTAGTAGTAAGAATAACAAATTGAATTTCAATCCAAAATGTACAGAATATCAGACTACATAACGCCGTTCAGTGTCAACCTGTTTGTCAGCATGGCCGCGGGGGTATTGATGGGTTGGTTTCTGAAAGGTAAATGGCATCGACAATTGACATTACGTGCTTCCTCAGACGGAAAGAGACTTGCGGGTCCCGAGACAGAGGTAAGTCTACCAATTAGGCTACTGTATATTATTGTTTCGCCTTTTACTAAATTCTAGCCTTGGTCAAGTTTAGTAAGAATCTGACGATAAGTCTAACAAGAGATCAAGGAGTATCAAACTACCTCGGATGGGGATAAACCAAAGCTAGTAAAGTATATTATTTCTTTGTGCTAGCAGATAGTTAGGAAAATGTGTACTTATATTAGTTACTGCGATCGTGTGACGTTAGAGTTAGACCTGCAACTAGTACAAGTACCTCATGCGTAATGTCAGGCCTAGTTGCGCGAAAACAACTGAAACCTTGCGCGAAACAGTACAACAGTACACCTGGCTGACAGTAACGGAGTGTAAGTAACGGTGTGCAAACTTAAAACTTAAGTAGACCAAAGGAAAGTATGCGTTATTATTAATGCTAGGCCTTGTTCAACTAAGTTGGCACTGAACAGTGTTGAAATGAAACTGCACAAGAAATATTAAAATGGTAAATTGCAACTATTGGTAGTCATATGACCATGAGCAAAGTTTCCATTTGTGATTCTGGTTGCAGATGAGAGATGCTACACCATCAAATACTGTAGTACCATCAACATGGAGTACCAGGGATCGATGGGTTTTTGCTAGGCTCTGATCTTCATTCAAAAAGGCATAGCATCCTTAGCTTCTATGCAGGTGATACACATGAACATCCACCCCCCCCACCCCTCCAAAATTGTTTCAATTGTTGTCACATATTGATATTTTTTTTGATTCGCTTATCTTTAGGTATCCATACCTGGTGAATCTGGAGCTTACAAAATGGTCTTAGTGGTTAGACAAGATTTAAAAATGGGAAAAGGGAAAGTTGCAGCACAGGTAGGTGAACCAACTGGTATTGTAATAACAAGGAACTCAAGTGCTAGTTTTGTTACAGCTGCATTGGCATAATTTGTTCATACCGTACAGTACATGTAAGAAAAGAACACTGAAAATGTTAGGTCTGATAAAGATGCATGACCATTGATGAAACAAGTTAGAAAACACAAGCAAAACATGCAAACATATCTCTTGTTGGCCTCAAAGTGGTTTGTGCATAGCTGAAAAAATTCTGTCAGGCTCTAAAAGAGGTGCAACTTAGGTACTTTGAATACCTTGATGTTGTTGAAAGATGAGATTGTGATTGGTGGATTTTGCAAAGGTTATACTTTCAATAACATAATGATCTTGTTTCTTGTGCTTCTATTCCATTAATTAGTGCAGCCATGCTGCGGTCGGATGTTACAAGAGAGCTGCATCAGAAAAGCCAGATACGCTCAAGAGATGGGTTAATAATGGTCAGCCTAAAGTAGTGGTGAAGGCACCGGATGAGGATACCTTGTAAGTGATGACATTTCAGAGGTGATGATGTTTATGTTGGTTGTTTGCACCCTACATGAGACAATATTGCACTCACCTGAAACAATCCCAGGATTCATCACAGGATTCAAATTCATCACAGGATTCAAGCTCATCACAGGATGTATATATCCCAGGATTAACCCTAAACCATATGAATCCTGTGATGGGTTTGAATCCTGGGATGAATCCTGGGTTGAATCCTGGAATGGTCCCTGGGATGAGTTTAAATCCTCTTATGAATCCTGGTATAGTTTCAGGTTGGTAATATTGCTCTAGACTCTACAAAAGTAACATTTTACATTATAGTAAACTTAAGCTTCACCTTCATTCTCCTGCCCTTCCTTTGCTTCACCAGTTTATGACTTCAATAGTTTTGCTCTTCCACAATTGTTTTAAGATGAGTTATTAATGGGTGTGACAGACAATATGGCACTTGAATGGACAGGAAATATATTCTACAGTGTTCATTGAAAACCCATCAAGCAACATCGCCTTCCCAAGTGGAGATATGGTTGTTTGAATGTAATGTACTTTTTTTTTTTACCAGATTAGTCTCCCAGAAAGTTGATCATGTAGCTGCTGTGTGATGTCATTTTGGAAGTTCTTCAAAAGCTTTACTTTCCTAAATATAACATTGATGTTGATTTATCCTTGAAATGTGTTATATTTTGAATGTTTCTATTAATGGGAGTCAATAATCTCTTCATATAGAATGTCAACAGTATGCCTGATTAATATAAGAATATTACATTCTCTAAGAGGATTAAATCTACTTCGAACTTTCACTTTAAGTGTCACGACGACGACATTACTAATTCCGCTGTTGCCAGATGCATTTGTAAACTTTAAAACTTGAAATATTTGTTTCTCCACAAAACAAAAGGCAACTACTAAAAGATGTGATACTGACCCAGAGATTTGGTAAACAATTATACAATACAACTAACTGTACTAGAATTTTTTTTTTTTGGGCCAATAGTATAGGCCTTCTGCTATTGACATAGGATAGTAGGATGAACCCTAACAATACCGATATCGTGGGAGCTGCTCGAAGCCTACACTATAGCTCGGAGACACTTCACAATATTCGAAGGAGTATGCAGACCCACACAATAGAGTCACGGTTGGTGGACATATTGAAAGAACAATCGATTCTTCGCAAGCACAGAGGTACGCGGGCCGGTATACAGAATCGGATTAGAAACACTCAATCTCATAATTTCAGCTTTCCTTATGGACTGACAGCAAATGTAAACAGTATTCAGGGAAAGTTTTTACACCTGGAGCAAACTGTTACAAACATGCGAAATCTATGTTTCATTACATTGCAAGAGACGAAACTGCAATCACCGAATAAAGAGTGGCTAAATGAAATCCCTCAGCACTGTGTGCCAGATGAAGCGTTACGCATGGCAAATTACTTTATGTTTCGCCATGACAGACAATTTTCGGCAAATGGCGGTGGATTGATAACGTATATCTCGAAAGACTGGGCAGTGAGCTACCCAAAGGTATGTTGTAGTATTTCAATCCCGGATATTGAGCTTCTTGCCGTGAGAGCCAGGCCACGATACCTCCCCAGCGACATGTCGAATGTAACGATCGTGAATGTATACACCAGGCCGTCATCAAATTTCTCAACTGCAGATAAAGAACTGAAATCAGCAATTACTAAGCTCCAGAAGGAAAACCCACGAACTCACTTCATAATTGCTGGAGATGTCAATCGAGAAAGCATCGCATGTATTGAGACAATGGGTTTCAAGAATCTGGTGAATTTTGCTACTTTCCCTTCGTCCAATTCTGTCCTGGACGCCGTGTATGTCACGGGTGACGTCTACCATGTAAAGAAATCCCACCCGATATCCACATCCGACCACAGCAGTGTCCTACTCATCCCGAAGTACACAGAGAAGCATCGTGCTAAGAAGCAACGACGAAGTAGATCACAGAAGGACTTGTCATTTGATAACGTCAGGAGCATGCAAGAGATGCTTCAAACGACCGACTGGAATGTATTTCGTGAAGGCTGCGATGACCCAGACGAATTAACTGACGCCATTTCAAGTTACATTGGATTCGTCAGCGATGTATGCATACCAATGAAGCAAATAACACCTGCTGAGATGATGAAGCGAATCCCCCCAGACAACAAGATCAAACAACTGGAAAAGCAAAAACAGAAGGCCATCGAGGACAAAGACAACATCTCCAGGAACAGGATGCAGAGGGAAATCAATAAGCACGTAAACAATCTGCGAAGTGACACCTTTGGAGGAATAAAAGGAAACTCTCGTGCATTCTGGGATGTCGTCAAATCCATAAGAGACCCTACTAAAGATGACCAGCCTAGGCGGGTTGATGCAGATTTTGGGAAGGAACTATCCAACTATTTTGGACGGTTTAATGACTCAATATGTAAAGATATACCGTTATACCTACCTGAGAAAAATGAGGGTTGTCATGAACTTGATGTCAATGTGGTAAGGAAACAGTTTGGGAAGGTCAAAAGGGGTGTTGCTTGTGGGTCAGATAAAATTCCGTGGTGGGTTTTTAAATTCTTTTCTTTTGAATTAGCTCCAATATACACATCACTCTTCCAAGAAAGCTTACAACATAGTCAGATCCCTAACCTGTGGAAAACAGCACTAACATCACCTGTACCAAAAGTGGCGAATCCCAAAGATGTGAATGATTTTAGACCAATTGACCTAGCAAGTATTGCTTTTAACAGCATGCAAAGGATCCTCCTGCCACGACTAACTGACAGTATCAATCAATTTGGGGACAAGCGTCAATTCGCCTACAGAAAAGGTGTATCATGTGTAGATGCTGTGCTGTTACTTATCCACGAGGTTGTGTCAGAATTAAATTGCAAGGAAACCACAATAGCAAAGGTGCTTTTCTTAGATTTCTCAAGTGCTTTCAATACCGTCCTACCAAATCAATTAATTACAGATCTGTCAGGTTTTATCACTGAACCATGGCTCCTACACTGGCTTGCTCAGTTCTTAACTGGGTGGTCAAGACACGTTAAATTGGAGAATGGGTTGTCTGATAGGTCAGAGATTAAAGTTGGAGTGCCTCAGGGTGGTCCATTGTCTGCTTTACTCTTCACATTATATACGGATGAAATCAAGTCTGGTGGTCATATCTCAATCACAAAATATGCCGATGACACTGCTATATTATGCAAAATATCCAAGAGTTCATGTGTCAATGATCAGCTGAACTATCAGCAATCAGTCAACGACGTGGTTTCAACATGTGATAGAAAGAATTTGTTGCTAAATGCTAAGAAGTCGAAGGAAATGTGCTTTGCTAACATCAATATAAAACATCAAGGTCTTCTGTCTGCAAGATCACAAGGTGTCACCATACATGAATCTGAGGTAGAACGAACATCAAGAACTGAATACCTAGGAGTATGCATTGATGATAATCTAACGTTCACGCCGCATATCTCGAAAATCTTGAAAAAAGTGTATTATTATGTTTCAAGTCTTGCCTATATTGTGTCATTCTTTAATGAAGGTGCAAGGAAAAATGTGTTCAGCTCCTTTATTCTGCCACATTTACTTTATGCTGTTCCTGTATGGTATCACTTTATATCATCTTCTGACAAGCATAGACTGATGAGATTCCTTAAGTATACTTCACGTATATTGAATGTAAGCCAGCTATTACTGAAGGATCAAGTAAACACAGCTGCAAAGAATGAATTTGTAAGGATGACAAATAAAATTAGAGATGACAAAGATCACCCACTACATGGGCCACTTAATTGTCTGTTGGTGAAAGCTACCAGGAATCTTAGGAACCCTCATATCTTGCCAAAATATAGAATTCAACTTTATAAGAACTCTTTCATCTACCGTGCTGCAATTTACATTCAATTTGGTATTTTGGAACCTTTCATTTAATTTTACTCATTGTTTCACCTAGTTCTAGTAATGTATATAGTTTTAACGCTTTCTTTATGTGCAATCTTTTGAACATCTTATCTATCATGGTTTTCATATTCTTTAATTGTTTCACCTAGTTCTAGTAATGTACATAGTTTTAATGCTTTCTTGATGTGCAATCTTTTGAACATCTTATCTATCATGGTTTTCACATTCTTTAATTGTTTCACCTAGTTCTAGTAATGTACATAGTTTTAATGCTTTCTTGATGTGCAATCTTTTGAACATCTTATCTATCATGGTTTTCACATTCTTTAATTGTTTCACCTAGTTCTAGTAATGTATATAGTTTTAACGCTTTCTTGATGTGCAATCTTTTGAACATCTTATCTATCACGGTTTTCATATTCTTTAATTGTTTCACCTAGTTCTAGTAATGTACATAGTTTTAACGCTTTCTTGATGTGCAATCTTTTGAACATCTTATCTATCACGGTTTTCATATTCTTTAATTGTTTCACCTAGTTCTAGTAATGTATATAGTTTTAACGCTTTCTTGATGTGCAATCTTTTGAACATCTTATCTATCATGGTTTTCATATTCTTTAATTGTTTCACCTAGTTCTAGTAATGTACATAGTTTTAACGCTTTCTTGATGTGCAATCTTTTGAACATCTTATCTATCATGGTTTTCATATTCTTTAATTGTTTCACCTAGTTCTAGTAATGTACATAGTTTTAACGCTTTCTTGTTGTGCAATCTTTTGAACATCTTATCTATCACGGTTTTCATATTCTTTAATTGTTTCACCTAGTTCTAGTAATGTACATAGTTTTAACGCTTTCTTGTTGTGCAATCTTTTGAATATCTTATCTATCACGGTTTTCATATTCTTTAATTGTTTCACCTAGTTCTAGTAATGTACATAGTTTTAACGCTTTCTTGATGTGCAATCTTTTGAATATCTTATCTATCACAGTTTTCATATTCTTTAATTGTTTCACCTAGTTCTAGTAATGTACATAGTTTTAACGCTTTCTTGATGTGCAATCTTTTGAATATCTTATCTATCACAGTTTTCATATTCTTTAATTGTTTCACCTAGTTCTAGTAATGTACATAGTTTTAACGCTTTCTTGATGTGCAATCTTTTGAACATCTTATCTATCATGGTTTTCATATTCTTTAATTGTTTCACCTAGTTCTAGTAATGTACATAGTTTTAATGCTTTCTTGATGTGCAATCTTTTGAACATCTTATCTATCATGGTTTTCACATTCTTTAATTGTTTCACCTAGTTCTAGTAATGTATATAGTTTTAACGCTTTCTTGATGTGCAATCTTTTGAATATCTTATCTATCACAGTTTTCATATTCTTTAATTGTTTCACCTAGTTCTAGTAATGTACATAGTTTTAACGCTTTCTTTATGTGCAATCTTTTGAACATTTTATCTATCATGGTTTTCACATTCTTTAATTGTTTCACCTAGTTCTAGTAATGTATATAGTTTTAATGCTTTCTTGATGTGCAATCTTTTGAACATCTTATCTATCATGGTTTTCATATTCTTTAATTGTTTCACCTAGTTCTAGTAATGTATATAGTTTTAACGCTTTCTTGATGTGCAATCTTTTGAACATCTTATCTATCATGGTTTTCATATTCTTTAATTGTTTCACCTAGTTCTAGTAATGTACATAGTTTTAATGCTTTCTTGATGTGCAATCTTTTGAACATCTTATCTATCATGGTTTTCACATTCTTTAATTGTTTCACCTAGTTCTAGTAATGTATATAGTTTTAACGCTTTCTTGATGTGCAATCTTTTGAATATCTTATCTATCACAGTTTTCATATTCTTTAATTGTTTCACCTAGTTCTAGTAATGTACATAGTTTTAACGCTTTCTTTATGTGCAATCTTTTGAACATTTTATCTATCATGGTTTTCACATTCTTTAATTGTTTCACCTAGTTCTAGTAATGTATATAGTTTTAACGCTTTCTTGATGTGCAATCTTTTGAATATCTTATCTATCACAGTTTTCATATTCTTTAATTGTTTCACCTAGTTCTAGTAATGTACATAGTTTTAACGCTTTCTTGTTGTGCAATCTTTTGAACATCTTATCTATCATGGTTTTCATATTTATTTATTTTTGAGTTTGACATGTGTGCTCCTTTTTATAAATATACTATATTTATACTGGTTTCAATAAATGAAATGAAATGAATATCCTTGGGAGTGGTTATACAGTAACTTATAAACACTTTTAAATTAAATGTGGCAGCTCTGTCTTCCAATTAGCCAATGAATCAAAGGCAATTAGTCATGTTGCCTAAACTTGCATCTTATAAAGAAGAAGACACCGCACTGAAAAGTATGCATTTTTTTTTTTTTTTTTTTTTGTTGATTTTTTTGATTTTTTAATGCAGGATATATTCGTTAGTGTTGAAAGTTTGTGTAGTAGTTTAAAATGTTCTGAAGTTTTGTCTCACTTTAAATGTTTCCTATGTAGATAAACTGCTATACATCTTTGCACTTTAAGTATATAGCACTTTGCCCATTCTTGCATAGCATTTTGCAATGCAATACTGGATCAATTATTCCCTGAAATCTACTGCACTCCAAATTTAAGGTAAATTTGCAGGAATTGTATTATGAGCCTCAGCTCATTTTTCTACTCTACCTTCCAAACTTGATTATATTCTATCCCAATTTTCCTCTCTAACACAGATTTTCGTTGGCTGATCATGCAAGATCTTTAGGTTTAGTAACGACACTTATACAAGATGCAGGAAGGACACAGATAGCTCCAGGATCACGAACAGTTCTAGGTGTCGGTCCAGGTAAGGAATGTTGACTTGATTATTTCAGAAGTGTTGTCTGTTGAGAATTTTAATTCTTCCTGTCCTAAAATTCTACCGTAACAAATCAAATATGGTTTTGGCTTTGACCAAATCATGTAATTTCCAGTCATAACTGTATATCCCATGCCAACTAACTCAGAGACTTATATGGCTACAATCACCTTGCTCAACCTTTTTGTACTATTAATATCTTAGAGAAATTATATTTCGTCACACAGGTGTAATGTAATGTTCTTGTAATTCAATTGTAAAATTTTGTGTTCCATTTCATTATTTTCTGGAAGGGGTTTCTGTGAACTAACATAACGTATGTTTTTTTTTTTTATAAATATTGTAAATTTTACCCAAAATGCTTCTAGTGTTTTTCCACTTTTTTCGTTTCTACAGGCGATGCGGAATCTATTGACAAAGTCACAGGAGAGCTCAAGTTGTTTTGAGGAACTCGTAGTAGTAACGAGTCCTTGCAAAGTTCCGAGTCTTTCGAAGCTCGCCTGGCCGAGAAGCGTTGGATGAGAAGCTACCGGTCATTCCTTGGAATATTACTTCTAATGGTTGACGAGTAAAACGAGAGAAACAATAGATTCCTCCGTTTTTTTCTTCCAATGCTCAAAAACATCTGCAGGCAGTTAGAAACATTGGTCTGCCTGACTAGAGAAATGTGTAGGACAATAAGCTGTGATTGTTCCTGGATTGTTATCAACAGTAGGTAGATGTCGATTCTACAACTACTGGACCCTTAAGATGGCATCGTTTAAGAAACAAGATTTTAAGTATGGATTCTTTATTGCTGTGGATGAATAAGAACATGTTGCAGGCCAGTTTCAGGAATGGATTGCCAATAACCAATGGAGTACATAACAGTTCTCTCTGCATTTATATCTCTTGAGGTTTGCAGTAACAGAAAACATTTGTGTCTTCCATCAGGGATCTTTTTTAAGATAATAATTATGTGATAAGCCAAAAGCTTTTATTTTGTTGAGTTTTGACATTTTCAAAAAAACATTTCAGGAGTATCAACTTTCACTTATCGGCAAAATGTCTGAGATACAGAATATGTTTGTTATTTTAAATAATGCCATTGCTTTTGAAGAGACAATGTTCATTTTGGTGACATATTGCAAAATATCAACAGAGCTAAGTTATTCATCGCTAAAAGGCTGCCAAAGATATCAATTTCAAAGGATAGCTGAGGTGAATTTATTGTTGACATTTACAAGACCATGCAGCCATCCTGGTGGAATTTTCATTCAATTCTTACGTACCGTTTTTGAGATGTACTTTATTTGAAGTTTTGAGCGTTTTCCAACAAAACTGAGCTCTAAGCAAATAAATGTGATATCATAATTGCAAAACTTAAAAGAAGAAAAAAAGTGTTTCTAAAGGCTGATTAAAGAAAGCAAACTTTGGAAAGATACAAAGTTGTTTTGAACTTTGCTTGATTCAAAGAAATGACGACAAAATTCAGGGACAAGGTCAAGAGATTTCTTCTGGTAGCAATGTGACTTGGCAATGCTAAGACCACAAACGTTCTGTTACAGAGTAATCGAGTTGGACTGTTGGTGAGGTTTACTTGATTATTTAGTCTTATCTTTCAGCAATATGATTTGTATCAATGGTTTGATCAGATTCTCCCCAGAAAATGGGGTAGGTCTCGAACCAAAACACACTTCACAGGGAGTAATTTCTCTCACATTTTGCATGTGTGAAAGTTTACTAATCCTGGTAAGTTGGTGGAATAATTCGGAAACACAAAGTTCACACTTTCCTTCTTTCACAGTAGAATATTTTTTTTTTCTTAGCCGTTTCTGTAAATGCTGTAGATTAGAGCGGTAATTTTTTTCTTCTTTTAATGAAATGATTTTACAATTTGAAATTCGGTCATGGAAACTACACTGTCCATCAGAGTAGCTACGTTATGTAAAGACAATGCAAATTTAGGTATAATACTACCATACAATTAAAACTCCCATTGGAGTTGGGTCTTAAAATAAAATAACAATGAGAAAAGGACTGTATTGTGTTGTCCTTTACTCTCTTTTGTTCTATTTCTTTCTAGGTCTGTGTGTTTTCAGTATTTTTACAGAATGGCCCTGAATTTTAATCTTGGACATTTTCAATATTACAGATTCAAAACTTTCTTCAGAATACCAGGCTATGGCCTCCATAAATTTACCATCCTGCTGGTCTCGGGGTAATACATATTCATAATAGTCTTACCTTTAGGAGACCTGAGGGAAATAATCAAGGGGTCCAAAGGTCGAGGGGACCTCTAAGGTCAAGGAAACCACCACAGTCAAGGGGACTGAAGGTCTAGAGGCCTTGTCTGCAAAACCGTTTATAAGGTGGGTGTTTAATACAGCACTGATACTGATTTTTCCAAAATGTACCTTGTCCAGTCACATTTAGTTAGTCAATAGAAGGATTCAATACATGTCAGAAAAATTTTGTTTTTCTAAACAAATTTTTATTACAAATGATCTGTTATCCTTCTCCTTTGTCACATATGCGTCCATCATTCAAAACAAAAAGAGAAAAACAGAAGAAGATACATACAGGAGTACTATTAGATAAGGGCAGAAAATAAACCCAAATTAATAAAATAGTACAAACTACAATAGAAGGATGTTTGATTCCAATAACAATTGACAATTTGATTCCAATGTTCAAATCATTCATTAACCAACAAGGGAGGGGCATGTTGGCCAACTTCCCACATCCCCTTCTCACCACTCCCCCCCCCCACTTCCGTCACATTGAAATTACTTTGACCATGATCACACAGTTTACATATTATAGTATTTGTTTAATCTGGAAGATATATTAAACTGTAAGTAGGCTACACTGGAACTCCACTAACAATAACATTTTCTTAAGCACATTATACAAATGAAAATACATTTGCTCTTTATCCCATATTTCCCTGGCTCCCCCCCCCCAAATTGACTACAAGGCTGTAGCCCCCACCGATACCTCCCCCCCCCCGATACCTCCCCCTCTCCTTAAGCCTGATTATCAGGGTTTGCTTCCCAATTTATAAATGATATGGCAACTTTTCCTGGATCCTTAGATCTAAATTTAACGACGAATTTTCAGTTTTCATACAATTTTGTTTGTGTCCCACATTTCCTTTAGTGTGCTGTTTCATTAATGTTTGTGACTGTTTTACTTCATTTTCTCTCCAGAAAATACAGAATATATTACTGTCTGATCCGCCCATCATTGTATTTACTTCTCAGTCGGTCATTCAATTTTTGATCAAACTAATATAAAATCATAAATTATAAACGATAGAAATGAGCAAAGAAATTTTGAGGGCTAGAACCAGTGACCTTGGCCAGGGGGGGTAGGAGCCGGGGTCACTGGGGGGCATGTTTCCCCACTTTTTTCCAAAATAGCAAATGTGCACTCTACTGGCTAATAAAATGTGCCACTTTGATGAAGAACTGTCTTTTGGATATCTTAAGCGTTTGTTAATTTTAATATTTTATTTTAATTATTTATTTTTAGTCTGTACATGCTATTTTTACGGTAGCACGGTTAAAAATAAACCATCTCAATAAATAGCATTTTGATAGCATACTAACACATCATAAATATTTAAGTGATATGGCCGGTGTGTAACGGTTTATAGCATAACGAGTGGTGGTTGTGGACTGAGAAAGTGCCCCCCCTCCTCACTTTTTGGAAGCTTCCTAGCCCCCTGATCACGACCACAAAACTAAGATCTGAAAAGCACAGTTGATAGAGAACAAGGCTTGTCATCCTGAAGGCACCGGTTCAAATATCCAACCTAGCCATAACAATTCTTTCTTTCTTTCTGCTAAAGAACTATAAAACCTATTATCTGTCAATCCATTTGACTAGGAACAAACAAAGTCCATAGTACACCCTACTAATGTGCCATGGATAATCTCACGTTGAACATGGTTGACGTCTTTTATCCGCATTTCTCAATTTCTTACAAAATAGATAAAAACTATTCCATTGATGATGATGATGTGTTTAATATTTCACAATCCTGGCATTTCCTCTAAAGCTCTGGAAGACATAATTGAAGACGTAACAGTAATATCAAATGCTATACACCTTCCTACTCGACATGTAACCACGGAAACGATTCAGAGCAATTACTACACTTAACCATATAAAAACTTTCAATCCTAAAAATGGGACCATTTTCTTACAAAAAAGTTTTAGCAAGACTCAGGGTTTTCACCATCAATTTCCAGAAAAAAAGGGACAATTTTCTTCTGCATTATTATTATTAATAAGCTCTTTTGCAACAGATGACATAAAAGTGTCTTCATTCCCTTTTTGAGATGAAAAATAAGAACCAAAAAAAATTGCCTTTTCACTTTCCTATACATAAGATGTTCGGGCATCATCATCTGCGATTAAGCTTTCTAACATCATTCTTTCAGCTGGCTTCAAACCTTGATTCTTACTTAAAATGCATTGCAGACCAAACTTTTAGAGATGAAAGTTAATAGACTGGTTTATTAAACATCGATTCAAGTCTTTCCAAAGTGACTATGATACACGACTGATATGTTTTAAGTTATTGGTTCACTCAGTAAAGAAATGTACATGTTGCATCATTTGAATTTTGACCTAGTCATCACAAACTTTAACAAATCACGACATTACCAGCGATAACATTTGAAAGGCAAAATTCCTACCCCACACACCCTCCACCCCTGCCACACTGTACAACAGGACTGCCTACACTTGAGGCCCTACCTTATGCTTGCCAAATAGCACAACATGTTGCCGAGATGTGAACCCTGACCAACCCAATCCCCCCCCTCCTCCCCACCACCCCAAAAGATAAATGTAGATTTGAGTGAAGATGGACCCGATCATTTTCCCTTTCTTTTTGACATTGTCATAGGTCTCTGGTTTATTATATTTCGTCGACATGAAACTTTCTGTAATTCTATCTTAGCGTATAGTTTAATTTCAAGGCTAGTTGAGAGGTAGATGATAAAACTGTATGAGTTCACTAACTATGAGTGGTAACTTTGCGATACTAAGAGCAGAAGTGTTCTTTTTAAAGGACGGGGGTAATGACGATCCCTATGATGTTGCACTGTGGTTTACTTATATCCAAATTATACATGTCAATGTTGGGAGTCAAAAATGGTCGAAGCAAGGAAAAACTTCCCTAACTTCGTTCATGCGTTGAAGTCTACTGGAAAATATTGGTACTTGGGCGAAATAATTCCCCCCAAAAAAAGAGTCTCCGAGAACAAATTTTCGCATTTTCTTGTTTCACTAAGGCAATTTTACCGTTTATGTTCAGGCTCTTTAGATTATAATTGCATTTGAAGAAGTGTTTACAATTTGACTCACAAAACACTGCTACTATAGTGTCTATCGGTGCAGCTACATATGTACAACACAGTACGAAAATTTAGGGGACACACAAAGTTGCCGTACACCACATATAACATCTTCAGGGTAAATTTTTAATGGTCGTCAGAGACGACCAAGTTTCTTTCAGGACAACTACAATCAACTTTGGAGGTCGTCTCACAAAAGAAACTCAGATTGCATCGTGATACATTGTTATCGCCCCCCATCGCTTAACCGAAATAATACCATAATAACGGAAGGTCAATGATCCACCCGAATGGGAGTTCTACTGGTCCAAAGCTGGTGTTCTATACTTCTATCTTATAAAACCTACACCTCTCTCCTACAGTGTACAAACTGATCATCCTTTGTTAGTTTACTACATTTCTTCGGACGACCGAATTGACTGTTCGGAAGAAAACAAATGGTACGGTCTTATTGTCCTCCAGCAAAAACTCCATTATAATTTGCCCTGAGCAGCATCATCATAGCAAAGACAGATATAAAATCTTTCACCGGCACCAAATAACGATACCAACAGAAACAACAAACAAACAAAAGACATTCCTGGATCTCGTTACGGTAACTCTTGACACAACGGACAATCCAAGGACAAATGAGAGCTTCAATGCCTATATATTTGCTGCTTTGAACAAAATTCTTTCCAGGTGTGCACCTCTTCTTCCATGTGACACACAGAAAGGCTTAAAATTTGAGTGGAAATTTTCTTTCTGGCTCCAACCTTATGTCTTCAATTACTAGATGTTAAGTCAACTTGTCCGTTCAAAACCACCTGGGAGTCGTTGATTATGCTGCGTCCCGAGGGAAATGCTCGTCAAATATTTCAACTTATTGACGGACGTACTGACAGCTTTCCAATTTCGCGGCGAATCCAGTATTGGTGTATTGACTTTCAAACTTCTCTGAATGTTTAATACAGATTAAAAAAGAAATTTGCATGAAGAAGTCAGGTTGCAATGGAAACTTGCTGGGGTAGGGTGAGGTGAGGGGGGTGTGGGTATAGTAATCTATAGCTTAACACATCATGAACAAGTAACTTATATTTTGCAGATTGAAACTTCACACACCATTTCAAAGAAAATGAAACCTCAATTATTGCCAAGAAACTCAGATCAGTTTTTGAGTGGACCAAAAAAAAACCTTTGACGTGAAGGGACAAATAGCCACTTTCTTGTTTCGTTCTATTCTCGTCCACTTTAAGACCATCTTTTAAGATTCTTCCACTAACAATCTGTCCTCATCTTCCAAAGAGTAAAAAAAATTCTCCTCCTAAAATGATAAAAGAGCCTAAAAAAAAACTTGTCACAGATTTGGTAATAATTCTTGTTTACTCTGGAGCAACTCTGACAGTTCTTTCAAAGATTCTTGGTAACTCTCGGAGACTGTCGCCCACAGTTCTGATTCACCTTCGGCAAACTCTTCACTCTACGACAGAAAAAAGAAAAAGAAAAGCATATCAAATTCATACGTAAACCTGTCAAGTCGTAAAACTGATGGATACTTCCAAGGAATTTTCCTGGAAAAATGGAAGGCAGATTTATCATTTTTTTGCATCGCTTCCAAATGAGGCCCTCCCCTTACAACCATCTCCTGTTCTGCAAATTTGATAACCTTTAATGCTACCGAATTTAACTTCCAACTTTTTATTTCTAGCTGGAAATGCTTATCTTTAAGCTGTACTGAGGGGTACTACATAGAAACAGAAACAAAAGCTGTTATATCACTAACCTGATCCCTAGAATATGTCAAGGTTAGCTGGTTCTTGTCCAGTGACTTTGCATTAGACTCTAGTTCCCTTATAGCAGTCTGCAATCCTGCGATAATCTGGCCAATATCCTCTACCATAGATTGAAATGTGCCGATGCACTCTGGCTGTTAGGGTCAAAAGAGAATAGAATGCAATAAAACCAAAAGCAGACTGACTTTAGCAGCGAAAAGGAAACTTGGAAAAATAAAACCTGGAAACATTTCCCTGCCATTTTTTACATTTGAATTGAACAGAATTGGGTGTGAGCTTTATTCAAATAGTATGTAAGGTTCTGTGGCTTCAGGAAGGGGGTTGGGTGGGGGGAGGGTTGGTTGGGGTGGATAAGAAAGGCACCCTAAGGAAAGAAAGGATTAACAGGGATCTATTCAAGCTTAAACTTGAAAATTCCCAAAGCTGGATAAGATTACAGTTAGCTTTAAACAACTACATTGTGATTGCAACAGCAACATCTTAACTTAGATCTACTTGTTGAGGTTTTTCAAGTACATCCAGATCACATAGAATTATGAAACAGGCTTTAATCTGGGGCATGAGAAGGGAAATAAGAGGGGACTTCAAAGGGTGTTCACTATTTCTAGAGGGGCGGGGGGGGGGGGGGTAAAAGGTATATATATATTTATATACTAGGATGAAATAACGTGTAAAAGTAAGTTGGCCTGACGTTTCGATCCTAGCAGGATCTTCTTCAAAGGCTAAATGACAAGTAACAGTAACAGAAGGGACAAAACCACATACAAAATACAGACAGGTTAATGAGCAAGGTGAACACAAAGAGATGGATGAAAGGGGATTAGTAGACAAGGGATGGAGAGAAGAAAGAAGGAAACCAACAGGGGAAGAGGAGAGGTAGGAGATAAACAGTGGAGGGGATTAAGGGAAGGGGATAGGGAATAAACTGGAGAAGGACAAAGACAGAAAGGTGTGGAGAAAAAAGATGAAATAAAAGATGAAATAACATCTGCATGTGTGCATCATTCGTGAAACTTAAGTAGATCGTTTGCAATGATACCAACATCAGACATGACTTCAGCAATCTTACCAATGGTTTCGGTGTGTTTTTCTTCTTCTTGTTTCTCTTTGATATTTTGTTCTTCAGTCCCGATAGATTTCTACATGCAATACCCAACAGATAAACCAGGTAGACCGACGTCTGAAAAATCAATCAATCAATACTGCAATAAATCTACTAATCAAATTGAGAAATTGATTTCACACCTCTACAAGCTTTCACAGCTATTAATTATATAAGAATTGGGGGCAATCAAATCAAATATGATGGGGCAATAAAAATGTGCAAAACAGATGACAAGGAACTTAACTACTCTGACATACGCTCTTTATTTGGCTACATTACATCATTAAACGACAACAACCAGGCGGTTGAACTTCTACAAAATGAATGCCGATGGAAACCGTCACAAGAGAAAAGGCTCTTGGGTACCCTTGTGGTTAAAATAGATTGATCACTGGGTACCCATTGATTCGACGTAATGAACAAAATTTAACCGAAAGTGGAGCACAATGTTTTAACCAAATGTATCTTTGTTATATTAATTTCTGGTCCAACTAGACACAGTTTTACACTGGGCAGTAATTTTGAGGGTCAATCTCCCCAGATTCCCGGGTACCAGTTCCTATCGCAATTAAGAAGGCACACCCCAAGCATTTAGAGCAAATTGCTAACAGTTATCAAAAGAACTATTCCGGACGCTGTGACCATTCAAATTATTTCCGGACCTTCAGGAACGGTCAAAATGAGACAATTATAAGGCTGTGCATGTGCTGGCAAAATGTTTTGAGGGCGGCATTAACGTCGTTCTTGGGGAGATGAGATTAAACGACGACCAAGTTTGGCATTTCTTTGCATGCGGGGGCAAGTCTGACAACCGGTAAAGACGGTCGCTAAATATTCAAGAAGAGTACCTCTGTAAGTAGAGTTAGTTCTGTCAGGACTTCTCTGTCCAGGACTCTCTTCTCCCCGTCGTCTCTGACAAGGCCTCTTCTGCTTCTTTTTAAGGATTCTGGGAGAGACAGATATCAGGATACGACATGGATAGTGGATACGACATGAAAAGCAGGGGTACCTTGTTTTACACCATAGATTGGGATTCTCTTCGTAATAGTTGGCACAGCTCTGTGGTGAAATACTTTTGTGAAAGGTAAACTTCATTACGATCATTGAAAAGGACGTCAGGCAGGGGTGTGTAGCGGTACAAAAGCCATGCCGACAAATTAATAAAAATTTCCTTTTAAAGTTAGGACAACAATATTGAAAGTGTGCTCTTTTTCACTGCTTTAATTAATTATATCTTTATTACACCCATATGAACTTGTTTAATGGTGCATTATAATAATGCCATCTTTTCAAATTAGCCACTGTTCACGGATGTCTGTGCTTGTGAAGACAGAGAAAACATTACAGAAAAGATTCCAAAGAGCTGCATGTGAACTATTGAGCCTGTCAATCAAACATTTCCAACTGTTTACATTGTTAGCGGATTTGCCACTTCTTGGATTAAACTAATACTTCATAATGAAATCAAAAGTGATATTTTTTATCCTTTCTGATAATATTCCACTGGTCAAAAAATAAAGCTCTGTCTCTCTTACCTTGCAGAGTATTCTTAAGTTTCTCACAATGTTTACAAAAACTGTCCTGAATTGACTGTGATGATTCATCTGAAATATGAGGGGGAAAAAAACTTTTTTCCAAATTGATTGATAATTATCCCAGTCGGTTTGTCATTGTTCATTTACTAACAAGTAAAACAAACACAGAGAAACATGGTCTTGATGAATTTGAAGTTGGAACAGACTGATTATAGCCAACAAATAATATGTGCCATGCTAATAATATATAAGCATGGGCTAAGAGCATGATCAACAATACCATTGGCAGGATCACAATCATTACATGCAGCCCAATGGCGGAGAGTGACAATGGAAAGGAGGTTACATGGCTTTAAAATTCTACCTGAACATATATGCTTAGGATTAATTCTTGTTTCATTTAACGCAAGTAAGGGGACTGCCATCAAATTAAGGGAACCACATGAAAATTGTGATTTTTGGTTGCGGGAACAGCTGGTTTGGCGAGAATAAACTTAAAAATAAATAATTTTTGAATTTAAAGTCACAAACTAAACCCAAAAACTTTTGCTGCAAGAGAAGAGAACTCATCAGGGTTAACTTCATGCTAAGGGACATACCAATAATAAAGTAAAATGAAAGTGTCATACCAGTAAAATTAACTAAAACATAGCAAGCAAGTACAATCATAACAGTTGTTCTGGATAACAACATTGAAGTCATCTGGATCAAGATTATATGCTCAGTGGGGTACCACACTTGTCTTCAACGCATCTTCAAAATCGAGTAAAGATGTATTTCAATGGCACTGATTTTCCAAGAATAATTGCAAAATTGAAGAAAGATCAGGCCAGACGTAAAAGTATTTATCTAGGCTGTTAATTTTGGTCGTTGAGAAAAAGATATTACAAGTAGCATGCATCTGAACATTGCTGTTGTCCATATTCAAATAGTATAAATAAAGATGCAGGATGCCATGTCATTGACACTTGGGACTCAAACCACTAATCCTGCTCTTCACTAGCAGCAACTGTTCAACTTTTCAAAGAAGTTGTTCAAAGGATAGTTATTTATGAAAGTTTATCTTTTCTTTCCCTAACGACTGATATGCCAACAACAGCAACAGTGATGATAAAAACATATATAACTTTGTAAGATCAACATTCATATTTGAAATTGAAGGGTTGCTGAGACTCGCTTCAAATCAATCCTCCTACCTGCGACGGCCTCGTTGATCTTGTACGATTCCTGCACCAGGTGAAAGCTAAGGGCCATAACGGTGCCCAGATTGCCATCCAAATATTCTATTGTCAAGGGAGTGGGTGGTCCCTGAATGGGAAACTGGAGTCAAAAAAGCCAAGAAAGAATTCTGTAACATTTCTCTAAAAGGAACTCGCAAAATACTCCAACAATTACACGATATAAAGAAGAAACGAACGTGATACATAAGTTGTGCAAGCCATGGCAGGGATTGCCCTTTCTTATTTTCTCAGTAAAATGACCCAAAAAATATTGGACTCTGTGACAGTTTTCTCCGATCGGTATTGCACGGTAATTGGATAGGTATTTACTTATGTCTCTGAGAGACCCCCCACAAACAAATCTGCATATTTACATTGGACCATTTTACAAAAAAAATTTACAACACAAAAATAAATGAACAAATTCACTAAAAAGGAACAGCTAAGTACTAAACCCCTAGCAATATCTTAAAACAGCTTGGTATTCTTGTTCCTTGTTCTGGACATCATTTTTTTTGGGGGGGGGTGGATTGGGGAGGAGGAGGAGAGGGGACAGTGGTCGTTCTTAGACAGAAAAGTGGTAATAAGTTTCTTTGAATACCTAACTAGTATGGTACTTTGTATGCTTTAAATCTGTACTTCAGTGAGGATGATGAATTTGGGGAGGAGGAGGGGGGAGCAAGAGGTCTATCTGTGTCCCTTTGGGAGGGGAATCATAGGAGCAGGTGCTCTTGGCACAGTGGAGTAAGGATCCGGATACAGAGAGAGAGAGAGAGAGAGAGAGAGAGAAAGGTATTTTTTAATAAAGAAGACTTCATGATAATAAGAATCTTACTTTCTGCCTTGTCTCTTGATCTTTGCTACAAGCTTGCAGAAGGTCCTCAAAGTTTTGCAGCAGGGATTTTCCACTCTCTTTGGCGTTGTAGTTATCCCCTTTGTTATCGACTACGTTCTTCTCCCTGTTATTTTGTGATTCCGTCAGTGCGTGGGTGGACGTCTGCGGCTGCAGGTCTATCGA
Organism: Apostichopus japonicus; assembly: GCF_037975245.1. Classification (NCBI taxonomy): domain Eukaryota; kingdom Metazoa; phylum Echinodermata; class Holothuroidea; order Aspidochirotida; family Stichopodidae; genus Apostichopus; species Apostichopus japonicus. The sequence goes on from NC_092575.1 coordinate 13,560,148, forward strand.
TACTGCCAATAATCTTAACAGGTAATCTCTCAGTTTCACCCAAGAAGTCTCTTGTCTCAATGATACAGCTTTGTCATCAGCGCTCATTTGCCTGAAGAATGAGGGACGTGAATACCGAGATGAAAGGATTGGCAACGTTTTACAAAAAACTGTCTTCAAGTTGCACTTCTTGCGGTGAGGAGGAGGGAGGGGGAGGGGCAGTTCTGGGCATCCTCTATATGATCAGCTTACTGTTCACATTACTTTGCACTTTTGTCCAGGAGGACAACCATGTATACTTCTGGGGCAGGGGAGGGGATTTCAGCCCACTCCAGAAAAAAATCAGCCCCACCACCACCCCCCCCCCCCCTCACTGGCAGACAGAATATTATAACAACAACGAGTCCTATTGTACAGTACATATTGTTTCAAAAGTTGCAAAATATAGCACCATTTTGCATCTAAGCACCCCCCTCCAGTTTTACAAAATTCTTTATACATCCCTCCTCTTCTTACACCAATCCCCCAGGATGACTTCAGACCATAGCCCTCCAGCATTACAAAGAAAAAGAAAGGTGGTTGCACCCTTGAACGTTACTCACCTATGTGGAGGATTCCAAGACACCATGATATTAAGATCTCGCTGATCAGTCACCTTGTCCCACTCTGCTGTGCCTAACCAGGAGGAAAATTACAAAAATTTTCATTGCTTCAAAAAAAAAATGAAATCCATTTTACTTATTATTATCATTAAGTAGTGATTCTTTCTTGATTGCATTTTTTTCCTTTGTTCTTTTTTCTTTTCTTCTTCCTCTCACTTATCCTTTGTATTCTTTCGTTTGATGTTTTTGTAAAGGGGCGAACTGCTCGTAAAAAGCTCTGCTTCTTCAGTCCTCCTCCCCCTCCTTGTAATTTAACTATTCACCATTGTATTTATATTATGTGGAAATAAATCAAACTCAAATAGAATGTGAAATGTTAGGTATACAGGAATTCTGGCTGTCTCCACCTTATCAGGCTAACTTGTAAGGGTATGTATCCGATAGAGAATGCATTCCATGAAGAAAAGAACACACTTCCTTCGCAAATATATATCCGTCACAAGGAAGAGCAATTTCCTATGGATGTATCCTAGCAGGCAAGTGGATAATTGGGGTGCTGTATCAAACAGTTCGATTAATTATGCAAAACAAACTTAGCAGAGAATTCTCCACAACAGAATAATAAGTATGCTGCACTAGCACAGGAACTAGCACAGGGCTAGAGGTGACCCTCTTTACATCACTTGTTCAAAAAGGGGGTTGGTAATTACCTTGATCGTATCACTTACCCTTCCCTCCCCTCAACCCACCCCCATTCTCCCCCTGCCATCCTCCAAAAACATACCCAAACCATACTTTGTCAGCAACCCCTCATTTTCCATGACCAATCTGAACTCAATTGACTGGAAAATACTGTTACTTGTTACCAATAACACGTTTGCCATTTCAGATATGAAAACTACGGTGTCCTGGATGACAAATCTACCTTGACTTGGTTAAGCCATTGTTTGATTTATTGGTATTCCATAGACTTCCCATACCACCTACTAATGACCAATAGACCACAGCACTCATAGAAAACAACAAACAACACATCTGACAGACTGACTGTCTGTCTGTCTGTCTGACTGACTGACTGGCTGACTGACTGACTGACGGCAATAATATCATTAATAATCCATATGTTAGATTTGTGTAACAAAATATGTCATGATTTTTGTTCACTCTCATATTCTTCACTAAATCCCTATTGAGATATTGCAGTAGCCAATCAACTCATAATGAAATTAAGTACAATGAAAGGAAAGACATCAGAAGGGTTAAGATTTGGATACACGATAATGGAAAATGGCAGTAGACAGTGTAAAGGGGCCTACCTTGACTTGGGTCAATCTCCATATTGCGTACAAATTCTGTGAAGGATTTGCCTTCTCTGTATCAAGAAAAGTAAAAATGATATTAGGTACAATCAAAGTTTTTCTCATAAAAAAAAAAAACTATTTCATAAAGGAATACTAAAAGTCTGAGGATTACATCAACATTTTTATTTAGGGACAGAAAGCCAGAAAGACAAATGAAAGATTTCCTTCTGTTTTATCCAAACAAACTTTCCCTAAATGTATCTGCACATCATCGAACACCGGTAAACTCAAGTAATTTCACTCCATAACCTGGATCAAAGTATTTCCTTATAAAAAAATAATTTAAGAAAGTATTCCTAACAGTTTGAGGATTACATCAACCATTTTGGCAAAAAAAAATCATTTGTTGCCATGGTTGTCATGGCAATACCCAAGCTGCAAATACAGGGACAGAAAGCCAGAAGAAAAAATTAAGGAGTTCCTTCTGTTTTACCCAAAACGTTTTACTTAAATAAACCTGCACATCAACTAATACAGGTAAATGTTATCCATGTTAACTAAAGTAATATATCAATTTTGAATAACTTTACGCCTTGGCCAAGAATAAAGAAGTCATCTTCTGCTTAAGTGAAAGTATCATTTCAGCCATTTTTGAAGACTACCACCCTTCTATTCCCCAGCCTACACTGCCCCTTCCTGCTTCCCCAAACCTTCGATAAAATATTCAAACATTACTTTCGGCAGTACCACCTCACAGTGTCCTCTTGGGCAAAGCAGATGCTTTCTTCTCCCCTTTACTTACCCATTGTTGCCCACACCAGAACCTCTCAAACCCAACCAAACCCTGCTGGCTGTGATTCAGTCATTTCCAAGTTCTGCATTCTTATCTCCATGTCTGCCTACTACCTATTTACCAATTGCAGTACCACCTGACACTCTATGCCATCACAGGTGAATCCTTTCCTTACCCTCCCAACAACCACTTCCTACCTCATTTCAATGAAATAATTAATTAATTAATTAATTATTATTATTTTCTTGTTTTGCTTACTTTTCAGACTCTTTTAAGATGTCCAATAGCTTCTTCTCTATTGCTGTGTGTGCAAAATGTAACGAGTGTTTGATCTTCGTACTGAAATTCAAGAACTCTGGAATCTTCTCGTAGGTTCCAAATCTATAGGAGGCTATCATGTATTCTGTAACCTAAACAAAGAAATAAAAAATAAAAAATTAGCAATAATGAGGAGATTGTCAGTAACGATGCCTGTTCTGTTTCAGAGGGTTTGTTCAGTAAACCATCCTGGAAAGCGTTCACTTTTATATTTGATGTCATATCAAACTAAACAGCCACATTATGCTTGTAGCTTACTTAATTTATTGTTTAATACCATCTCAGATGTAAATAGCATGGTTACCCCCGAATGAAACCTAAACATCACACACGAAATTTGCTGTTCTGTCGACCAAAAAATTAAGGACAGGTTAATTGAAGGACGACCAGAAAAAAAAAAAAACTGATAAATTTGCCCTGTATGATAATGAATAAGAGTTTAAAAACTTAGCAGGATCTTGGTCTGCCTCTAAAGACGCAACAGCTAGAATTTGGCCAGAAAACTTTGATACATTTACACGGGATGAGACATTGTTGTCATCCATTAATGCATCATTTGCTATTGGATAATCCTTACATTTTAATATTGGATAATCCTTACAGCAACGAGATACTAATCTCAAACAATCTTAGAATCCTCTGTAGGGTTGGCCAGCTACGAAGAATCTTATCAATTGCACAATTCCTATCACAATGAGATACAAAAGCCCCCCCCAACCCCCCACCCCCCGCCCCAAAGATCTTCCTCATCTTAATTACCTCTCGTCTTCCTGATATAAAGAACCTCAACGTTGAATTGTAAAACTGACCCGCCGATGAAAGCTGACCTAAAGATTTGGCATATTTCAGTGCGTTGTAGCTATGAGGGAAGAAAACCGAGAATGAGAATGAATACTTAAACGTATCGTTGTCTACAGGGTAGAGAGAAGGGGGGGCGGGGAGGGGGTGGGAGGAAGGTTAACTGAATTTATGAAATTATTCAAACAAACTAAGAAAGGTAGCTATAGATTATATCAGTTAAAAACATGGTGATGTTGTTATCTCCAACAAAGTTGCAACATTTAGTACTCCAGGAAGCTATAGGATTTTTGAATAATACTCCCCTCAGTCCCATTCTAGGTTGGAGGGTGGATACAATCCTGACTCCTCACTACCCCCACCCCCCCACTCCCCCACTCCCACAACTCCACACTAAATCATAGCTTGTCCAAGACTGAGAGAATTATCAGAGTTTACTCATTCATGATCACTTCAGATATAATATTTAAATTTTCAAAACCAATGAGTTTTTTTTAAGTAAAGTAAACAATACTAAAACCACCATTCCAAGTATGTGGAAGCACTTGCAATGATCATGAAAACAGTGAAGATTCATATCAAACAAAGGAAAATAATTCAGGACACGAAACGTCGCTAAAACCAAACACAATACTGTATTATCAAATGGTACAGAATATTGTTAGGACGCTATCATTCACACACACACACCCTCGGTTGAATTGGTTTTACCTGTCATCACTGTAAGTTAACAAACAAAGATTTTGTTTTTTTCTAAACCCACTCCCTAACTGCACCCCTCCACCCCCACTTCCTGTCCCCCTGCCCTCAACATAGCTAATGAAAGATACCTTTGATTAGGATAACCCTGACCACGAATGTAAACACCTTTGTCAATTTAAAAGATATAAACTTTACGTTTCACTTGCTAGGGGCTGACAATGGGGTGGCTCGACAGGGCCTGAAGGGAGGGGGGGCGGGGGATACACAGAATAAACTTACCCTAGGGTATCCTGCTGCATGTGCTTGATGTCAAGACCATCATAAAGACTGGGAACTGTGGTAAAGACACCTGAACAAATCCAAAAATATGGAGGATGTAATGTACACATAAAAACACACACACACATGTTCACTATGACATTAAACTTGATAGCAGACTTAATAAATGAATAAGAACTAAATACAGCTACAAGCAAATGAAAACTTTGGCCACAAACTTGAAGCAGAAATCAGGGTTATTGTCTTGGCTTAATGCATCTCCCTATTGAAACATACACCCATACATGACAGTAACATCAAACAGGTACAGGTGCCAAAGGTGGCAAGTGGAGAGAACTCACAGATACTGGAATTACTACCTAGTGTATATTAGGGTGTAAAGGAAAACACACTGGTGCATTTATAAGGAATGCAATTGCAAGAATCTTGCTAAAAAAGCATCCACTTGTGATTAAAATTATGGTTGTAGATCTTATTATTTTACTGCCAAGAGACTTCACAAGGGAGTTCTGGGACCCTCTTCACCCTTCTATGGATTGGCTCCCGTATATATCATGTAGGCTGTAGCTTTTACTGTACCTGCCATACAATAAAACCGCATCAGGAGAAGTTTGATGTGGTGACTGGACTGGCTGTGCTTGTGACCGATCTTGAGCAGAATCAAACATCGCCAGAGGACACTTTCATCCTCTGAGGAGGGGAAGCAGGGAGAGAAATTTACTCACTCATCAATAAAGAAGAAAAAAAAAGTATTTGCATGATCTTTAAAGACACAACCCATCCATCATGCTGAGGAATTTATCAATTTATACCTCAGACAAACGTTCACGTAACGATTTCTGTTTATTCCATTTTAATAGTTCATTAAATCACATCATTTTTGCAGACTATTTGACCATTTAGCAGGCCAAACTAATAGAGGGAAAATAACGGCGTAAATATATTTAACACTCAATAGTTAAGCTAAATTCCATTCCCTAAAACCCCACCCCCCCCACCAAAAGAAAAGAAAAAATTATATGGGAGTATTTTGTGTATTATTTTTGTGTCTCTAACATGTTTTTCTGTATTTCTCTTTCTTTAATCGGTATGTGGTTTGATCATCATTACCTTTAGGCAATTTTATGTAAAATTCAGTTCCAATTCTTACAAATTATAATTAATTGTGAAGCTACTTTATATTACTATTGCTTTGATACTTTTAGGGCAATGGTTCCCGACCTTTCTCAGAAAAATGCTACTGAAAATGCTCTCGATAAACCCCCCTTGTCCTATCTCTGTGAAACGGACATTAAACACGGTTGGAACACAGTTCACTTAGGCCTAAATCCATTTATCTACTTATCTAGTGCCATTCCCCCCCCCACCACCCCATCCCAAAACATTGGCTTATAACCCCTGGGGGTAATTTATCCCCAGGTTGGAAACAACTGTCTTAGAAAAACAATTCCATCGACTCTCCTATATTATTTTTGACTGTTCTGTTGAAACTTTCCCAAAGTAATAGACCCCATCTTTCAATAACTTCCTGGTAATACATTCTTCTTTGAATTTCGTAACCTCACCTGTGTCATGCCACACATCAACCAAGAGATGGACTGCCATCAATAAGTACTCGTCAGAATATTGCAGGTCAGTGTCTAGTAGTCCTTTGCCAAAACTTAAGCCTTCTTTGTATCTTTTGATGAGCTCTGAGGCAAGGTTTCCCTTCTCCTCCGAGCTCAGGGCGTCGTGGAAGCCGTAAAACCGGCTTATCTTCAGACTGGTGAGGTGTCTCTGAAGTTGCTTTACCTGAATAATTGGGAATGGTACAGGTCAGATTAAAAGTGCAAATTTACCTCCTCCCCCCAACCTTTGTTTTTTTTGGGGGGGTGGGGGCTCCATGCAAAGTCATAAAAAAAACTTAGTTGCCATGCATATGGTCAAGATAATTATTACACACGCATATCAACGATACAATTAGAGCTTTCAAAAGGATGGGCACACAAGATTAAAACTTGATGTGTGGCTATCAAGCTATCATACAGATTTCTTGAAATTGCAGAGAAACATGTTGTCATTATTTTATTCGTTAGAAACACGCACAGACCTACATCTATCCTGATTGGCCAAAATCATTTCTTTCCGTGCTGACAGGTACCGTCCAATCTTTAATTACGATGAGGTACTCCTTTTCACAGACCTAGACCCTTTTGCCACAAACGGTCAATTGTAGACTGAAGGGGTAAACATCGACAGGGTTGTATTGTAGGTTTGTTTTGTTAATACATTGAGCTGCCTTTAAATTCAAAAGAATGACACCAAATGAATAATATTCATTATATTGCTTCTGTGCAAACTGAATAATAGATCATCCAATTAACAATGAATATGCATGGTCTCTGCAACTATGGCACACAGGATTGGACTTACCAAAGGTGTGCAGACTATTTGGTCATTGATTGTTTGAAGTTCTGTCACTTCTGTACAGATGACATCATAATAGCATAGCAACGATGAATATTCATTATTAGACTTGGCAATGATGTGCAGACTACTTAAATAAACATTGAAAATTTGAAGTTCTGTCACTTTTGTACAGATTGAATCATGATACCATAGCATTAATGAATATTCATTGAAACTATGTGCAAACTTTCTCATTATTGATTATTGGAAATTCTTTATCACTTCTGTATGGATGGAGTCATGAAAAACCTAGCAAGAATGAATATTCATGACTCAGACTTACCCTAGCAACAACGAATACTCATGAATTTAACTTACCGAAGTTGCATAGACCATTGCTCCATCATTCACTTTAAGCTCTACTAATTCTTCCATCCTCTGCAAACAAGACCGCCTCTCTAGTTCTGGCACCATGTACAAGTAAGGAGTGAGGTCGGAGAAACAACACGTCTTATCAGCAAACAGTCCAAAGTAACGAACAAGAACATCTTCTATGCTACCTGCAAAAAAGTAAAATAAATATCGAAAAAACAAGTTATCTCTTGAGGAAAATTTGTAAGCAAAAACAAATGTATATTTGATTCATTTCATTTGTTATATTTTTATCTCCCTTTCACTGCACATATTTTTCAGACAAACAAGAGATGTGAAATGGATCAAAGTATTGGTTCAGCTCTGAATAGTTAATTATGGGACATTTGGATCATTATTGCATTTGTGAATCTGAGAAGATTTGGCTTCATTGTTTTTAGTTTGTTGCCTGAAAGTTGACCATCTGTGATCATTCCATCATACTGAAAACATTTAACCTTAATTCTATATCTAACCAAGGCCAGTAAAGTTCATATAAAATACAACATACCGTATGAAACGATTCACATTCCTACCACATTAGTCATTGTTACTGTATCATTGTCCAGTTGAACAATGAAACAATTACTAGAAATCACCCAATCACACTCAATATTTTCCAACGCAAGTGACCAAACAGGACCTGATTATCTTTGGTATAGTACAACTTTGTCACACTAGATGCCCACTGTCCTCAACCCCTCCCCCTCCCCACCACATCGTCACTTTCCTCTCAACCACCTCCCTCCTCCTCCTCCTCCTCCTCCTCCATCATACCTGCTTGAGGACCTTCTTCTAACTTTCCCTGAGTTGATAACCTCAATAGTAACTCTAGTTGAGCTAAGTAAGGTCCTCTCAATGCCTTTCCCGTTTTCTCTCTCACTTTCTCTTCTTCATTTGCTATCCTCTCCGAGATAAAAGCGGCCATCTCGGGGAGGTCATAATCAGTGGTCTGGGATTCCTCTTTGTTAGTATTATTGCAGTCTTCATGAGATGTAGCATTCTCTTCACTACCACAAAAACACAGTAAAAATAACAACATTTCCTGTTTCCAGTTATAGAAATACTTTATGAAATTATATGTGGCAATATCTTTGACTTCCAAGTTCGGTGAAATAACAACATTCAAACAGATCAAATTTCATGATGAGATGAGATTATTACAGGGCGTGGCGATGTTTAAAAACTTGAAAACTCTGAGACAAATGGTTCAAACCACTTTATAGCGAAAAACTGATTTGCTCTTTTCAATTTCTAATCTGTACAAATTCCCAGTCAGTTTCTTTTGTTCATTTGCTTGGGAGAGTTTAATAGAAACAGTTTAAAGAAGTGTTTACGGTTTGAATCTCAACAGCCAATGTCATGGCAATTTCTGACATTTTCTTCCCTTCACCCAAGATAAACAACAAAGATGTCATTGATTTCATCCTCAGATATGTTGTTCTTGAGAAATTTAAGGAAACTGAATGCCATTTTACCATCAAATTCAGTGTTATTAATTCCTTAGGTCATCTTTAAACATGTGCTTTCATCAAACAGTTACCGCCAAGAACAGTTGCATGTAAAGGCAATCTCTATACAGAGAATGACAATGAGATAGCCTGTAATTTTGGATAAGAGTCTGCATGCCAATTACTGGTATTGTACAAGATCGGAAAAACTTTACCCAATTTCTTTTTTTTTGGCAAACAAAGAGTTGGAAAAACTTCTTTGCATGGCTTTCCAGTTCAAGTGTTTATCAATTCAACTACAGTATAGTTATACTGTGTAATTCCCCACCCAACACCTCTCCCCTTCTCTGTTTTCATAGCACCCAACAAATGGTGTTGGGTGGGGAATTACACCTCTACCCTTCTGTTTTCATAGCACCCAACAAATGGTCACATGTTATCCAAAGTTTTGTTTCAGATTGAGATAAAATCTGAGCTTCATTTCTCCAAAGACACGCTGATAGTAATATATCGATGATTGCTTTTCATAGCAGAATGGAAGGCCATAAATTGGTCACTCTCTAAATGTAATAAAAGGTTCAACTGAAAGCAAATAAACAAGAAACTCTGAAACACATGCCCTGCACAGAATCCAACCCTCCTTAAATCTTTATATGGGTGAGAGTGAAAGACAAACCTCCCGGTATCAGGTGGCTTCCATCCATTTTCCCGAAGTTTGAACCCTGAAGTTAGATAACGAGTGTAATACAACCAGTTGTCTGGGCTGTGTAAATGGACAGAATACAGTAACAGAATTATTATCAATCACCTCTTCACTAGCATAACAATACATGATAAAATATATTTAATGATACATATATATAAAGGTTATCTACATATTCACTCTGGTCAAAATACTCTTTAAGCCAATCAAAATAACTGAAGACTGTCATGAGTGCCCAATCAGTGGCTTTGTTGTATAACCAGGAGATGTGCATAGAACTAACCAAATAGAGTGTGGGAGGGGGAGCATCAGGGGGTTACAACAAAGTGGCTCACAGACCAGGGAAAAACATGGAAGGGATGGGGAAAATATGTGATAAAGAATAGTGTATTTTCATATGATACTTCAGGAGAAATGAAGAGTGCAAACGGGGACAGTGATATTATTGTCCCTGTTCGATCTGGATCTGGGTGCCTCTGGGGGTGGTGATGCTCAAATGTGCAATTTAAATGATTAAATTTTCCTCATGTTTTGGTGGCTTCATATCACAAGCCACAACAAAGAAAATTAATGTGATTTATTTTAGTGTTTTATATCATTCAATGTGCATGAAAGCAGCACCTGTCAAAAGTGAAGACAAATTCTAACATTTTGAACAATTGAAAGGAAAAAGTTCAAAAGAATGATTTTAAGAGTGAAAGATGCTTTGAAGATATCAGAAATTATAAAAAAAAAACCTCTTTGTTGAGGGGGTTTGTTCATCTAATATAAATGTTGGAGGTATTGTATTGAAATGAATGAAAAAATAAAAAAAAGTATGAAAGAAAAACCAAAATTGAGTAATACATTTGCCAATGTGTGGAGAGGAAAAAGAAAACTATTTAACCTTATAAACACCTCTAAACACCAATAATGCAGCACTTTCAATCGTTGGGGTGGGGTGGGATGGGGCATGGGGTGGGGGTGGGGGAGGTGTTTCATATATATCATGGGGGAGAGAGAAGCAAAGAGAACCTACAGGAAACCAAGATCAATGCAAATCAAAATATTTAATTTTTAATTTTTTGGCCCTGTCAGAATTTGTAAAATTGGAAAGAAACACACAACATGCTGACCTTTTGATAAGCATTTCCCTGAAGGCTTGATAAGCTTTGTCCCATTTCTGCATCTTAAAGAAAAGTTCCGCTATCCTTTCATCACGACTTGGAATCTGGGACTTCAATAAAGCTGAAAGGATGATGACAAGAAAAAGGAAGATACTAGCTTTTGCTTTTAAATTGTTGCACAATGAAGTTCTGTGTTATCTGTCCAAAGTCATAAACTGTCCTTTGTACAATTTAGCGTTATATTGTAACGAAACAAAGTGAATCGACTTCCTCTTTTCATCCCTAGAACAAAATATAAGACTCCTTGTGTTTGGATGTACCCTTTGGAATGAATTTCCTGCCTCTATACATTGACAGGCTGGGCTTGTTCAAGTCTAAGCTTAAAACACACTTATTTTGTATTTGCTTTAAGTTAGTAGCACTTTGTTTCATGTTATTGTTAAGTGTGTTACAAATGCTTTACAAATGTAACATTTTTTTTAAAAATGGTGATCAATTCTGAGGCTTGTCCGTCAAATGAATATCCAAAGAAAGGTGATGTAAGACTTCCTCTCCTTTCACCAGACACATCAAGTCACACTTGATATCGTAACACCCAAACATGCTGTCAAGTACAAAGGTGCTACCAAAATGACAAAATGTTTGCTTCAAAATTTTGAAATGGTTTAATTCTACCAAGGGACAGTCACAGAATGATCAATGTGATCATGAGTTAAACAGTCTACAGAATAGCTTACAATAAAGTGCTGTGAATGGATCTTTGCAACTTTAATACTCCAAAACAAATTTGCCCATTCTTGATTTTGTAAATATGTTGAAAGAATAAGGACAGAATAAACCATCTCCAAATCAGACTTTTCACCATTGTATTCGAACATTATACTCATGGATTGTTTTATTATATGCAATCACCTCTCCCCCCCCTCCTCCCTCTTACCATGTAATCTTGGCAGCATATACCACAGTACCCTGAATACTTACACTGGCCTAGCATACCCCCCCTCCCTCTCTCTTACCATAAAATCTTGGCATGTATACCATACTACCCTGAATACTTACACTGGCCTAGATTACCCCACCCCCCCTCCTCCCTCTTACCATAAAATCTTGGCATGTATACCATACTACCCTGAATACTTACACTGGCCTAGAGTACCCCCCCCCCCCCCATCCTCCCTCTTACCATATAATCTTGGCATGTATACCATACTACCCTGAATACTTACACTGGCCTAGAGTACCCCCCCCCCCATCCTCCCTCTTACCATATAATCTTGGCATGTATACCATACTACCCTGAATACTTACACTGGCCTAGAGTACCCCCCCCCCATCCCGCTCACCATATAATCTTGGCATGTATACCATACTACCCTGAATACTTACACTGGCCTAGAGTACCCCCCCATCCTCCCTCTCACCATATAATCTTGGCATGTATACCATACTACCCTGAATACTTACACTGGCCTAGAGTACCCCCCCATCCTCCCTCTCACCATATAATCTTGGCATGTATACCATACTACCCTGAATACTTACACTGGCCTAGAGTACCCCCCCATCCTCCCTCTCACCATATAATCTTGGCATGTATACCATACTACCCTGAATACTTACACTGGCCTAGAGTACCCCCCCATCCTCCCTCTCACCATATAATCTTGGCATGTATACCATACTACCCTGAATACTTACACTGGCCTAGAGTACCCCCCCTCTCCCTCTTACCATATAATCTTGGCATGTATACCATACTACCCTGAATACTTACACTGGCCTAGAGTACCCCCCCATCCTCCCTCTCACCATATAATCTTGGCATGTATACCATACTACCCTGAATACTTACACTGGCCTAGAGTACCCCCCTTCCCTCTCTCTTACCATATAATCTTGGCATGTATACCATACTACCCTGAATACTTACACTGGCCTAGAGTACCCCCCCCCCCCATCCCGCTCACCATATAATCTTGGCATGTATACCATACTACCCTGAATACTTACACTGGCCTAGAGTACCCCCCCCTCTCCCTCTTACCATATAATCTTGGCATGTATACCATACTACTCTGAATACTTACACTGGCCTAGAGTACCCCCCCCCCCCTCATCCCGCTCACCATATAATCTTGGCATGTATATACTACCCTAAATACTTACACTGGCCTAGAGTATCCCCCCCCCCCTCACCCTCTCTCTCTTACCATATAATCTTGGCATGTATACCATACTACCCTGAATACTTACACTTGCCTAGAGTACCCCCAACCACCTCCAGAGCCTTCTCATGTTTCCCAAGGAGATCCAGAATCATCAGATAGAGGTTCACTTCGGATTCTCCTTCCAGTTTCTCTTCTTTAATCATCTTCTCCACCATCCTCTCGGCTAAAGGCAACAGCATCTTCTGTCCCAAACTGTTGTCAGAGTTCAAAGCCTGCAAAAGCCAGGTCCAGATCAGAGAACAAATGCAATACATACAGTATTCCAAATTAAATATTTTCCAACCAAGTCCCTATGAAAAGAATCAACACTTACAGTAGTTGAATCCCTCAAGTCATTACTAGACGCTTCATGAAAACCAAGGGACAAACTTTGGTCGTAACAAGTAAAGAAGATCTGACCAATTTTGAAAGATATTTAAAAATGTTCAAAACAATCTTTTTGAGTGTGATAGCACTGACAAATCAATTTAATTTGAACAAATTTATTGCAGATGAAGATATCTATGATACTATCAGCTGCAAATTGACCGGAATCATATTATTGATATATCATTCCGGTAGCTGTAATTGCTTGCTTGATAAAAGTTTTATTCATCTATAGGTCAAAACCGTCTCCTCATTATATTTTGTACTCTTAATTTTTTGGGGGTTAAACTCGCTGCTAACGAGAGATTGAATGCAAAATGCAAAAACAAAGAATGACGTACCTGCATGACTGCACTTATCACTCCCCAGAAATAGAAAGCATTCTTGGGAACCAGCTTGTAGAGTGACATTGCCGTCTGTAAAATGAATCAAAAATTTACAATCCATGTTTAATGCAATTCCATTCAAAGTAATGCCCTCCCAAAGAAAAACAGTATTGTCTGCTAAATATGCTAGAAGGATACAAAACGGTGCGATTTTGGTCAGCCATTCCACATTGATACCATAATAATTCTACCATTCCTTCTCAGTGGGTAGGAATATTTCTAATTTGAGGACGACTCAGGAAGTTTGGAATCAACTAACGCATGATACCTATCTATACAATACTACTAAAATAAGAAGAAAAAAAATCATTCATTTCTTGCTTATAGAATGTTTGAATGATTTCCATGACAACCTACTACTGTATATAACTGTTGCATTCAGTGATTGGTTGGTTTATTTACACTTGATAATTAGATTGTCAGCAACCAAGTATCACACTCTAATCCACATATCTTTTTATATCAATTAATCACAATTTTACACCACAGAGGAGAAAGATCAAGATCATGAAAGCAGAAAGTCAACTGAAGGTCATCTACTGTAGTGCATGTATTAGTATGATTCATTTATTAACTGCGGTAGTCATTACATTATCTCAAAGAGATGTTCCAGTGGCTGAAGTTGGTTGATTGATCAACAATGATGGTAATTTTTTTCGCATCTCAAGGTCCCAAAACCACATCTCTGTAGCATTTTGTCTCTCACCAGAATATCCCTTTTTAAGTTGGATGATCCTTACATATGAACAACTTGCCAAAAGTAATTTTTTTCGTCACTAACGTCATCGTTGAAAAGGTAATATCTAGCGATTTCAAAACCCAGATCCCCATGACGTTGATGCTCTGGGCTGCCTATCGTACATAAATCACAGTCGATCAAACCTTAGTTAACTAATGAAAGCCCCAAACCTTTAAGCTATAAACACAAATGAATTCTCACCTGTTGCTGACGCTTAAAGTCTTCCAGTCTCACCAGAGCCATGAACAGATGAGTGTAGTATTCCTCACTCGGCTGTGTTTTGACAGCATTTGAGAAGATTTCAACGATTAATTCCACTGCGATAGAGAAAAGTTCCAAACGTCATGCATGAAAACGTTCCTGCACATTACTAAACTAAGTCTGAATGGAGTGCCTTCGTGCGTCTTACAATTGTTTCTATGAACTGTACTGTACAACTTTGTTCAACAAAAAAATTGTACGATATTAAAACCTAACAATTTCATGCCAACATATATATATATGATACACTGCCTCAAATCCAACATTCCTATCATTGTCCACGAATGTAACAACCCTTCCGATGGTTACTTGCTGAACAAAGAAAATAAGACAAAAGTGTTTTCTGTTATATAGTGGTGGCTATATTTAAATGAGATTTGTAAGGAACATACTGTAAGCAAAGAATGCTAGTTACAGTCATTGCATAATTCATATTTTTTGTCATTCTTTGCCATGGTGATGGATAAATTCAACAGATGGGAGAAGGTTAAAATAAATCCTTGATACTTATTGATTCTATCTAGTACAGTAGTTCTTTGGGGTAATTCATCTTAAAGTTAGAGTTCTGTAAAGTCATCTGTATACTGATATTAGGAGACTGCACTGAGGAGAGGAGGCTGTAAAGGTATGTTTCTTAAATTTGCACACCAAAAACAAAAACAAAGATTAAAATCATCCTATAGTCATCACTACGACAGAAAAGAATTGTACAAACTTCCATAAAAAACAAATTATAATATTACCCCCAATTGCATCAGCAAATGATAAACTCAAACAAATTCAAACTTGCATCATGTGTAACATTAATTCTCATATCAAAGGCTTACACTATACACATGAAGTGTTTGGTACGAGAATTAATTAAGGACAATTCTTCATACAGGAGCAAATGTGATGTTTGTTACAGATGTACCTTTATTCATCTCCCGAAAACATATTGATAAGGCTTGAAGGGTGGGCTCGTCTGTCGGTTTGAGAGCCACAACAGTCATAGCTAGAGTTTCGCACTCCTGTACTCTGTAAAGGCGCAGCAATGCAAGAGCTTTGAGCACCTAAAAGTCAGAATAAATAAAGCAAAATCATGTAGTTAACATTATATGAAGGCAAAAGGAAATACTGTGCATTGAATTGAATCTTTGATCTAGAGGAGTTTTGACAGGCAAATTCAAGAAACATATTTTCAAATTTGAGGACAGATGATAAGAAGCAAAAGACAGGGGGATGTGGGGGGGGGGGAGATTCAGTGGTCATTGCATCACAAAAACAACAGCTATTTGACTACATATAAAACAGTTAACAAGATTAGTCTTAAGTCAGCAACAAACTTAAATTTATATGTGTATCACGGAAGTATATTCAATAATTTCATGACAAGATACTGTTCAACTACACCATCAAAAATCCAATCTCTGTGACGTTCACAATGAACTTCAAAGACAACTTGAAGACAGATTACACCCATTTTTTTTTTTGGTGATGTCTTTCATACACAGGTGAAACAGGTCTGTGGCAAGAAATAGAAAGCAGGAAATCCAATTTGTGTGCCTGGGTGTCAAATTCAAATTAAGTACATGCTGTCTTACCTTTTGCTCTGTTCCTGTGGGATTTGTTTATTTATTTTATTTCATTTTATCATTTACTGTTTTTTCTTTCTGATGTTCTTTTGGGTTTTATTTTTGGCCCATGTGGTCAGCACTTTGATGGACCTAAGACTTTGCTAGAAGAACATAAATTTCATATTTGAGTCACTACATAAAATAACAGCAGAGCACAGGGAGCAGGCATTTTTCATACATTGAGACAAGACAAAAATTCTCAAAATGCAAAGTGGACATGGCATTGTGAGCGACATTTAACAGTCTTGTTGCTGATTTTTCCTCTTAATCTTTAAAAGATGCACACCTCAATTTCATAAATTTCTGTGAATCAAAACCCTTTAAGCATTGAACTCACCTTTGCACAGTGAAGATCCCGATGCTTTTTCAGCAACTTATCAGCAGACTGCATGGCCACTTTGTAGTTTCCATTGTCCAAGTTATCTGAAAGAGATGTTGCAAACAATTTAGGTTGTTATCCTTATTTGCAACAGTAGGGCTGGTTGAACTTGAAAATTTAAATCAAATTCAACTATACTGGTGTACCTGTACATCAAATGCAAAATGTTGTATCAAAATCCCAATTGACATAAGATATTGTATAGAAGTGTTTCTTGCTTTCTTTTATTTCTTCCAAAATAGTAAAGAAAAACTGGTAAAAAAGACAGTAGAGACAAATATATGTGCATTACTTCAAGTACAATAAATTACATAAATTTCTTAAGAACATTGGATATAGAGGAACCTTTTGAAGCTAAATTTCATGTTTTTTTTATTGTTTTTTTAAAGGCAAAACATTTAGTCAATTTAGAAACCTGGAACTTAAACTAAAATATACCAGTTGGAACTGCTTTTGTGAAAATGAAACCAGAAAAATATCATTTATTGCCATTAAATATCCTTTGTCACCATATATATATTAATAGCTCAATCGTGTACCAATTTGTTACAACAACAACAAAGATTCTAACATTATTTCCTCAAACTGAAACTTAAAGAAGAATTGGTACAGACCAACATATTTTTGTAACGAAGTGGATATATAGCCGTCAGACGGTTCCCGATTCCAGTTTACTATTTAGCCGTAACTTCCGTCTGACATGCGCAGTTATCAATTTTCCGATTTTTTTTTTATTTTATTTATTTTATTTTTTATTTATTTTTCTGTTTTTTTTCTTTTTCGTTTTTTTTTTCCATTTTTTTTTTTTTTTTTTGGGTATGTTTTGAAGTGACGGCTAAATAGTAAACTGGAATCGGGAACCGTCTGACGGCTATATATCCACTGCCTTTTTGTAATGTACAGTATTGTCTATTTCTTCTAACAATAAAATCACTTAAAGTATATCCATCAAAAAAATAACTGATATAAAATGTAATATTTTCAGCAAAAGCCAAATAATGAGGCATGGCCCTAGTTTAGCATTATTATTTACTTTCTTATCCCTAATGTTAGAATTCAACATTTTGCTTTATCTTTAAGCAGCTTCACGTTTCCTCTTTGCCAGCCTAGTCTAGCTGCTCGATTGCAGACTGTTACTTATGTCTAAGTTGGTGTTATTTTATTGTAGCTCACATTCCAGTGATCATAACATTTGTGCCTGCATTGCAAAATATAACAGCATGGCTTAGGAACATTTATTGTGGTACAGTACACACACACATGTGTAGGCTAGGGCTAAGTGTAAGACCTAACTGTGACATCAAGTTACACACCGAGTAGGATATGACCCAGCTACTTTGAGCGAGAAATACCAATTTCTGAAGAGTAAAGCTAAGTGCTCTGGAAAATGTCCTGTCACATAGAGATTTGCTCAAGTTTGAAGAAAAATACCAGTGAAACTTGTTTGCAGTATGTAAAACAAAACAGCACTAGGTTGGTAGTATACATGCACCGTGTAATAGTACCAGTACAACTGTAAATATGTTACAGTTTGATACTACTACTATAAGCCAGTGTTGTTTAATTGTGTTAGGCTAGTGTTATCAGCACACGGATGAACAAAAAAGTATGCTTGACAAGAGCAAATTCCATTTTACAAAATAACTCGGGAGGGAAACTGTAATCGGTTGAAATATTCAGTAACATTATAAAGCTGGAACCTTACCATAAATCGGTTTTAATCTTCTTTCCGTCACAGCGTCTTCATGATTGTGCGAAGCCATGTTTCTTCATGCTTTCATTTCCTGTTTGATAAAGTCGTTTTCATAAAATAACGCAGTTAACATATAGCAGATTAATATTAGAGGAACCCTTGACTGAGCGGTATTTTTTCAACCTTGTGAGAACATTTTCACTAAACCAAAATCATAATGTAGCATTTTTGTTGTTTATTAACACACGATATCGTAAAAATAATCAATTAATAAAGATTTTCTGTTTCGCAAGTCATCTGTGACTTCGAGCTTTTATCAATAGAGCGTTCTGGTCACCCCTTGAGAGGTTTTGTGAGCGGAAAATTTGAGCCGTGGATCAACATTTCTCAATCTTACGCTTCCATGCAAGTAAAGAAGAGTTAGAAATGGATCAAATCAAACTTTTACATCAAGAGGAGTTATATTCTAACCTCGTGGTCTTGGTAATTTTTCATATTTTCATGATTTGCCACTGGCCTGCACTAGGCTATGTAAGAAATGTATTCACCGTTGATATGTCTGTAATTCTGATACTAGGCTAAGTTATGGAAGTGTCCTATGTAGAAAAGTACATTGGGATAACTCCAATGTGTGGGAACCTAACCTTTGAAGTGTAATTTTCGCGGAAGTAGTACTTGTGCGTGGAATTGAATCATTAAACATGAGAAATCATTTCGAAAAAAATTGAATATAAAGTAACATTTTTATGTTAACTGCTGGTAAACCATTTGTTTTTCAGCGCAATTTTTTTTCAATGAAAGAGTTGGCATAACACAGCATCTACAACTTCAGCATGGGCTCAGGTTAATTATATTTAGCAGGGAATGTATCTGTTAAAATATTTCTATCATTTATTGAGAAACCAACACACTCTCAAATTTTTATCTTGCCTTGTTCTTCCTTATTCAGCTTTTTTCTTCATACTTTGTGGAGGTAGGCTAGACCTAGCTTAGGTTAGGCTTAAGTTAAATGTCAATGTTATTTTTGTTAAATCATTTCTATAGATAGCAATGGTAAGTACTAAGGCCAAGGCTATGCTACTACTTATTAAATTAAAAGCTGCAGATTCATTAAAAAGTCAAAGTTTGCTTCAAAGTAAATTTGTATAAATTGATACATTTTGATAGGGAAGTCTTATGAAGAGTGTATGCAGCCACAACCCAGACTTCCTGACTCCAGCAGAAAATTACCAACTCAATGTTTACTATGCAGATGCATTGTATGAACAAGAAGAATACAGAAAAGCAGAGGTAAGGAATAAATCTCCTTCATCCAATTCTTGTTTGTAATTTTATGTGAAATCAATTATTTGCATTTGATCTGACAAAGAGCTGTCAAATGTTGCAAACAATGAAATTATGTGAACCACCTAGATGTTCAACTCAGATGAGCCATTACTTGGTGACTTTGATTCTCTTCTCAACATTTCATTTCCCAAACACTTTCAACACTAATATTGGTCACATGTTAAAAGATCTATGGACACCTTTATGAACAACATTGTCCTAATCGCTCTAATAAGCATTTGATATATATAATGAAAATATCTGCAACTCCCATGAAAATCCATCAAAGATCTTTTTACAAGTCTTTTCTTCAAGTGATTCTGTGCATTCCAAAATAGGAAATACATTTCATTGTTCAAGTTCCAAAAATGGAACTTCGTTTAAGCTGCTAATCTGATGAACTTTGAAAAATAAGGTGTCACTAAGCTAATTTGCCGAAAGATTTGCTGAAGACAGATTTCATTAATGTATTCCGTTATTCAGTGCCTCTTGATTTAGACAATCCAATGAGAGAACGCAGTGTAATACATATAGCTAGAAGAACAGCTGTTTGTTGAGGCAACTAGCAGACTAGTGACAAACCTAACCTATGGTCATGCATAATACTACACTTCGTATCACAGACATATTGCTCAAAGAGCAGCTGCTCGTTGAGGCAACTAGCAGACTAGTGACAACATTAATACTAGTGCAAAACCTAACCTATGGTCATGCATAATACTACACTTCGTATCACAGACATATTGCTCAAAGAGCAGCTGCTCGTTGAGGCAACTAGCAGACTAGTGACAACATTAATACTAGTGCAAAACCTAACCTATGGTCATGTATAATACTACACTTCGTATCACAGATATATTGCTCAAAGAGCAGCTGTTCATTGAGGCAACTAGCAGACTAGTGACAACAGTAATAGTGCAAAACCTACTCTATGGTCATGTATTATACTACACTTGCCTAATAGAATCGTTATCAGAACTAGGTCTCTGACTAGGCTACTAATATTATACTATGACCTAGGCTTCTAACTCTAGTACTAGTATCCCTCCTAACAGTAACAGTTAGCTTAAGTTATAACTGACTTTATATGAAGCTGATCAAAGGCACACTGACTTATCATCATTATTGTATATTTAATTGAGCAATATTCTCACTTCTAAAATGTCTATGATTGTGTAATGGTACGAGGAAGAAAACATGTTAAGTTGAACTAAGGCAAGTAAGTTTTTTACTGTCCATGTGCATTTTGTTACGTTTTTGTCTTTCACCAGGCTGCTTATGAAGAAGCTATTCAAACCAAGAAAGCCTTCACCAAGACAAAGGACAAAACGCAAGACCCTCGGCAGAAACTCTTACAACAGTCTTGGAATAGCGAAAGCCTTCCCTCCGAAATTGATGTTCGCTTTAAGATTCACAAATGTCTGATGCAAATGAAAAATTACAGGGAAGCTATTTCTACTGTAAGTCCAATAACTTAGTAATGTATTTACTGTACTTGTAACCATTTATTAAGCATTGTAAGAGGTGTAGCTACCTAAATCTACAGTGAGGTTTGATTTGGTCATCCTATGTCAAAGGATATCTGTGAGAGCAAAAAAAGTTTTACACAGACGTTGCAAAAGCTGCAAATTTGAAAATAGAGGCAGCAGTAGCTTCATCAGTTTATAATTAAAGATTGTTATTTGTAGAGAATAATTTATCTAGTGTCACATTTCAAAATGATCAAATTTTTATACAAGTATTTAAAGACATATTGCATTTGCCATGTTGTGTACATATGAACTGTAACATTTTATGAGAGGCACAATTCATAGACTATAAACCCACTACACGAAAATTGAACTCTAAAATTATGCCCTGATTTCCAAATAATCTTAAGATATTTTAACGATAAGGGTCACACCCCATTGTAAATATTTACATTGATGTGAAACAGAACTGAAGTTTTACAGTTGTTAATCAACCGTACCTTGGAATTGGAACACTGTAGTAACTTTGCATGAACAATGGGGGCATGTAAATAATTCCTAACCACTCACTGTATCACATTTTAGCTCAGCTGTTAATGTTTGTCATGATTTTGTATGATTTTTTTCTATGAAAGCTGGAGGCCATCCCTGCAAAGTTGAGGAAACCCAAAGTTAACATGGCCTTAGCCAAACTTTACCAGCAGTTTGGAAAAGAGAGACCAGCAACGACGGCATACAAGGAAGT
Source organism: Apostichopus japonicus (assembly GCF_037975245.1). NCBI lineage: Eukaryota > Metazoa > Echinodermata > Holothuroidea > Aspidochirotida > Stichopodidae > Apostichopus > Apostichopus japonicus. The sequence goes on from NC_092575.1 coordinate 13,582,187, forward strand.
ATTGAGGTAAGACGTTTGACGAACACTCAAAAGATGTCTGAAGAGATGCTGTAATGTCAGTCATATATATATTCGTATTCTGTCAACAGTTGTCATGGAAACATCAACTTCCAAGCAACTTATGAGGTGAAAGCTTACAATTGCAATCAAATTGTACATTTTCTATTTAATTATTCTCAGCACAAAGGCAGTTGAAATTGTCTATATTTGGGTTCTTTTTATATTGATGACAATTAAATCTTTAGCTTCGAGGAGATTTCTTTATTTGTTTTATCATCTTACAAACTGAACCTGTTACATGTAAAACAGGTGGAGCATCAAATTTTACATAGGTGAAGTGATTGTACAAAGTGGCATTATCTGACATGGCTTTCACCTTTCGGGACAATCCAATACAAGTTGTAGTAAATAAGTCTGTGGTTTACGATGATTTCTAAATTTCTCTACAGGCAATGCCAGCTTGCTTTAGATGCAGCTATGGGTCTATTCTCTCTTGGCGTCAAAGGTACAGAGGTAGCATCTCTGACCATCAGCAGTTTACCAAATGCTAACCAACTGGAATGGTAAGTGTCAGAATAAATATCTTGCAATAAAAAAAAAAATTAAAAAATAGCAGAAATATCTTGTTTTACCTGTTTTCATTGTGCATGTGCTCCATTTTGGTCAAAGTTCCAAATGAAATATGTAGAATAAGATGGAATGTACCTCCTCTTCTTTCATACATTGTTCTGTTAAGTAAGTACTTGTTGAGGCTGTCAAGGTTCCAAATTGAGTAGGAATGAATGTTGGAATAGAAACCTTCTCTTCACACATGTTTCTGTTATTTAAATAACTATTCTGTTTTTTGAGACTTAAATGTGTTTAACAACATGATTTACATGAAATTCTAGATTTGTTTGCCCTCATGAGGCAAACAAATATCTCTGCAGTGCATCTAAATCTCCCCCCCCACCCACCCCTCGCCCTCCAAGCAAAGCTAGTGAAGTAAGAAAGCATAGAATACTAATGTAAGTTACCAAGGTAAGCACTGACCAAGGATGTACCGCACACTTGAGTGAGCAATTATGCAACAGACTGCCATAAAGAGACAGATTTCTTTGCTGAAATTGGCTGGGTCTTGACAGCTTGCATCTATTACCCAATTGCTGACAGCATGCTACAGTAGTTTTTATCAAATCAAATTTAATTAATTTCCTTTGATAATAATCACTTTCATCTTCCTTTTCCTCGATGCAGGTTAAATTTTTGGCTTAAGGGTCATGCCTACAGTGCAACAAAGGAGTATGCAAAAGCTGTCAGTACATTTAAAAGCTTAGAGACAGGGGTAAGTTGTTTTGAGCAAACCCTCTCTTCTTAAAGTGGACAAATCCAGACTCCATCTGTGGCTTATATTACAGAGATTTCTGTTTAGAAAAACTCCCCCAAAGCAGCCAAGAAATATCATAACCCTTTGGGAGATCTTGTCTTTGCTTAAAGTTTGTGTCTGGGAGCTGTCATTTTGTGTAAATCTGTGATGTCATTGAGCCACTAGGATCTGAAACCTTTGAATTTTTCTTTTGTTTTGCTTTTCATATTTTCAAGCCCGGAGAACATGAACATATTTTGATCCTGAAACCAACATCATCATGATGTCATGGTTAAGAGGTTCAATATTTTAGATTCAGCATTTGCAAAAACCCATCTCCATCCCAGAAAATAAACACTGTAATAAACAATGAAAAACATATATAATCGAAGCACATGTGGCTCGATGATGTCATATTTAGACTTGATCAAGTCAGCACTCTGCAGCCTTGTGTGTGGAGTAACACTAAATCTGTGATCATCTCCCAAACGGAATCAGATTTGTCTTAGCTGTTTGGGAAAGTTGTTAACGACAGTTTTCTCTATCACATAAACCAATAATGTTTGCTTTTGGTGTGTATCTCCTTTAAGTTGAAAAAAGTCAAACACAACATTTTGCATTATTTTTTTGAAGATGTGAAATGTTCTGTTCTTAAATTTTTTATCTCTTTGCATGATGCAGGGTAGTATACTGTAGAAGACTGTGTCTCAATCATGTTTTATGTGTTATCTCTCACCAGAGTGTTCTACGGAACAATACCAACGTCCTCTGCTGTCTGGCAGAGAACTATTTCCTTGCCGGTGATTACACCAACGCTGGCCTCGTATACCAGCGTGTCCACAGCCTGGACCCACTCAACATCACTGGCATGGATTTCTATGCATTTATACTGCACAAGGAGAAGAAATCAGTAGAACTCAGAAGGTACAGGATTTCAAATTATTGTTCCCTTTTCTTTTCTATAGTTTTGTATAGTTGTAGTGTAGGGTCTTTTTCTTTTTTTCCTTGTGTCTTGTATCGTAGTGAGCTATTTAAACATTTCTGTTTATTTGCATAAATGTTCTGTTCCTGTCAACATCTTGAAGCTGTGGTGATATTTTTGCACAGCAGGGCAGGTGCATGTTTTGGCATTGGAAGTTAGAAAGTGAAAGTAGTTAAGGTCACGCAAAGACTCTCATCATTCCAAGTCTACCACACAAAAGTCGCATGCCTGTTTTCACCAAGTTTTAACATCTGCTCGATCCCAACTTGGTGTTTTGCAAATGTTTACAAATTAAGTAAACAGGAGACTCAGAAATGAATATTACTTTGTGTGTAGCTAGCAAGTAAATTTTGACATCATTTTTATTGCACTTTTAAATCTTCAAATTCTTATCCCACGGCAGTCTCGCGAGTGAGATGATGTCTGTTACCGATCGTAAACCCGAGCCCTGGATCACTATGGGATACCATGCGTTAATATCAGGGCCAAGAAAAGCCTGCAGAACAGTTTACTTTGCAAACAAGGTTTGTTTTCTCTTTTCTTCCAATAAATTGATAGCCACAGTCAATAGAGAATATAGTAAAGGCAATCTGATATTTTTGAACGATTTAGTAAATGAAACAGTTTATTGGGGCAAAATCAACAAGTATTAATTATTAACTGTCATTCCCAGTAAGTTAATTGACGACTATCTTTGCTGATAGTTCTATTGACTCCACTGCATAAAAAAAAATGATGGGTGTTAGGACAAGATTCAAGCCCACGGGTGCAAAGAATAACCCTTTTCTGACTCCCAATCGCCCCCCCCCTGCCCACACCCTAACCCCAATGTCTTCACCACTTTCCTTTTACCAGCAATGGAAATACTAGTGTATGCCGTGATGAAATTCACTGCATTCAGTACATTCTGATATTTTTGTTTTTGTGTTTATTTCACTCAGGCACATGAATTAAGTTATGGACAGATACAGTCCCTACTCCTGAAAGGAAGAGCTTTACTTCAAATGAACAGGACACCGGAGGCCACCCTTCACTTCAGGGAAGCTGTTCGGCATGCTCCACACAGATTTGAAGCTCATCAAGGTAACGGGCACTGTCTTAGAAATGCATTTATTAATTTTACTACATCTGTCAAAGTAGCACTCAAAATGAGATTGTAAATGATCAAACTCGGCCTCCTAAAAGTATCAAATCAAATGATGGTTAAGTAATTTGACTTTGTTTCTCTTGTTGTGGTGCAAGCAGATTTCATACTATGTGTTAACTTCATGTTAAGAGCAACTGGAAAATTTCAAACTATTTTTGAATAATAAACTGCAATATCTGAAATAAAGTAAGATTAGTGAAGATACTGAACTTCATTGCCTACAGGATTTCGTAGTAAGAAAATATAAAGAAAGTCGATTCGAAAGCTGCTTGAAGAAGTGAAAGTTCTCTTATTTTTCTTTCAGGGTTTAATTTAAAATTTCATATTAATCAACTAATTATGCCAAATATATCCATAATGTGATTAAAACAAAATCACCTAATATATTTGATCGAATTGATGGTCTCCATAGGTCTGGTCGACTGCTACATCAAGGCTAATAGGCTCAGAGAGGCCATGACCACCTTCAGTAACTCGTACCACGTACTCGGATCCACGCCCAGGACGCTGACAGCGTTAGCTTCAGTTCTTGCCAAGGACAGAATGACTTTAGACAAGGTACAACAACAGGTTGTCTTTCATCTCAAAGTTTGCACAATGTTTCAAATAGTAATTTTCACAGGGGTTTTGTGAGGCATAGGTAGATGATGGACAAGAGATAGATCATACAGAGGTAGTGTGAAAATCAGACATTATGGTGGCCGGGGGCGAATATTTTTTCCCCAAACTGAACTGACACTGAAACTATTTCCTCGATTCTGATTGGCTCTCAGCGAGCACGTGATATACTTTAGTATTCAACATGGATCCCTCCATACTCTGTCGATATCAGTATGATCATGGAGGTAAAAACTCCATAGTATGATCAACACGAACATATTCAAGATATTCACATTAATTAGCAACTTTCCAAGACTTTTGGTAGGTATATATGAACGAAAGTATATAGTGTTCTTAACACAATGAAGTAACTATTCCCAACTACTGCGCCCAGAATAGGCAGTCCTCGATCGTTTGTTTACTTGCTTGACTCCGCTCTACACAACACATGTAGCCTATTGTACTGTGTATAGCATACAACACAATAAAACACAGTGCATTTGTAATTGTATATAGCCGATGTACATACAGTATGTACGAGGCATTTGTGACATTCAGAGTTGCGATACTTTTAGTTTTATAATCATAAATTCAAAATGTATTCAGTCAATGAATCATGATAGGCCTAGTCTAATATGCAGTGGCCATGAAGACGGCAAGCGAGTGTGTGCCAGCCAGTGAGTGTACACAATAAAGGCATTTGTCGATATGTCTGTGTCCTTTGACTTGTTAACTAGTTGTATATAGCCTTATAACCTATACGTACGGAAACCTATTGGCTCGCTGAGAGCCAATCGGTATAGAGGAAATAATTTCAGTGTCAGTTCAGTTTGGGAAAAAAATGTTCGCGGCCAGGGGGGGGTGCCTTTTTATTTTATGTGTTCCTTCTTGCCATTGTAAACCACTCGTATGATAATCCCAGATGTTGACGTTGAAAATGGATGCAAGCTTTGAGTGTTATGTCATAAACACGTTCATCTCTTTCTCTGTTGCTTCTGTTTTTCTAATTACTCTCCTTACTACCAAAGTGTGCATTGTTTGTTCCCTTCTCCTGACAGGCTAAAACTTATTTAGAGAAAGCTCTCGCAGAAGACGATTCGTATGTAGAAGCGGTTTATCTTCTCGCTAACGTTTTGACAGAGCAAGACAATACCAGAGGTGCAATCGATTTGTAAGTATCAAGTCGTCAGATGCAAATTTGTCGGGGAAAAAATATCAATGCCTTGCCCAACTGATGCGTTGCTAGGGATTCAATTATTAAAATACCCAGCTTGAATCCTCGTCACGTCATGTCGTTTTATTATGTCAGAGCAAATTTATGAGTGTTTTATACAATGACAGCTCCCTTCACCCGTTTCTCCAGGTTACGGAAACATGTGGAGTTACAGAGTAACAGTCGGCTTCACCAAATGTTAGGGGATCTGCTGGCGAGAACCAAAGACCTCCTTGGAGCATCACATCACTACAGCATTGCTATCAAGTAAGTACTTCCTAGACAAAAACGATTCTAGCAAATCCATTCCATAATCAAACCCGGCCATCTTGATCAATTTCTTTCTTGCATTAACATAGGAATTAGTAATTAAAGTCAATGTATTGTCTTACATGCGAGGGGGGATCTCCATTAATTGCTGCTATGGAAAGGTCTGCCTCGTCCTACTGTACAAAGTGTTACAATAGAAAGTTGGAAAGAAAAGAAAAAAAAACTGGTTGAAGCTTAACAGTCTTGTGTCAATGCTATGGCTTTCTTCTCACATTACTTTACAACAATAACCCCTGTTGATCTATATCTTGTCACACGCACACACCCAAGTGTGCATAAATGAAACGGTCGCTCCCCAACCACCACATCTATGTGTCCCATTGGACTTTCCATAGGGTGCAGCCACAAACACAGCTACATTAACAAGTTACCTCACTGATACATCTATGTAAACCTGTGTGAAGAGAGGCAGGCAATGGAGATTAAGTACCTTGCACAAAGCCATAATGTCATTACCAGGCCAGGGCAGGAATTCCATCCTTAATACCAAGTCCATTGCCTTAGCCTCCATTACCAGAAATATGGCAACGATGGTGAAGAAGTCCACTTCCAACATTGGAGCGCACTCCATGTTATCACTTTCCACCCCTCCCCCTCCCCCACTTTCCTCAACACCTCCCTTACTTTCCGTGTTCCTTCATAAGTTATTAAGATGGTTACATGGATCATATGCAATACTCCAATTCATATATGCTACCACCTAAAACTAGGTCAAAACTACGAAATACCTACTGTTTTATTCTAACCTTTAATAACGTGAAGATGACTACACAGCTGCTACCTACCTTTCCCACACCCCTACTCATAATGTCACCGAGACGGCGCTCAATGAAGCTGAACAAGGTGGTTGTATGTTTTAGCCCATTTATTCACACGCGTGGTTTGAACAAGACCACGGTGAAAACTAGAAAGTAAAGATATCAATACATCAATATACAAACATTGGTGAAATAAACACATGAATTGAACAAATCAATAATAACATAATAATGCATTATATTTCTTCTTATAAAACAATGCACAAAAAGGAAGAAGTATAACAAATAACATTTGGTAACATGAAACAATACATAGAGAAAGATTGGCGACAATTACATTCTTGATAATTAACTTACAATCGTTACCGGGCAAAACCAACAGCACGACAAACTGCGGTGTACAGGGGTTTACAGGGATTAACGGCGGTTTTCTGGGGTTTACGGCGGCTTTCTGGGGTTAACGGCAGCTTTCTGGAGAACGTACAGAACACCAACAAAGTAATAACCTCTGGCGATATATTCTACTCCAGATACTCTTACAAATAAGCAAACAACAAATACACAGTACAAAGGCAATAATAAATAACAGGCACGAGCATGCAGCAACATCACATTAAAGGCAAATATCTATAATGCGATATTAAAAGAGATATACAGTTACAATATCAAGCCCCTTAATACTTATATGAAACAATCAGAATACTTACATACTAAGGAACAGTGCTACATGAACACATGCGACGCCTCTCTGAGCCAGGAGAGGAATGAAGCATGTGCACTTCAAAATACGCAAGTATACATCGATTACGTAATTGTGCATCGATTACATAAGTATGCAAATCGAGGTGAATATGAAAGGCAACTAGAAAATGGGCAGTATTGACCTCTGCCCGACCTCGAACAAGCGGAAATTTCCATCTGGTCACGCTAAGCAAATAGCACACATCGGCAACGATGACACTCCCCCAACTGGAATACGTCATATTCAAGTATAACAATACCTACAATACCTAAACCACCTAATCGATGTACAATAAATTCCATAACAGCTTTAGCAATCAAAATTGTGACATAAAGCTTCTTTACCAAATAAACAACCATAAAGCCTGACACACCTGACAGCTCAATCAGGAAGATAAAAAATAAACAACTATATAACATGGAATTTCAACGATAATGCTTGCAAACACTTAAGTGCCGATTCAAGTAAAACAATCCTCTTGACCAACGGCCTTCCCTTAGTAACCCAAAAAACCTTCCTTACAATACTTAGCACCCACTCAATACCAACATGGGCGATACTGTGTGCGTCCTTAACAATAGTTTAAACAATAGGATGTTTATCAGATATTATACACGGGTGTTTGCTGTCAAACTCTTTCAAGCGGCCACCTACCCTGAGAAACCCTTCACCATCTAGAAACGGAGTTAATGTTTTGAGGGAACTAGATGCTCTGACAGCCTTACCCTGACTTAACCCTTCTAACTCAGAACAGAAACTAGTAGACTGACTCTTACGGAGGAGGATATCTCCTGCACGACGAACTTCTTGGACAGATAATCTGCCCAAAGGTGTCTGCCCCTTAAAAAATCGCACAAGACGCAAGAGCCATGCTAAACCTCTCTTCATTTTAAACCATGAAGAGTAATGATTCATTAGCCTACATAATGGCTCATCTGAATCTCCGACATCACTTAACCCAGGAGGGGACACATGACCAGTAACAGTCGTATAACCCACAGTGACGTCCGTCCCTTTGACTTCAGGATCGTCATCCGTTAAGACGAGCGAATCAAGTTTAGCAGTTTGCCAATCGTTCTTGTACCGACCCAATTTGTCAGGACCGTTAAACCATTTACTACTATTAAACTTTGAGAAGGAACAATTTCTAGAAACTAGATCAGCTGGGTTAGCTTTAGTTTCAGTATGGAACCACTGTTGCGGGTCACTGAACTCCCTGATAAGTCTAACCCTATTGCCAACGAAAACATGGAATCTTCTGCTATCATTGTGAATGTACTTCAAGACAACTTCTGAGTCTGTCCAAAAATACGACTCGGCAAATTCAAGAGCTAACTCCCTTCTCAACAGAGAATCAACCTTTACGGCTATTACAGCAGCTTGCAGCTCTAAACGAGGTATAGTACGTAGCTTTAAAGGAGCAACTTTACTCTTACTCATGACTAACTGTACATGAATTTCCCCTTTCCTATTTACACAACGTACATAACAGCAACAGCCATAACCTTTAGAGCTAGCATCTGAAAAATGGTGAAGTTCGATGAATGCATCATCAAAGGAACAAGGCTTTATACAACAAGGTACCCTCAAACGACTAACAGAAGACAACGACTGAGCCCAGGTGTCCCAAGCCCTTACAATATCAGGGGGTATCTCTTCATCCCACGACAACCCACGGGCTGTAGCTTCATGGAAAAGGAGCTTGCTTGAAAGGACTACAGGACTTATCAAGCCTAGCGGATCGAAAATTGACGAAACTATACTAAGCATTCTCCTCCTGGTTAACAAGCCACCAAAATCTTTCTCCAGTGCGAAGAAGAACTCATCGCGAGAAACCATCCACTTTATACCTAAAGCCCTGCTTTCACTACTAGTACCAAAATCTAGAACTTCCTTAGCCCTACATTCCACGGACACTTCAGCTAGCAATCTGAAATCATTGACTACAAACTTAGTTAACTTAAACCCTCCACTTTTCAGGGCCTTGGGGATTTCCCTAATAATGATCTCAGCATCTGATTTACTCGACACAGAACTAAGACAATCATCTACATAAAACGATCTTTCAACCGCATACTTAACAAGCGGAATCACACTCGGCAGATCAGTAATTGTACGCCTGAGAGCATAGGCGGAGCTAGCCGCACACCACACCTCCTCCAAACAAATGTGACGTCATACGAAGGTATCTTAATTTACCATTAATGTACCATAGGAATCGTAGGGCATCTCTATCCCTAGCTGGGATCCTAACTTGATTATACATAGCTTCAATGTCTGCTTGAACTGCTATACTATGTTGCCGAAATCTCAACAAGACCGGCAGAAGCTTATTAATCATGTCGGGACCCTGCATACAACGATCATTCAAAGACTTGCCTTTGAAGTTACTAGCGCAATCGAAAACTACCCTTAGTTTGTCTGGTTTCTTCTCTGACACTACAGCATGATGGGGTAAATACCATATCCTGTCTACCATGAACAACTCTGAATCTGGTACTGCCTCTGCATAACAGTTATCTACAAGTTTCACAATCTCAGCGTTATACCTATCATAAGAGCCGTTCCTAACAAGTTTCTTGTACAACGAGTCTAACCTAGTTTTGGCAACAACAAAATTATTTGGGAGGGTCTCCGACCTGTCCCTCCAAGGAATGGGAAGTTCATGATGACCATCCACTTTCCTGTGCTCTTTGTCCCACAAAGATATCACCAACTTGTCCTCGTATGACGATGACGGAAGATCCAAACCTGCATTCTCTATTTCCCACAAACGAGAAACATCAGTCTGAATAGTCGAAGTAGATATAAAATTTGAAATTATCTTACGACTCGGGAGGCTAATGGGAGATTGTCCATTAAGACCCCAACCAAACATGTAACGTACCGCAAAGAGCTCCCCTGGACCACCCCGCCTAACCTCCAACGGCACAAGTGCTTCAGAATTATCTTGACCTACGAGAATGTCTACTGTGATATCAGTACTTTGATAAGCAGGTAGGGGACCGATACCACTAAGATGGGAATAACATTCCAGATCGACCATAGAATTCTTAACTGGTATTTCGTCAACTACGTAAACGGCAGATAATTTTAAGATTTCACCCGATTTAGAAGACAAGGACAGGTCTACCATCTCGGATTGCTGAATACCTGACGAGTTCAACGTTCTAAGCTCAAATTGATAAGAGTTACCAGTGATTCCTAATTGGTTGACCAATGCACGGGAACAAAAGGAATTACTGGATGCACTATCTAACAATACAAATGCGTCACACAAACTGTTCACGGTGGCCCGAACTAAAGGCATATGTGTACTTTTGCTACGAGAGAAGCTAGCATTAGAAACCTCAATATCGGGTGAAGAATTTACAGTATTATCATCACAATGAATGTACATGGTATGTTTCCTACCACAACCTCGCACACTACAAACAGAGCGCTTGCCACAATCATTAGTGTTATGAGAGGCACGAAGGCAGTTATGACACAACTTATGCTTAATTACAACAGTCAATCTCTCTCTAGGGCGCAATTGTTTAAACTTATCACAATGCCACAGACGGTGTGATTGTTCACATAGTACACAAGGAGGTTCAGCCCTAGCGTACATTCCAGGTATTGCTGCCTGGGCACCTTCACCAGTACACGTATTGGACTTAGACAAAGAGATAGAATAGCTGCTAGAAGTACTCCTTTGTTCACGTTTACACTTATCTGAACGCTTGAGATACACGTCGCCATAAACTGGGTCATTTACCTCACTGGCGATTTCACCTGCGAATTCAATGAATTCTTTAAACCCTGGATAACAACCATCGGCCCGTTTGGCCTTCAATGCAAATTTTTTCCATCTCAACTGCACATAGTTAGGAAACCTGGCAACTATTTCGATTAAGACTGCTTGAGAATCAACCTCCTTCAAAGTTTTTAACTCTGAAAGTACAAGGAATGCATTTTGCATATCATCAGCTAACTGTTGTATGTCTTGCGGCAGTCTAACTTGTTTACCAAATCTTAACTCGCGTATTAAACGCTCAGTGACTAGGTGCGAGTTTCCAAACCGGTTTTCTAATATGGAAATGGCTTTAGCATAACCGCTACTACCTCCAACTAACTGGCAACTCCTAATGGCCTCTTTAGCAGAGCCCGACGTATACTGCATTAACCTAGACAACTTTAAATCGTTGTCGTCACATACCCTATCAACATTGGCCTCGAAAGCCCTGATGAATTGATGATAATGTAATGGGTTACCATGAAATATTTGCAGCTCTACCTTAGGTAAATGCAATAAATGTAGAAATTCTTTACGAGATAAACCTGCATTTGGATTATCCTTAAGGGATTGATCCTCACGTTTTACTTCAGCAGAATTCAATGCATCTTTAACTAGATTTAAAGCGGAAATGTAATCTTTCTGCTTGTCACAGAAATAGTCGTCGCTCTCGTCAACATCCTCCTCATCAGTAAGCGTCTCGTGGTACTTGTCGTGAGCCAACGTAAACACTTCGAAAAGATCTTTCAATAAAATTACATGACTGTTAATGTCCACGTTACCTTCCGCGATATACTGCCTGACATGATTAATCTGTGTCGTAACAGCCCTCTTAGCAGAAGTCCTGGGAGTCTTCAGGTCTTCCATGAGTCAGCAGGCTGACGACGAGTACATTGGTGCTACGGGAATCAGGCACGTGGTGCACTATTTCTGTCACTGGAATACGATGGTGAGCTTTCATACGACAGGAATTGGTAGGCTTATAGACGACAGGAATAGGTGAATAAGAAGCGACGGCCAGATACCGGACGGCGGAGGATATGCAGGACTTCCGGTTGTCGATACCCAACGATTTTTTCACTGTCACCGAGACGGCGCTCGATGAAGCTGAACAAGGTGGTTGTATGTTTTAGCCCATTTATTCACACGCGTGGTTTGAACAAGACCACGGTGAAAACTAGAAAGTAAAGATATCAATACATCAATATACAAACATTGGTGAAATAAACACATGAATTGAACAAATCAATAATAACATAATAATGCATTATATTTCTTCTTATAAAACAATGCACAAAAAGGAAGAAGTATAACAAATAACATTTGGTAACATGAAACAATACATAGAGAAAGATTGGCGACAATTACATTCTTGATAATTAACTTACAATCGTTACCGGGCAAAACCAACAGCACGACAAACTGCGGTGTACAGGGGTTTACAGGGATTAACGGCGGCTTTCTGGGGTTTACGGCGGCTTTCTGGGGTTAACGGCGGCTTTCTGGAGAACGTACAGAACACCAACAAAGTAATAACCTCTGGCGATATATTCTACTCCAGATACTCTTACAAATAAGCAAACAACAAATACACAGTACAAAGGCAATAATAAATAACAGGCACGAGCATGCAGCAACATCACATTAAAGGCAAATATCTATAATGCGATATTAAAAGAGATATACAATTACAATATCAAGCCCCTTAATACTTATATGAAACAATCAGAATACTTACATACTAAGGAACAGTGCTACATGAACACATGCGACGCCTCTCTGAGCCAGGAGAGGAATGAAGCATGTGCACTTCACAATACGCAAGTATACATCGATTACGTAATTGTGCATCGATTACATAAGTATGCAAATCGAGGTGAATATGAAAGGCAACTAGAAAATGGGCAGTATTGACCTCTGCCCGACCTCGAACAAGCGGAAATTTCCATCTGGTCACGCTAAGCAAATAGCACACATCGGCAACGATGACACATAATATTTAGTGATGGGAAGCACACTATTCTCAGCCTTGCTGAGCGGACTGAAGAACTTTGCAAAAGTGGTTTGGATAACACTGTTCTTCAGCCCTTAGAGTTGCTTATTAAATGTCTGCGTTTGTTAAGTTATACCCCTAATCGTTGAAATATAGCCAGTTTTTAGCAGCCCTACCCAACCACCCATCTTCCTATAACCCAGCCCCGTTTCTTCCTGTATTGTGTATTTACAGCTTGGGACTTTACGTTGAGATTTTCCTTTAAAAGCTTCATTTTCCTGACAAACATAAGCAAACTTTTCTTGAAGTTTTATACATAAGTTGTGACACAAATGGAATAAAGGAACATTTCTTTTTTTGGTGGTCAAAAGCTTTACATGCAGGGAAATTATAGTCACAAAGTGAGGTTTCTTAATTTCTTTTCTTTTGATAGTTTGGACACAACCAACACAAAAGCCGTGCAGGGCTTACAGAGGGTAGAAAACAGCTCTGATTCCTTGGATGTAGGCATGGATGAAGATGGGGATGCCGTGGAGGAGAGCAGTGAAGAGGCGGAATTCGATACTAGTGACACAGTAGGAGCATGGACTGAAACAGAGGTAAAAATAAGATGGATTGAAACAGAGGTGAAAATAATATGGACTTAAACAGAGGTGAAAATAATATGGACTTAAACAGAGGTGAAAATATAAGGACTGAAACAGAGGTAAAAATAGTATGGACTGAAACAGGTAAAAATAGTATGGACTTAAACAGAGGTGAAAATAATACAGACTGAAACAGCTTATTTCAGAGGAACTATATCAAAATGAGACTATATATATATATATATGAGTTGTCTGATGATAGCTCAACGCGTGAAACTCTGAGTAACAACTACTAGTGTTCCACTAGTCTCAACTAGTCTCAACAATATATATATATATATATATATATATGCCACAAAAACAGAACTAGTATTGTTCGATACAGGTGACAAACGCCTATAGTGGAATTACGACCTTCCTTACCGGTTTCGAACCTATGGACATACACAGCGTCCATAGCCTAGTGGTTAGGGTATCTGCATATAAAGCTGAAGGCTTGTGTTTGAATCCCGGTGGAGGCTGGAAGTTTTTTCACTGTTCTGGATTTTCAAACTCACTATGATTTCAATTATATATATATATATGTATGTATATATATTTATATAAAGATATATATATATATATATATATATATATATATATATATTATTATATATATATATATATTATATATATTATTATATATTATATGGCATCATTAGTTTTCTTTAGTTTGTGACTGATTTTTTTATTTTTTTTATTGAATTAATTTCAGGTAAAGGCAGCATGATATACTTTTTTTACACAATTAATTATATCTTTGTAACACTTTCATTACTCTGTCTTCTCATATGTGATATATTTAGATATGTCTGGTTTCTTTTATCAACAGTGGCTCAGCTGAGGATACATCAACGCTCTCAACCATCATTGGATGGATGTGAAACAAACTAACTTGACATGGAGACGCTACGTCACAAAAAGACAATCGATACCATGGAACAATTTATTATTTGAATTATTTTGAATTTTAATTTAACAAATTGTTATTTAAGTTATTTTCTTAGGAAATGAATTTTGAAAAGGTATATATTTATACAGAATGTAAAAAATGAAGGTAATTTAGTCATTGCCACTCCTGTCTTTGTGGTTTGCACAACAAGTGATAATATAGATTACATTATTCATTTAAATTTGAATGGACAGAATGTGCAATGATATGTACTGCTACCTGGTGCTGACTTCAATTCCAGATGTTTGATAGTACCTGGACTTTGTGGTACCAACCAGATATGTGCGAATGTTTGATAGTACCTGGACTCTGTAGTACCAACCAGATATGTGCAAATGTTTGATACTACCTGGACTCTGTAGTACCAACCATATATGTATAAATGTTTGATAGTACCTGGACTCTGTAGTACCAACCAGATATGTGCGAATGTTTGATAGTACCTGGACTCTGTAGTACCAACCAGATATGTGCAAATGTTTGATAGTACCTGGACTCTGTAGTACCAACCAGATATGTGCAAATGTTTGATAATACCTGTACTCTGTAGTACCAACCAGATATGTGCAAATGTTTGATAGTACCTGGACTCCCAAGTACCAACCAGATATGTAAAAATGCTTGATAGTAACTGGACTCCCAAGTACCAAGCAAATATGTGCAAATGTTTGATAGTACCTGGACTCCCTAGTACCAACCAGATATGTGTAAATGTTTGATAGTACCTGGACTCCCTAGTACCAACCAGATATGTGTAAATGTTTGATAGTACCCAGACTTTGTAAGTTTGTAGTCCAGATATGTGCAAATGTTTGATAGTACCTGTACTCTGTAGTACCAACCAGATATTTGCAAATGTTTGATAGTACCTGGACTCTGTAGTACCAACCAGATATGCACACATGTTTGATAGTACCTGGACTCTGTAGTACCAACCAGATATGTGCAAATGTTTGATAGTACCTGGACTCTGTAGTACCAACCAGATATGCACGCATGTTTGATAGTACCTGGACTTTGTAGTACCAACCAGATATGTGCAAATGTTTGATAGTACCCAGACTCTGTAGTACCAACCAGATATGCACACATGTTTGATAGTACCTGGACTCTGTAGTACCAACCAGATATGCACAAATGTTTGATAGTACCTGGACTCCGTAGTATCAACCAGATATGTGTAAATGCTTGATAGTACCCAGACTCTGTAGTACCAACCAGATATGTGCAAATGTTTGATAGTACCTGGACTCTGTAGTACCAACCAGATGTAATGGCCAGAATTAGTTCATCGTAAATTGTTGTCATCGTTGCAAAGGAACTGTCTAGTCTTAAATTCAATACGTGCAGAAAGAATAGAATGTCAAACCTCAACCCATTGTTCCAACTCCGGCAACTTTTCATTAGCCATGTTCATTTCTGAAATAAAAGCTATCTAGAGTTTATTCATTTCATTTTTCGAAGAGTTAATCACTAGACTGTCATTGCAATGTGACGTGTTCAGCTCATGCAACTTTCAAAAGTTTCCTTATCTCTGTTTAGTAAGTGTTGGAAATTGGAACTACCGAATACTTTTTACTAAGCAAATAAAAGATGAATTGGGGGGGGGGGGGGGGTAGACGGTGGGTTTTGGGTAGTATGGAGACAGAGAGAGGTGGGAGAATGTGAGTATTCCTGTCATGATTGAATGTAAACTTAGACCAACTTTCAAACCTAACAGTCACTGAATTCAAGCTGCTGTATACTGTACATTGTGGTTGTGTACAAAGTGCAAAATAGTAGGTGCTTTACTACAAGTTTGTAGTAGCAATACTTAAGGGGAAACATCACTAAGGTCTTGTGAATAATACCATACACTAGACATAGGAAAGGAATATATATAGCACTCCTAGAGGTTATAAGTAAACAGAATTCTACACATCAGATATATAAGTTATGAGGGTTGAATACCAAACATTTTTTTTTCTATTTGTACCCCAGATAACCTGGTCTTACCTTTTGGATTTCCAAACAGCAAGTTTGTCCTAATAAAATGTAGGATTATGACAAAGAATGACCTATATGTAAACTGTAGGAGGGATGTGTAGGTTTAGGGATTTTTACAGCAGCAATAGGTCAGTAAAACTCCCTGTTAGGTATTTTGTGTTTTTATTAAAGTATCTCCAAAGTGATGGAGGGCGATACCCATCAAGGGTATTTAGTTACAATGCTGTACACAATCTGAATGTGGTTTTAAACACTAGTCTAACAGGTGTCCTCCAAAGCTGATTGTGGTAGTCTTGGACGAATATTAAAAATTTACCCAGATATATAATGGGTAGATTAGGCCAGGTTTGGTTATGAATAGTACACCAGATACAAGTTTGTAATAAACTAACACAGGTAAACTTAGTATTTGTACTAAAGGTAATAACGTTAGAATGGTAATTGGCAACTATGTAATGATTAAGATGGGTGATGTATGATAAAAATAATCATCAGGCAGTTATTTTTACGATGCTTAAGCGACCACAAATGTGGGAGAAACCCACAAGGGCTTATGGATTACGACTTTCAGTTCGGGTCACTTCCAATTTAACATTTTAACTCAAATTTGGAATCTTATCAATTTAGAAAGTCATTTCAGATGGGAAAACCATAGATTGCTCTTGGATGAACAACCTACCTTGCTATGACCCGGCTGAGAATCGAACCAGGAACCTCCCGATTGCTAAGCCTCATTGCTTCAAATGCTGCCTCCTTTATCCACTCGGCCACAGCAACGGTTGATCATATTCCAGTATTATGTTTAAGAAGCTTATGGCATGCAATTAATTGGCAAAACTCCAGCCAAACTACTATGATAATTATCAAAATGAATATACATATATATCATGATGTTTTGCTGTAAAATAAACAATTTGACAAGAATATTTACAGAATAATAACTGTGTGACTTTATTCTTTATTAAAGTGGGCATTTTGCTGTTTTGGATACAATTAAGGCCAAGGACGTAGGAACCGGGGGGGCAGGGGGCGCCAGCCCCCCCCAGTGAAAAATATGGTGGGGCGGAAGTATCATTCCGCCCCCTGCTTCGCAAGTCAGAAAACCCCTTTTTCATTTCCAAATGAAAAAAAAATCTCAGTTGGAGCACCAAATTGCATCTAAGACCAGGTGAAAATGCAAAATTATTTACAAAATGGAGTGGGTGTTGTAGTGTGCTATATTGCACCAAATTCCATCTGAAGCCACCTGGAAACGCAAAAACATTCCAAAGGGGGAGGGGGTGCAAGGGGAGGGGTGCACCCCCTCCCCTTAAACTCCTTCCCAGGCCGGCCATCAGTCTTAAGCCCCCCACTCAAACGCACCTTCCTACGCCACTGATTAAGGCTTGATAAGTTATTTCTGAAGGCTTCAACCCACCCCTAATAATCTTTGAAAAGAGATCCTTCCATCATGGTTACTCCTATTTTAATGTCAACAATTCACATTTTCTGCCACATTCTGAATGAACTTCTATTATTGAAAGATATTACGATGATGCCATGAAACATGCAACAATTTCTAGAAATATATAAGCAGGTCAAAATACTCAGTCCAAGGAAACTTCTTCACATAGAGTTACTTTGGAAAAAGAGAGAACATTACAATGCAATATTGATTTCCCAACTGTTTATTAACAAAACTGGTAAAACCTATAAAATATAGAAAAATTGAGATGAATATATATATAATATATAAAACATTAAAATAGGATAATAGTATCACAGTATAAAAATACATTCTTTCACAAGAAGACCTGTTATCTGTTGAACTTCCAGCATGTCTGGTAGTGGTGTATAATTTACTTAAATTAAAAATAAATCAGAAATCAACCTGAAGCCTCATCCATGAAAGCTTTAGGAATGGGATGAATACATTTGGCAGCTTAATACCCAGCTGGAAAGACCTGAAAAAAACCAAACCTCAGTCCTACTCATGTGCTTGTACTTTGATGCTCACTGTATCAGTTCAGAAAGGTACCTTATTGCAGGGTTTTGTCAGTGGAAGTTATTTAAGGCATGTTTGTTAACAGAAATTTTCTTGCACAGAGCATACGTTACAATAGATATCACAAATATTACAGAATCACTTGAGGGTAAACTTGGCAAGGTAAATCCTTAAAGGTATGCTGTATTGACCCAACTATGCTAGATATACAAATATGGTCACCTTTGGTCAAATTGTTTTAACTGTTTTTATTACAACCTTCAAGGAAATTTGCCTCACTGGGACATTCAGCCATTTGTGTGTACCTTAAAAATGTCTGAGAACAATTTGGAGAGTAAAAACCTCCAGGAAAGTACTTTTTGAAGACTTCTATCAATTACAGCGTGCTATAATTTGGGGCCTATACTGAATACCTTTAATATAAATTACCTTTAATTCAAACCCAATGCACAGAACTTGGTGTAAAGAGGACTTCCTTTCCACCTACCTCTGATATTTGCTATGAATTCACATTTTTTTTAGCTGTTGTAGCTCCATTGTCAAATCAAGGCTTAAAGGGAGTGAAGACTCGCGCACAAAGAAACGTCTGATACTAGTAATCTGACCTAGTTTCGAATGAGGTGTAACAGAAGTGTTAGACACCACCATCGATCCCAGAAAATACAAACACAGCTTGCTACCGTCGGTAATTAGACACTAGTGTACAGTCAATACATACAGCTACGGTCAATACCCACAACACACAGCAATGGACTTCTCAGGTCTAGATAAAAGATAACAAGGTATAACGTTTCATTACTGTCTGCATTTTGTAGCGACAAAAAGAAAAATTTCACTAGCAAGCAACGGAAAGATAACTTTTTTCAGAGGGCGGCACGCGGTTTGGGGCGAGTCTTCAATGCCTTTAAAGGAACCAATCTGTCAGATACTTGCAGTATAGTGGTATCACTGTCACATTAGCACAGCCTGTTACATACCTGTTCAGTCAAGTGTGTAACAGTAGCTTTCTGTATACTGCACAACATCCTTTGAAGTTTATTTTATCACTAGCTTATGCTTTGAGAGCATCATTTTAGAAGGTCTGGAACCATGTAAGGTGGTTACTGCAAATCTGTGATTAACTTTTAAATCTAACCTTAGATGAGATAAGGTGTAACCTCAGACTTTCCAAGGACCAAAATATAGGGCAAAAATGTTTCATAATTGTCTCTGATGATTCTAGGCTACAAAAATAAGTAATTAATATTAAAAAAATAAGTCATTTGAATACAATTTCAGGTATTATCCAGAAACAAAATTACAAAAGAATTGCCCAAGAGATCTGGCAGCAGAAGCACAAAACATCATGTTGCTGTCATTACCCATTATTTATATAGCACATACTCCGAAAGTTCTATGCGCTTGTACTTTAACCCTGGTCATTGGTAACTTGTCACACCTACACACCAAAGTGTGCACAATTCAAACAGTCTCTCCTGGGGTACCACAGTGCACCACAGCCATGTGTCCCCTGGGGGACTTCCTATAGGGTGCAGCCACATACCGGCGCACGCAACTATATTTACAAGTCACCTCTCAAGTCCCCATTTATACACCTGGGTGAAGAGAGGCAATGGAGATAAAGTGCCTTGCCCAATACAATACAATAAGCAGTAGAGTATAAAACAAATATCCATTTAAATTTCAACATAAAAACTTAACTTTCTTTATTAAGTGTTTTAGTTGTCATATGTATTTCAGTCTCATTTTGATAAACTTCCAAAATAATCTATACAGTATAATATTATTTAAACATAACCCTTGGACCAGAATGTTTTACCTTAATTTATTAATTTGCACACGATACCATAGCAACCATGTCTGAACGCTGCAAGTTCTTTTTGAGGTAGTTGCATCTTCAATGAGGTAGTTCTTCATACGTCATAATTATAGGTCTAAGCCAGTTCAATCATGATGTGCAAATTTCAATATAAAAACTTAAGTTTCTGTATAAAGTGTTCTAGTTACCATATGTATTTCAGTCTCCAGCATTTTGATAAACTTCCAAAATAATCTATACAGTATAATATTATTTTAATACTAACCCTTGGACCAGACTGAAATATGAGACCATGCATAGAAATGATTTTACCTTAATTTATTAATTTGTACACGATACCATAGCAACCATGTCTGAACGCTGCAAGTTCTTCTGAGTTAATTGCATCTTCCATGAGGTAGTTCTTCACATTTTCATAATCATAGGTCTTAGCCAGTTCAATGCTGGAGCACCATGCTGAAAGAACATTGATTGTGTTAACTTATCAAGGTAAAACATTAGCAATTGTATCACTCCATATTTTAAGTTCAAAATTGAATAAAGTATCATTTATGTACACAAAGGAGACATAATGTATATTAATGCAATTTTAATGAACAACATAAATTCAAATCTACAAAAAAAAAGGAGATGGAGTTGTTTGATTTTGATATTAAAAGTTTACAATCAATTATATTAATTTATATTACAGCTCAACACAATTTACTTGAAGTATTTTCAACAGAGGCTATAAATTCACAAATATTACAGGGTTATAATTTAAAGACAACTACAAAAGTTTCTTTTCTTACCAAACATTTTCTCAACATCTAGTTCATACAATGATTTGACCCCTGTGAAAATAAACATGGAAAAGTTGAGATATAAGAGCGCATTTGTAGGGGAATAATTTAGGTTTCAACTTTTGTGAAGCATATTTGAAGGTAAATTGTCTCATTAATACTACTATAAGACAAGTCACAGGGGTCAATATGGATAACACAGACACTGTGGGTATGCTTGCATATTTATGTCCTGTGGATCTACAGCTTCCAGTGGCTTCCATCCACCAGACTACTGTCTTTCTCTCTCCAGTGGCACCGCCAAGGGGGAGGCCTGGGGGGCATGTGCCCTCCCCCACAACAATCGTGCCCACCCCAGGTGCCCCCTCCCCCCCAAATGGGAGTTGTAGTGTTACAAAAATACTCAAACAAAAACTTTTTCTTACAAAGGACAAAACGAATTATGCTCATCAGCTAAAATTCTTCCACCAACCATCACAATAACCAGTTGTGTTTTCTTTAACCAGGCCACAGAGGCCCCGGCGTGAACCACCAGTGCTCAAACTTCAATACTACTCTGCATGAATTTCAATTTTCAACACTCTTCTTCACGTTGTAAACTTAACTATTCAAGCGGAAAACATCTTTTTGTTCTCTCATAATGGATAATCACCAGATAGCACCAAGTTGCATCTTATGACCCTCATCTATTTATAAACACTATCATAGCAAAAGGGTCAATTTTCATTGTTTTGTATAACATTTTGATCCGCCTCAATTAAAAACATAAATATCGGACAGAATAAGCCCGAAAATTCAGGGAATTGGCTTGGTAATAGGGAACAGAGGGTGGTAATTAATGGATGTGCTTCTTCTTGGCAGAACGTTACTAGTGGGGTTCCACAAGGGTCTGTATTAGGTCCCCTGTTGTTTGTTGCCTATATAATGACATCGACGGAGATATTTTGTGTACAGCTAAGAAGTTTGCTGATGACACCAAATTGTATTCTGAGGTCTCTTCCAAAAGCGATTCTGAGAAATTTCAAGCGGATTTAGATAAGATTTTTTCCTGGTCTCAGGGGTGGCAAATGCTTTTTAATATTGATAAATGTAAGGTAATGCACATTGGTAGTAGTAACCAAAAGTTTACATACAATCTAAATGGTGTGGAGTTACAGGAGGTCTCTGTTGAAAGAGACCTAGGTATCTACATTGACTCATCTCTGCAACCTTCTAAACATTGTCTTGAAGCTGCTAAAAGAGGTAATAGGGTTTTAGGTATGATCAAGAGGAACTTCAGTTTTCTGAAAGAGGACAGCGTAGTTAGGCTTTATAAGCAGTTGGTTAGGCCTCATCTGGAGTATGCTGTGCAGGCTTGGAACCCTTATTTTGCTAAGGATAAGGAAGCACTTGAAAAGGTCCAGGAGGAGGGCTACTAGGATGATTAGTTCCTTAAAGAGGGTTCCTTATTATAGGCGGTTACAACTGTTGAATCTCACCACACTGGAGCTTAGGAGGTTACGTGGGGACTTGATCCAGGTTTTCAAGATTGTGTATGGTTTCGACAATTTATCCTTTACCGACTCTTACATGTTTGCAAACAGTAGTTGTACTAGAGGTCATTGTCTTAAACTTCAAAAGTCCCATAGTAGGATTAATATTCGGCATAACTTTTTTTTTTAATAGGGTTGTGAATGAGTGGAATGGTTTGCCTGAGAAAGTTGTACTTGCAAGTAGTGTCAATGGGTTTAAGAATGCTTTGGACAAGCACTTTAAGCATTGTAATCGGGTCTGAGTGTTTGTGTCTTCAGTTTTTTTCCCTCTCTTTATAGGGTCCTTGATGGGGACTTAAGTGTCCCTCCTGATCCTTTTTTCTACTAAACTAAACTAAATTCTTGAACGTAAAGTTACGTCAAGTTCCAAAATATAGGGCCAGATTGCATCCAGGGACCCTATAGTAATCAAACAAATTTCAAAGGGGACAGAGACACCCCTCCCCTCAAACCCCTCCCCCACAATGGCATTCACAAATACACATTGAGCCCCCCTAAATAAGTGCTGTGCCACCCTCCTGTGTCCCCCAAGATTGAAATGTCTGCAATGCCACTGTCCCTCTCTCCTCATTCAATACTTCAACATAATTGGCTAACACATGAACTAATTAACATCAACATTGAGGACTGTACACTAAGCTAAATACAAATGGACAACCTGCAGAAAAGAATGAAAATGTTTTAACAAATATTGCAGTACAAAAGCAAGGAATGCTTGGACAGAGCTCATGGAAACAACACAAAAAGAACCTTTAAACGACTAACTGTCACCTATTGTTCAAGCGAACAAAAACTGCTCTTCATCTCTTCACTTGTATAGCAATTTGCTTATTTTCCACATCGTTTTCCTATGCTATACTCGATAAATTGTTCCCAGGCTGTTTGAATATTTGTCATTATAGCACCAGCAACCCAGCAATGTGCTAAACCCACAAAGAAACTAGATACATGACATCTGACTGGGCCGGACACGGCGTTTGTGGAATCTGACCAGTAAAAATTGTTGCCATATATACTACACACAATTTTTAAAGTATGCACAACAGATGACTGAAGTTCACAACTCAACTCAAATTGAGATATTCTGACATGAAGAAAGAGCCATTCATCCTATAACCTGTTTCAGGAGCACTAAGTTACCTATAAACACTTTTCTGGAAGTTTGCATCTAAATTATGCCTGTTTGGTGTCTGCAAACTTCTGTGTTTACTAAATATTTGAATTAAAAACACTGCACTCAAACTACCAATTCTAATTCCACTACTGCTACTTCTACAGGTCTTTGACTTGAATAAAATCAAATCAAAAATATTCAACTTATAACTTAAATTTGAACAGCTAACACTTTAATATAAAAGTTAAATGATTTCAAGCGTACTTACTGAGACAAAAAAATCTTTCAGTTAAATTTCTAAAACAAGAGTTAATAAAGAACAACATCTTAGCAAAGTTGATACCACAACATTGATAAAAAATACTGTAACAACGAATAATTGAAGATGGATTTGCACAGAAACATAAACCCTCATAAATTAAATTAAATTAATCACTACTTACAGTCTGGTGTTGTCTCCCCTATTTTCAGTTTTGGTTCAGCTAGGTCCAGTAACATTCTGCCACCACTCTTAATCAAAGGTTTCAACTGATCAACATATCTAAGGAAAGCAAAACAATCTGTATACAGCAACAAAACTTCGATTCAACAAGATTCTTTGCGTATATTCTTACATAATGTTAGAAAATTGACATATAGATCAATTGTCATATATCCATATAAACCATTATCCATTCTTTAAGTTTGCTTCAATTATTGGCATGTGACTCGATCTGGAGAGGGGTAGCAATAACTACAATTGCTCGGATTTTCATCCATAAATTCAAAACTTACATTTCCACTTTACTAAACACAGCTAACTAATACGTTGACCTTACCTTCAAAATCATGTTGTGCATTACTTTTAATTCTCTTGGTAAGAGACTTTTGTAACATTCAACTGTTCTCAAAAATTCATTCCATAAACCTCCACATTTTCTGCATGCATGCACCAGTATTGTGCTAGGTTAAATATTAATCTGAATAGTTACTATTAACTTTCTTTACTCATTAACCCACTATCACTCAGAATCTGATGCACGCTTTGGTCCCAACAATCATCTTAAAACATAACTCTGGAAACGTTGCATAAATTCATTTCATATTACATAAGGTCAATTATATTGGACATTGTTGACTCACTTAATTTTCTCTTCATATCCTGGTATGGCAAAGAGACCTCTCATATCCCAAACAGCATCAAACTGACCTATGATATCACTGTCGAGAGAAATGCAAAACGAGACAATCATTACAGTGTTTCAATCATAAAACAAAACTATGGTTGCACCAGCTCTCGCAACAACCTCGAAACTGTCAGAGCACTACTAAAACCAAATAGATAAGATGATAATAAGGCATATCGTATGCAATGACAAATTATTCGCAAGACAATTTCGAACATACCAAAGTCCCGAGATGACCACAGAATATATGTAAATGTCGACCCTACAGTGGTTTGTCAAAATTAAAATGATTGGATGAATTAAAAAAGAGCACACAATTTATACCAAGCAGACAACCCAAACCGTACTATATTGTGCTGTTATAATTGCAATATCAAAAAATCTGACAGTACGCATCTTGCACAAAACACAGTTACTCTCACCCAGGTTGATCAAGTAGGTGAAAGTACTGTGTGGTTATTCACATACGGTTCAATGATTCGGTTTATATTATTCACATACGGTTCAATGATTTGGTTTATATTGTTGTGAGGTCCTGGTATACAAGGGGGTTAGGTGATATGCATTTTTTTTAATTACATAAATTTTGATATTTTTAACTCTCCAATGTACAATTTGGTTTAATATTGTTTTTTCCTGTTTGTTATTCCCGAAAAAGGCAAAAAAATTCCAATACTGCAGAAATATGCCTTGAACAAACAGTAAGAATATATTGGTTACTAGATCTGAAGGAATACAGGAATAGAATTGATCTTACCTAGTAATTTTGAAAAAGTCACAAACATAAAAGTTAATCTTTCCATCAGAACTCTGTAATGCAAAAAGGAGATGAATGGTGTAAGCTAGTGGTAAGTATAATAAATTTTATTTCAGCCAGTGGGGACAATTTAAGTCTGCTAATTCCACTCGAATACTCTCCTCACATATCATGCTTCAAGGCACCTGTAATGACAGTATGAACAGTTTCTAATCTTTATCTGATATCTGAGTGCTGAATGCTTCATCTGAGTTCTGAAAGGTACCACTCTAAACTGTCCCCCTATATCATATGCTTCAATGCCCTGGTACTGACAGGTACTAAATGGCAAACAATACTACACCAAAGAAACTAGAATAACAATTTGAATGAAATTAGTCTGGAATGCAATGCCCTGACCCAGAAAATTTTGAAAAGTATGGTTGTGACTATCACGTAAATTACTATTTTCAATTCCCGGACTTAGAACCACATTATTGCAATGGCATCGACTTCCAATATTCAACACATATACTGTAGAGGATAACAGTAACACTTGTAACAGAGCATTACGGACATTGATCACAGTAGAGTCCAGTGAAATATAGAAGAGAATCATCTTAATCTACTGGCAATGCCTGAACACTTTCAGCAAGTAAAACATTGATTACTGAAATATTGCATAACACCCAATTCGATATTTTTAAAATTCTTGTAAAAAAAAAAGTATACAAATAGCTGATTTTAAAGCAAAAGACCAAAATGTACCTCTACTGTATATGATTGGTGCCATCATGATGTTTCAAATTTGCAAAAAAGTATATTGAGATGAATGAAAAATAGAAGAGTTAATTTGTTTCCCTAAGAACTAAGGAAATTATTGGCAAACCTTGTACAGCTTTCCACCATCTATTCCTGGGATTTCTGAAACAGTAAACTGAATTCGGTTTTCTTCGAAAAAGTCCTTGGCAGCTTTCTCTACGCAATCCAAGCCGACAACCTGATGACCCTGTTCAGCTAACCTGGAAATGAATTGATTCACCGCAGCAAAGAAATGTGAACCAGGGGGAGGTACTAGCTGGTATTGCGTGATAAACTCTGAATTTTAAGTACAAAACACGGTTTGTACAGGCCAAGTACACACACTACATAGTACGCACCACTATACTGTACATGACCATTTTGGAAGCATGATATTCGACTTTTGCCTAGAAAAATTCTGGTAAATATGAAGACATAACACTGTAATAAACGGGTGGGGGTATTAAGCTGTCCATAAAGCCTATGCCAACACTTCATACATAGTCCTCTTTAAAATCCAAACTTTTCTTCAAAGCGGAAAGGGGACACTCCATCACCTTACCCCTCCCACACTGGATGCAGTGTTACACTTTTCAATCAAAGAAATATGGTAACCCTAGTTCTGTGTAACATATTGGATCTTTAGAATCAAACAGAAACACTGACATGTTATTCAACAGTAGGCACTAATTAGCTGTGATGGGCATGACTATGTGTTCCGCTATAATTAAAGGGTGTGAAGACTTGTGCAAAAAGAAACGTCTAATGCCGGTAATTTGATCTAGTTTCGAATGAGGTGTAACAGAAGTGTTAAACACCACCATCGATCCCAGAAAATACACACACAGCTTGCTACCATCAGTAATTAGACACTAGTGTACAGTCAGTACATACAGCTGCGGTCAATACCCACAGCACAGTATACAAACGATACAGCGATGGACATCTCAGGTCCAGCTAAAGATAACAATTAAGGTATCACGTTTCATTACTGTCTGCATTTTGTAGCGACACGAACAAAACGTCACTTGCAAGCAACAGAAAGTTAACTTTTTCAGATGTCCGCACGCGGTTTGGGCGAGTCTTCAATGCCTTTAACTTGTTGATTTTTCCTTGAAAATCAAGTCCCATACTGCATATATGTTCCCAATCTAGCTGTCTGTTTATCTAACTGTCTGTCTGTTGAGTTGTCTGTTTAACTGTCTATCTGCCTACCTCCTTCTGTCTGTCTGTCTGTCTGTCTGTCTGTCTGTATGTCTGTCTGTCTGTCTATATAATGTGTATTTGTAACACCAGATTTATTATCATCCAGTAATATTGCAAATGTCATGAATACTGGTCATTGGTTACTGCAATTCATGCTACCAGTGCTTAGAGATTAGTCTAGTTTTAACAAGTTAATATCTTACCACGGCATATCACGAGATTTCCCACATAACGGTAAGAAGATCCTCTGGTTAGTTTTACCATCTAAAAGCCAAGAATGGAACTCCTTGATCACTCTGAAACATAGAGAAAAACAGGAGAAAATGAGATACAAACATAGCAAAAGAACAAGAAAGTAAAACAGCTGAGTAACTCTTTGCCAGGATTCACAGTTTAATGAAAACGTTTAATGTAAACTGTGCACAGACACTCTTTACACTGACTAAGGTAAAGTCACAAACCAAGTGTGATGTTCATCTATTAAAGTTCAATACTTTGTGATATTTTCCTGTGTACATGATTTTCAGACTTTTATCTTCTGTTGATCTCAAATGACCTTTGACTTCTTCATATAACAATATGGATCTTGTGTTCAATAAGGTGAATCCACATATCAGGTATGAAGTTTATTAAAGCTTTACTTTTTGAATTTACAATGTTTACAAAGATTTTAGACTGTGACTAGCTCTGCTGACCTCCAATGACCTTTAACTTCCACAGAAAAGTACAAGCAATTTTTATCCAATAAGGTGGATCCACATGTCATGATAAACTTCTGAGTAAATCAGGAAACAGCAGGCCTCAAAATATTGACCATTTACTGGCTAAATGACAGTGGATTTTGCTGTTTGCCAATAGAACAAAGAAAGGCACTGGCATTTTTTCTGCTAGTAGACATGTTTTGACAAATCAGTCCACAATCGTCAGTCATGGAATTGTTTTGATTTCCATACCTGACATAAGACCTGTATCACAGCATGCTTATTAATTGTCAGCAAATATTATTGGTTTTTGCCCTATTAAGCCACATAGGAAATGAAGTGTTTTGTTATTCAGAAAAATGCCAACTGAAACTTGATATTTAGCCAACCTAGACTTTTTATGTATGCACTTGCATACATACAGGTATATTAGCAATTAGATGTTAAAATTTGTGAAATTCTAGGCCTGAAAGGTCAGAACATGACCAATGATCATAAACATGTTTATGATCATTTATGCATGTATGCAAATATGGGCTCATGCAGTTCTCGCTGATATATTACACACTAATTTAGAAATGGAGGGTAATTACTCACGGATGGACTATTTTGAAATGAAATCCAATTAAGCCCTTTGCCCATAGGTTAACCCAGCCATCTGGGGTGAAGGAATCTTCTTCAGATTCAAACATCTTGTGGCTGAGAGTAAAGTGTTTTGTAGGATGCTTATGCCACAAACCACATTCTTTTACTACAGGGTACTGCAGCCTAAGAAGCTGTGGGAAAGATAATATCATAATTGAATATTTCAATAACAAAAAAGGTAATGGCTTCTTCGGCTGGTCAATTAATCAGAAACTGTAAAAGTAATTATTTTTATAATATTTCTAGTCCGTAGACAAAAATGGACCAGGGTGACAATATAAAGTTGTGAGTCTGAAAACAAGTTCTACTATAACTAACATACTTCTACATCATAATATCAACAGATTTGTTAATTATGTGATTTAACAGTATGGAATAAATTTAACTAAAGTCTATAATACTCATTGAATTAGTCCCTTAATTATAATTACCATGGAGATCTCTTGGAAGGTATATAATTGTCCATAACACTCCAATATGAGGAACAAGTTAAGAAATTGTTTTTATCACTTAACCACTTTTATCATTTACTGTAACCACTCCAAGAAAAATGAGATTTCAGACAACTAACATGGACAAAAGGGTTCAAAAGACATTCTGTGCAACGATCACTTCTCAGCATTTTGAGTTTAGGGAATCTCTAAATTTACTTTAAATTCATAGTTTTGTGATAGTTAACAATTGTGCCATACTGTACCTTCAATGTAAACATAAACTGCACAAGGCAATCTTCACTGTACTAATTGGTACCATGAAACAATGCTGCATTTTGATTCACTCTATTTATAGGCTATATACTGCCTCTTTAACTGATTACAAAACCTTTCAATTTTTTCAGAGCCTCCCAAAAAGAATTAACAAAATGATGAAGGCCAAATTAAAATGAATGGAGCTATCATAATTTTGTAATAATCAAATGCAAACAGTACACCATGCAGCCTATACTTGCAGACAGCTACAGCTTGATGTTGCTTTTAAACAAACTGTAACAATTTGTGGTCAAACTGTAACATGGTCAGCAATTAGCATCTTTCATGTATTATAGACAGGTTGCATGTACCTGTTGAGCAATATGAAGGAACTGTACATGGGGAAAGGTGCTGACTGTCACAGTGTTGAATTCCTGAGGTTAAATTCATTGTTGTATAACGGTATCGGATGGCGTCAAGTTGGTACAATAGTAACAATACATATAAAGGCTTTGCATTGTAATATATAGTGCTCTGTTTATGTAGCAGGATGACGGTGATTAATAGAGACTACGACAGTTATTAGTATGATGAACGAACAGCGTTTATTAGATGACTTGTTTACAGGGACCCAGCTGAGATAGGAGAGAGTGTATCATGGTGTAATCACAATATACTGTATATGATATGCATAATAAAGGTGGTTCTACGCAGTAGTTACTGTAAGTAGTACGTTAATATTAACAACATATGACATACATGATGCAACCTTAAATATTTTTCAATTGATTACAGTAGTTTAGATACATACTGTACCTACAACATGCTCTACATGCAGGGGCGTATCCAGGATTTTCCAATAGGGGGGGCGTCAGGCATGAATGATCGCCGTCCTGGGGGATGGGTCTAAGGGGAGGGGTGGACAATTTTTGCTTTCGAAGAAGGGCTGAAATACAAAATGGTGCCATATGCATGGGCAGCGATCCGTACTTCCGAGTGGGGGGGGGGGATATGACCTTGTTGACTATCTAAGCGTAGCGCCACCATGAGTTGGCCCAAAGCGTACAAGAAAATTTTGGGATTAACAAACCCTCTAGATGGCCGGAAACGGCACTTCCCTAGGTTTCCAAGCAGCATATACCCAACTTTAAAATAGGGATGTCATGTCCGAAATATCTCATAATCAGGATCCAAAATACCTTTTTTTTAATTACGGGTGTTATTTTGGGAAAATTGCCCCTGTCAATCTTGTTTCAGGCGCAACGTTAGAATGTTCGAGAGCTCTTTTATATTATTCGATGAAGAAAATGGCCTCATGCAGGCTATTATAGGCCTATACACATGCAATACACAATTACACATAGTTACATTCCTAGGTACCGATTGCTAGGGCATCCAGGTGAAACGTGTATTAAGCATTACCCTGGTAACATGAGATTCTCAGCTGTTCGAGGGAACATGTACGTGTGTAGGCCTGCTATAGGGCCTATATGAATACTATGAGGGTGCATATATGTACTATATCAATACCGTGGGCGCAATAATACATTTTGTTGTTATAGGGCCAATGAAGCCTACAGTCAACTATTCTTGCTTTATAAAGACGCTTTATTTGAAAAGATCGCACTGCGTTTATGGTAGGCGAGAAATGAAGCTAAAAAAGAGCGGTACATTAACGATGATGCATAAATGTAGGCATGAAAATATTCTTATCCCTGGCATTTGGTGGGGGGAGGGATATGGTGTATTACATCCCCTCCACCCATTTTCATGGGGGGATATATCCCCCTTCCCCCCCAGGATCGCCGCCCATGGCCATATGTGATCCATTTTTCGACCTTAATAATAAGCAACATTTCCAGTAAATATGGACACAAAATGCACAATTTAGTATGGCTGGCATGTCACTTAGTGTTTATAGTGATAACACAAACACAATTACCATCTATGTTTCTAAAACTATTATGCCGCCGAACTTCGCCAGAACCTTTTTTTGGCAAACAAAAAATAAAGCATACGGGAGGGGGGGGGGTTGAGCGATCACCGACATCTCACTTAAAGGTCGTCATCAATTTTTTTATTTTGTTTTGCTAAACTTTTTTTTTTTTTGGTGACGGCCAATAGGGGGGGCGCACGCCTGTTGCGCCCCCCTGGATACGCCCCTGTACATGTATGTGAGAGTAGATGTACATGTACACATGTGTATCCACGGGAGAGGAAGGCACAGAGGGAGGGGAGGGGAGGGGGGATGCTTTAAATTAAAGTCTATAGCTACAGTACCATCATTTACCTGGGAATAAGAGAAGAATCACCATTTCAGTTCAGTCATTTGAAGTTTGAGCAGGGTACATTTCCCAAAACGACTTTGATTCAAGTTGGGTACTAATTTAGAATCCGTACCATTCCTAACCCCAAACCCTATTCCCTACTTCCTAACCCTACTTCCTAACCCCTAACCCTACTTTCTAACCCTAATTCCTAGCCCCTAGTAAGCTTTCCCATTCATATGGTACGGATTCTAAAGTTAGGTCTCAAGTTGTTGACACAGCCTACTTTCAATTGTTTGCTCAAATCAGATTAAGGATCATAATGCTGCTGTGTCTATCATATGTGTCGTACACAAACTGAACCATTGCAATAATTGCAAAGGTGGAATTAGCTACTCTGTAAAATAATTCTGGAAATTACAAAGCATAAGCCGGCCTAATTAGGACTAGCCAAGAGACCTTTGACATTTTGTGCTATTTCAAGTTAAATATAAAATTATTCCTAGTCGATTGCTTTCGATTGTACAACCATTAATTAAATTTGCTTAACTCAACAAAAAACTAAATGAAGTAACACTCCTTGACTGATACTGCTGGGTACAGATTACAGTCTAGTGTGGCCTAATGTTACTAGTTAGTATTACTATTAATTACCAACGATCAATGCATTTCAGATTGTTATACTTAACCTACACCAATGTGCTTTTGCAAGCAGTTTGAACTTTCAAGAAGCTGGACAAGTTTCACGTTCAGGAACTGACGATACATTTTTGGGAGATGAATCTTGGCTAGTTTTATTCACTCAAAATTATTAGACAATGGACAAAATAAGGGCAGTTCATGGTCCATTTCCCTTAATTTGCTAGTGATTCGCTTGACTAGGCTGACACAGGCGCAACGCAGCTTGTAACTAGTTGTGGTCAAAGTGAAGTTTTTGGAACAGACGACAAAATAAAAACCGGTTTGAAGCTAGGGATCAACAAACAACAAAAGTCAAATAACACCTTTCAGAAGAACAAAGGGATCGGCGGACGGCCAGAGACCGTACTGTTCGGCATTGTCAGCTTTTGTCTGTTCTTTTTTTATATCAATTTATTTTTTTTTTCCATAATAAACGAATAACGACAAAATGAATACGAATAAGTACAAAATGAATACGAATAAGTACGAATAAGTACAAAGTACAAACTGTTTTGGAAAGGGTTGCGTTCGTACACATGTACAGCTTCTCATACATATATTGACGTATCGGCTGGTTTAACTCACTTAATTATTCAAACGAAACACGCAAAACAAAACACATGAGAACGGACTTATATTTATACGTCTTTATTCTAGACGAGAAAATGCCGAACTGATCGAAGTTGATATATATTGGTGTATATACAACATGATAAATGATATGTAGGTCATATTGATAAGGTCAGCGGACTGACCAACGGGTGCATCATGGTTTCGAAGAACCCTGGGAAGACTACATCAGAATACACAAACTTTATCAATATACTACACTCTTCTCCTCTTAATACGGAGCTCTAACCACAAATCCTGAAACTGCCTGGGGCACTTTAAATGATTTTTTACTCATTTTGCAGATAAACATGCCCCACACGCTGAAATTCGTATCAGGGGTAAATTACAGCCTTGGTTTAATGATGAAATCCTATCTATAACTATAGGGATCGTGACCATTACAAACGTGTTGCTCAAAAATCTGGAAAGTCTAGTGACTGGGACTTTTTTCGTTATCTCAAAAATAAAACTAATAATCGAATTAAACAAGCCAAAAAGTCATACTATACTGATACTATTGAACAAAATAAAACAAAATGGTAATAGCAAGCAGATGAGGAAGATCATTAAATCTATTCTTCCAACAAAAGATAAAGCTACTGTAAATAGGCTTTTGCTCAATGGCAAAGAAGTTGAAACACTAAGTGGGATGGCTAATGCTTTCAATGCTTTTTTTTTATTTACAGAGGCATGGTAATACACTTGCCCGGAAGTTTGTACATGATGGTGGCGGGGAGTTGTTGGGAAGTTAAAGTATGTTGACGAGTCTTTAAAGTTTATTGAAATTAGTGAGGATTTTGTCAACAGACAACACGCAAATCTTCAAATTGGTTAATCTACTGGTAATGATGACATATAGTGCTAGACTTTTATAAACAGGAAACCAATTACCTTTATTCTTAATCTTACTATTCGTAGAGCATCCATTCCTGTTGAGTGGAAACATGCAGTTGTTTCCCCTATTTTTAAGGATGGGCTGAGAACAGATTGTGGTAACTATATAGGCCCATCTCAGTTTTGCCTGTTATTACTAAAATTCTTGAGAAAGCTATTCATGCCCAAGTGTATGGTCATCTTCCAAACAATATGCTTCTAAGTTCGGCACAATCTGGATTCAGACAACAACATTCTCCCCTTGCTGCTATTATTGACTACATTCTTGATAATATGGACAAGGGTCAGATCACTGTGCTGTGTTTTTGGACCTAAAAACGCCTTTGATACAGTCAACCATGAGATTCTTCTGCATAAATTATCTTATTATGGGATACGGGATAATGAGCTGGCGTGGTTCTCTATATATTTGTCAAATAGAGAACAAACTACTATTATAAGATGGGGTCAAGTGAAATCTGATGCAAGACCTGTTACAATTGGTATACCCTAGGGATCCATACTATATCCACTTTTATTTATCATTTTTACTAATGACCTTCCTACTGTAGTTTCGAATTGTAAGGTTTTTCCTTATGCCGATAATGCTGTCATCATGTATAGTTCAATAAAACGAATTAGATATTGAAAGGCCGTCATAAGTATGGACCTGGAAGCTGTTTCTGATTGGATGAACACTAATAAGCTGACAATTAATGCTTCTAAAACCAAGGTTATGACATTTGGCTCTTCTCAAATTATAAAAAAAAATGTTAATCCCCTCAATGTAAAGCTTGATAATGATATTTTTGAAAATGTGTACGGTCTGTATTCAAATACCTTGGAATGTGGTTCGAACCGTTTCTTAAATGGGAAACACATATTGACAAAATTACTGCAACAATATCACAGAAACTGGTTATTCTTAAAAGAATTAGCTGGTGTGTTGACCAGCTTATACACGTAATACTCTGTACAACGCTCTAATTGTACACCATATTCATTATTGTTCTGCCGTTTGGACTACGGCGACAAACAAATTGGTTGACCGGGTTCAGATTCTTCAAAATCGTGCAACTAGATATAGTCCTGGGGTGTGGGCTTCGGGATTTGCATGTTACAGATATTTTTGCTTAATTGAAGTGGCTAAAGTCCGTCAACGTGCATTAATTTCAGGAATATTCTAATGTATTGATGTGTCCACGGCCTGGCTCTAGATTACCTTACTGATCATACTATTCTACTGAGAGATAGCCATTCGTACAGAACTAGATCTAGCTGCTCTAATCAGGGACGTAGCCAGGGGGGAGCAGGGGGAGCGACCGCTCCCCCCCCTTTCAGTGTCGATTTTTTTTTTAAACTGTTGTTTTTGTCAGTGCTCTTTTGATCTTGAATACACGTCAGCTCCGTTAACTCGATTATAATCGTAGTAGCATTCAGGCCTACTGATTCAACTACTTACTTAGTTTGGCAGATGTAATTAGCTAAATTTAGCCTATAGCTTATTACAAGCCTACAGTTGGCCACTGCGTAATAAAATACATATTGCCTACCTAACCGCACTCTATGGAATGTCACGAACCGTATGCACAACAACGTCGACAACGTTCGTTTTCATCCTTTCTATGATTCGTCCTAAGTTGTGCACGAACAGCATGTTATGAAGCTAAGCTATAGCAATCGTACGTGATACGCACTTCCTTTAAATAATTATTACACTGTTAACGATAACGATATTTGTTTTTAGGCCACTGCATATCTGGCTATATTACAAAATATGAAAGTTTATATTGTCCATCAGTTAAGTTCGTCAAATGTATTGAAGTCCAGACATTGGACAATAAACAAGAATCATCCTACTGGAAAAATTGTAAAAGAGCACTATGTTTGTCTTTCTGATATATTATGTAAAGAACATGTAAAAGAATTCAAACAGGAAACAAAATCTGCTGATAATATGATATCCGTGATCAGGGGCGTAGCCAGTATGTAGCACTGTAGGCCCGGGCCTACACACTTTTTTTGGCAAAGTTATCTTTTTTAAAAACACCCATATTTCAAATCCATAAGCTTGCTGGACGAGTTTAAGAGTCCAGACAGGAATAACTATTGAAATGAACGTAGCAAGAATATGGCTAAATTAGGTGACCTAGTCTTCTAATTTAGGCTGTCATTTCTATCGCGTGCCGTTTCATTCAACACTCTACCCGCCGAAAAAGTCTAGAATCCGATCTTCTCAGTTTTTTTAACATCTAGTTAAGAACCCGTTTACGCAGATAATATTTCAGTTGAGAAAACAGTTGAGAAATTTGCATCAGATGGCAATCGTCGGATAGCTCTCGCCTTCTCTAATATTAGGCTAACTTCAACATTTACAGTTGTATCAAAGACAATTACTGGTTATAGTTGTATCAAAGACATTTCTGGCCTATCTATATAAGTATCTACAAGTATCAGCAGTTGAAAAGTAAGACTACTCTGTACATGTACTTTGCTAATTTTAAATACCGAACATTATGTAGCATTGAATTACGTACTATTTTAACTCGTTTGTTTTTTTGGTTTAAAAGTGATATTGAATGAGGTGTCTCAAGTTAGCAAGAGGCCATGGAACCAGAATGAACACTCGGGAAGGGCCGTCTCCGGCCATCTGGGGGGGGGGGTTGTAAAACCAAAAATGTTCTTGTACGCTCCGCGCCAACCGATGGTGGCGCTCCGCTCAGATAGTCGTGCCTACAATTTTGAAAATCCATATCAGTCGCAAAAAGTGCTCCCCCCCCCCCCCCTTTCAAATTCCTGGCTACGTCGCTGGCTCTAATAATGTTTTACTTGCTCCTGTTAGATCTGGGAATGGTAAAAGGTCCTTTCAATTTTCTGGAGGCAGGTCGTGGAAAAGTCTTCCCCCAAATTTGAAATGCTTTCCAACTGTTAATATTTTTAAACGCAATATGAAAACTTATATATTTTGTTTAGATGTCTGATATTTTGTTTGTCTATCTTTTTGCCGTCCTTTTTGTGCTTTTGGATGTTTACCGTTTTTCTACTGCATAATATTGTATATGTATTTTGTATTGATGGCTCCTCTGGAAAGCAGTGCTTCTGCACTGAGCAGGACTACCCCGCTCATTAAAGATGACAATAATAAAAAATAATAAAAAACCAGTTAAAAAGCAGTGTACAGCCCTTGACAACTATGAAACATCAGAAGAAGCAACCATGAACAATTTCGGTTACTATAACTATTACGGTAGGTTAAATAATATGCCCCCCAAATGGAATTATTGACTGAGAAAAAAAACTTGAATGCACACTAAATATGTTGCTGGGCCTATGTGCATATTACCATGGTTTTCATGCAAATTTTTATTCTTTACCTTTTACCTCATTCTCTATCTGCGAAATTGGGTGGCCAAAATAAAAATCACTTCCATGGGAACATTGCCTTGAAAAAGAATTTGACCCAAGCAGCAGCGCAAAAAACGCCACTGTCTCTGTATTGTCAAATGTGGAAAGGGGTTGGCAATTTAATTAAACGGTCTCCGCGGCACTGACAAGCGGAGGCTACGTTCAGTTTATATTCACATGGTTATCCCTGATTTCGTCTTCGCTGTGTTGCTGACTATTTTTTGCACTATCCTGCAAGAATCCAAAGGGCCGTCTCCGATATACTCCAGAACCCGAGTCTAGACCTAGCAAAGGCAACATACATCGTGGGTAACTTCAAAAGTGGCCTAAGGGAGATGAGGTCCGAAGAAGACGTATTTGATGCGTATTGGGAAGCAGCTTCAGGCCTTGCGACTTCATGCGAAATTCCTATCGACACCGAGCACCGACCAAGACGGCAAAGGCGATTGCCAGCACGGCTACGTGACATCGTGGTAACAGAGCGGTTAATGGCAGAGGAGGATACGTCAACTACAAAGGAGAGCATCAGGATACACGTATTCTATCCGATCGCCGATACCATCACCGCGGAAATGAACAAGCGCTTCTCCACAGAAAACTGCCAGATCATGAGAGGGATCCAATTACTGAATCCAGAAAGTAAGGATTTCCTCTGAATCCTCTCAATGGAAAGCGTCGAACAGTTTGGCCAAGTTTTCGATGCGAGCATGGAAGACCTCCAACACGAGGTTCCGCAAGCACAGAGACTCCTCCAGCGCAAGTTCGCTAACACGGGAGAGACGCCACCACCCAACCTTCTGTCGCTGACATCGTTTCTGGAGCCATATAAAGATGTCTTTGCAGAGCTGTTCCGCCTTTGTAAAATTGCCATTGCGATTCCGGTATCGAGTGCTGGATGCGAGCGCAGCTTCTCAACATTGAAGCTCATCAAAACCTATCTGCGGAACACAATGTCAGACAGTCGCCTTAGTGATCTCGGAGTTTTACATATCGAGAGGGAACTGTCCGGGGGGGGGGGTCAATTTGGACGAATTCGTCGATAAGTTCGCAGACAGTCATCAGAATAGGCGAATTAACCTTCGCTAGACTGTTTGAGTGAGCCCTAGACAGTGCAAAAGAAGGGCCCGAAGGGGGAATGATAACATCATTTGTTGATTGGGGGGGGGGGGGGTGGTTACACTCCCAGGCAAGTCAGATAATGACAGATATCATGCTGATCATCTTTGAATACTGACAGAAAGAGCATAGTCTATTCAGATTTTTAAAGAGAATTATCGATGACTTTTTCAGTGATCTGTTTTATCGTTAATAATACCTATGTGGAAATAACATAAAACGTCAGCTAACTAGAGTGACCATCTGTACCCTACATTGCT
This sequence comes from Apostichopus japonicus, assembly GCF_037975245.1. NCBI lineage: Eukaryota > Metazoa > Echinodermata > Holothuroidea > Aspidochirotida > Stichopodidae > Apostichopus > Apostichopus japonicus. Next base: position 13,621,028 of record NC_092575.1, read on the forward strand.
GACACAATACCCGATTTGCCACAGTTTTTCATGCAAACTGTTTGGTATGTCTTTTGAACTAGCTTAGTCTGCCCCACCAATCAGACCCTTCGCCCCCCCTTTGCCCCCCCCTCCCAGATGGAAAGTCTGGCTACGCCACTGTTGTGCCCACTTGATCCTTTGGAAATTTGGATTGTCATGTTTGACCCTTAAATGATCCACGTGACGTTTCCAAATTAAATTTGAATTTGACTAAGCTACTTCAAATCAGAAGGGGCCATTTTGCCTCACAATAGTACCAGGGCACCATCCAAGGGCGGCGGAACCGGGGGGCACAGGGGGCACGTGCCCCCCCCACTTTTCCTCAGGTTAAAAATGTGCCCTTTTTCTACCAAAAAATTTCTAAATAAAAAAGAGTTAACAAAGCGAAACCCACGTCGAATGAAATATTTCGGGAATTTTTAAATGTTTACTACCACAGGCGTAGGAGCCCAATTTGAATTGGGGAGGCTGTAACGACTTGCCCGAAAAATATTACCAAAATTTTTCGCGCGTGCGCGCGCGTTCAACATGCTAATGTGCATATCATATAGGCATGCGTTGGTTATTACATCGCATGCCAATAACATACAATCGTTTGCCGTGTTATAACCCTTCCAAATTGGTTAGAATTATTGGCAAAGTCGTTTCAATAATAATGATCATAATAATATCACTTTAACCATTGAAAAACACATAGAAAATTATTTTTCTTTCAGTATTTTGACATATTTCATTTGCTTTCATGCATGTATCGATCGCGTGTGCAGGGACTTGGACTTTATAATGATTTCACCTCATTTTGTCTTTTTCCTTGTTTCCCAATTTGCACATTAGATATTGCAGTGCTAATATGCATTGTTTCCTTGAGGGGGGGGGGGGGGGTGGTGACGTTGATGGAGTGATGTGTATACGCAAATAAGATAATACAATAAGAGTTATAAAGGGTACTAAATATCAGGCTGCATCAGTCCAATCGAATTTCTGCTAAGTGCCCTTCGACGTTGGTGCCCCCCCCCCCCCCAGATTGAAAGTGCTTCCGCCGCCCTTGGCACCATCTAGACCCTAGACAGGTGGAGTTATTTAAAATATTAAAAATAAATGAAATAAAGGACGTATAACCTTACAAGTTAATCATTTTTGTAACCCCTTTGCAGGCCTCCGGGCAAGGGACTCTTATACGGTAAACAGTTTTAGCCTTAAAAGTGACCTAGTTTTGTATGGAACGCGAAAAGGGCAAGCATATTTCGTTGTCTAAACTAAGTTTGTTGTTCTCCGAACTAAAGTTGTTGCTGCTGTTTTACCACGCAAAAAAGGCAAACTTATTTCGCTGTGTAAAACTAAGTTTGTTGTTGTCTAAAATAAAGTTGTTGCTGCTATTTTACCATGTTGCTGTTGTTCGTTGATGTCTAAATTTACGTTGATGTCTAAAGTCACGTTGATGACTAAACGCGCGTTAATATCTTAACTCACGTTGATTTCTAAACTTACGGTTGATGTCTAAACTCACGTTGATGTCTAAACTATAACGTTGATGTCTGCACAGTTTCATTGCTATCCAAAGTTCTGTTGTTGTAACACATTGTGAACGAACATCATTCTTTCTTTTCAAAAAATAATAATAAACCGAAAATTGCTTCCGCACAGAGCTAACAACATTTCTATTACAGAGAATTTCATGCTAAATACATCCAATGATGTTTTCTCAAATTTCCCGAGACTTGTTTGGCTAATAGTCCCTTACCCATTGTCTGCAAACATGCTTGCATGTTCAGTGCTCAATGAACGCAAAGTATGATGGTTAACTATGTAACGCGAAAAGGGAACAAATTCGTTAACGTCCTGATTTGAGGACAAACTAAAACGAATGACAGCGAATGACCGAATGACAATTTACTTTGTACAGGGTTAATTATCATTGGCGAATGACAGCTAATGACAACGGATGACAACGAAGGACGGTGGTGAGATAGAATGATTAACAGAGTGGAGTAAATGCGGTTATTGGTTTTCTGCGCAAAATGTCAACTCGGATTTTTGCGATTTTAACCCCGATTTTTGGGGGGAAATTTCCGCCAGGGGGCGCCCCCTTGCCCCCTTCCCGACGCCACTGTTACAGAGTAGCTCCATAACACGCGCAAATTTTATCCTTTTGCACCCCCCCCCCCCCCAGAAAAAATCTTTTTCATAGAAATGTCCAATATAAGGACTCTTCCTGAAATTTTTAGCCGTTTCAAGGTTACAGTATTGTTAGTTTCTAACAATTAATATCGGAAAAATGACGTTAAATTTACTTTTTTAAATCATACTTACAATTTCGCTTACTATAAGGTGTGTTTGTATCTTGTCCGTACTTTACTAGATCTGTAGGCCACGCACTTCGCGTCCACTTGGTTTCCCCACATAGTCTGAACTGTGATATCAGGTTGAAGCATGTGTCTGTGCTGTCATTCGTTTTAGTCAACGCAATTTTTCAGTGTGTACAACATATTGTCATTCGTTATGTGTAACGCAATTGTCATTCGTTTTAGTAACACCCCTGATTTGTAGCAACAGCCATGTAAATACCGTTAACAACCTGATTTGTCGAACAAGATCATACGGAAGCGTAGAAGGGACATTGCATTGACGAGTTACCAACTTGACAAAACGACAATTATCTGCAAATTGACGAGTTGACGAGATGGTAACGTGACAAAATTCAGAAAATTGACGTTTTGACGAGATAACGGATCTCGTCAATGCATCAATTTTCTGCAAATTGACGAGTTGCACACTTACTACCATCTCGACAAGTTGACAAAATTCAGAAAATTGACGTATTGACGAGTTAACGGATCTCGTCAATGCATCAATTTTCTGCATATTGATGAGTTGCACACTTACTACCATCTCGACAAGTTGACAAAATTCAGAAAATTGACGTTTTGACGAGTTAACGGATCTCGTCAATGCATCAATTTTCTGCAAATTGACGAGTTGCACACTTACTACCATCTCGACAAAATGACAAAATGACAAAATTCAGAAAATTGACGTTTTGACGAGATAACGGATCTCGTCAATGCATCAATTTTCTGCAAATTGACGAGTTGCACACTTACTACCATCTCGACAAGATGACAAAATTCAGAAAATTGATGTATTGACGAGATCCGTTATCTCGTCAAAACGTCAATTTTCTGAAAATTGACGCTATTACGAAAATAGCTCCATGATCCAGCTAACAGGTGATAAGGCTAGAAGTTGTATCGAATGCTATGTGCTTCTCGGTGATAAGGGCTATATATGCATGAAAGGCAAAAGAAATCCTTAAGATCAACTTTGGCCAACCTCGTATCATCTTGCATGCATTGATGGATGAGACGTTAAGCTGCCGAGTGAGTAACAACAACTCGGATGCTCTATGGAAGCTAATATCAATGAAAGTGCCAAATTACATTAGAGCAGATGGGGTATGAATTAAAGTCATTTGAATAACCCAGAAAATATACTTAAGATTCAAAAGTTATTGCCATATATAACATGCAGAGAAAATGAACAGTAAAAGCACAAGATGTAATGTACAACAATGTTGAACCCAAATTTCAAGACATGGTGGCATTTTTTAGAACACGAAGCAGCAGCACGCGAATGATGTATTTGGGTGCTCCCTGAGAGAACAAACGAGCAGAACAAAACGTACCATTTGTGACAGAAATTAAAGAGAGTGAAGAAACATGTCAATGTTGTGGGGGATTCCACAAATTGTGGAACTGTGAGCAATTGCGAAAAATGGATATCAATGAGCGGTGTGGAGTTGCGGAGTGAGAAGAAATTATGCTTCAAATTTTTTGGTAAACACTAAGCCAAAAGTTCCAGACGAAATATGCATTGTGGTATTGATGGCTGCTCTATAGCGACCATAATCGATTGCTTCACAAACCACATTCAAAGAGAGACGACAAAATTAACAAAGAGGAGCAACAACTACATCTAAATTCGAGAATAATTCAAATGAGAATACCCCTAAAACCATGATGGCAAAAAATAAAGCAGTGGCACTGAGAACCGTGCCAGTTACCATAAAATACGGTGACAAAATCATAAAGGTAAATGCATTGTTAGATGATGGTTCCACCCAGACGTATATGTCAAAGCAGACATATATCTAGTGAAGTAGACGTTATGGGAGTGAAGGAAACTTACCGTAGAAAGTGATCAATGGTAAAACTGAATTCCAAACAATGCCAGTACAGTTGAGTGCTCGATCTATTGATGGTAACACCACTATGAAGCCTTAACAACTAATAATTTAACAGGTTTGATGTATGCGACAGAGCGGTGCAAGTTAAAGGCAACGTGGCATCATTTGAGCAGGGAGTATAACAACTCCCTGATTTGAGTGACCTCCCAATACAACCTTTTGGTGAGAGAGGTACAATTGACGTACTAATTGGTATAGTGATTACCATGAGCCACACATGTGCCTTGATGAGGGAAGGGCAAACAGAAATGAAAAAGAGAAAATGTGATGGTTCAAATGACAATTTGTAAGAGCAACAAGAGTGAAAAAGAAAAGAGAAAATTAGAAAATTAGTTGGAACTGAACTTAATGAGAGAACTTTGATAAAACAAATGTTACAATTTACTTGAAAAGGAACTCTTGAGCTGTAGAAATAGATAAAGTTTTATGATTCTAAACTGGACATTAACACTCAGTAAAAATGTATGGACTTAATGTTTAAAAAAGTTACATTAAAAATTTGGTTTAAGTAATGTTTCGATGTATGGTTTTATCACAATATATCGAGGAAGGGGAGGTTGGACAGGTGGAGTTACTTACAATAAGGATCAAAATTAATAAAGTAAAGTATAATCTTACAAGTTTATCATTTTTGGTTGCGATGAAATCGTAACCTATGCATTCAAGCAGGCGGAGAGTGTGCGTGTGCGTGTATGTGGGTGTGTTTGCGTGCGTTTGTTTTTCTATCTGACCGAGCACTTGAACAAAAGAATTCCAGGTCCTCGGTTGTGATTTCTAAAGAATCACCACGTCCCCTGAAGAATTTCTATTGTATGGGGTATTGTTAAGGTTAGGGTACGTGGATTTGAACAATGGAAAATACAATGGGGTCCTCGGTTGGAATGTAAAACCAACATGAGTGTGCGTGTGTGAGGGCGGGTCAGGGGAACACAGCCAAGGGACTGATGAAGTTATAAAGGAGGACATTTGACATAATCGCCCAGGGGGTCCGAATTGGTTCTATACGGGCCTAACTGGTGTTTTGGGAAGTTATCGGTCGAGCGAGTGGAGTTCAGGATCGAATCAATTTTCCTGCATTATTCTCCTTGTCGACCTGCACATGATGAATTTTTTTAAAGGTGTGTCTTACTTCGAACGATAACTATCTCATCTTGAGTAATCTTCGATGGGTCTTTTAAACTTGTTGAAAACCGCAATACCGTTAAGCAATAATGTTGCCAGCCATCCATTGAGCTGGAAGTGTCCAACAATTATAACATCATCACTAGGACCCGGAGAGGGATTGCTTTTCCTCTTTCTCACACCTCCACCCCCCCCCCTCCCCCACCCCGATCTACCCACACCTCCAACACCATTCATTTAATGTCGCTTCAGTCGGCAGAGCATAGAAATCCCCCTACACACAAATCACCACCGCCAATGGGGTGAGTATGCTGTGTGCTTCCATGCATGGTAGGTCACTGTGTTCATTTGTATCAGAGATGAAGATTTTGCTCCATATATCGGTGGAGAGTTCGCGTCGATGAAATTACGACACAGTGGTCGATAGCTTGCATGTGTTACCCCGTTGAGAATAAATTATACGTCGATCAACCACCAACCCAATTATGTCTCAGTAAAGCTTTCACCTCCTCTATACACTGAGCAGCCAATAATTAGGAAATCTGGACCACGACATTAAACAGTGCCAGGCGCGCATCGCCTTAAATATCAGTAGTGAAAGATGTCTATTTGGAGCTTCTATAAATACACACTGAATACAGTGCGTACTGTGTACAAAGTAACAAATAAAATAACCAATTGGTTCTAAATAGTGATATATAGAATTATATTACCTAATACTCATATCTATAACTCATTGATTGCAACAAACGTCATAATCTATTGGTTTCCGTACTGCTCCCACCGAGGCAGCTATGTAGCCAGGAATTTGCAAGGGGTTGGGGGTGCACATTTTGCGATTGATATGGGGGAGGGGTCTAAGTGAGAAATTTTTGAACAAATGGCGCAATGTGTTCCCAGTTTCAACATAACCATATGATATCATATTATCAGCAGATTTTGTTTCCGGTTCGAATGATTCTTTTACATGTTCGATCTGTGCATCATATATCAGAAAGACAAACAAAGTGCTCTTTTACAATTTTTCCCAGTAGGATGATTCTTGTTTATTGTCCAATGTTTGGACTCTAGTACATTTAACGAACTTAACTGATGGACAATATAATCTTTTATATTTAGCTTTGTAATAATTATTTAAAAGAAGCGCGTATCACGTAACATTGCTAGCTTAGCTTCATAACATGTTGTTCGTACAACAACTTATGACGAATCATAGAAAGGATGAGAACGCACGTTGTCGCCGTCGTTGTGCATACGGTTAGGTAGGCTATATTATGGCGGGCCATCAGTCCCAAATCGTGGGGAGTCGACTTATATCGATTTATATCGACATATACCAATTTCCTTCGACTTATACCAGTTTCCAGCAGCTGAAATTGTCTTCTACCGATTTAAATCGACATATACCAGTTTAATTCGACATATCATCGATTCAAATCGCAGTTTAATTCGACATATCATCGACTCAAATCGACATATACTAGTTTAAATCGATGATAAGTAAAATTAATCGGTATATGTCAATTTAAACGACAAGTTTAAATCGATGATATGCCGAATTCAATCTGTATATGTCAATTTAAATCGACATATACCAATTTAATTCGACTTAAACCAGTTTAAATCGACATTCTGCTGGGCTGTCCTACCTCTAAATACTGAGGGCGCTATACAGCCAGACAACCATTTCCCCTCAAACCCCAAAACAAAGATAAACATTGACAAGATCATGGGCCAGTTTAATTCGAGTAAATAATGGTGAATGAGTGAATGGACGGTAAAACTGAAAGAAACAAAGGAAAAACTATGTCATAATGGCAAGGTGAGAATAATAAGTATGTCACAAGAAGGTGACATTCCTGATTTCAGATAACCTGTGCTGATCAAGACGCACAAGGCTGTGAATTAACATAGGCATGGTAAATAAGTACTGACTGTCCACTTGTGGTTATCCGAAAACTGTCCACTATATATATATATACTTCAATGGCAACGTAGGGAACACATTATATGTAACTGTATAAAATTGAGTAAACAAAGGTCTAACCTAAACTCCACTCAACCAAAAACGTGCATTAACAGAAGACTGAACTGATGTTACGAAGACACATCAATTAAACCGTATGAGCATGTCAGATGTGCAGAACCATGGCCGTTTAAAACAGAATTATTTATAGAAACATTAGTAGCATTAACAACCAAACAACGAAAAAGGTGCAACGTACATAATATCGTGATTCGTGACGTAACATTAGTTTCTCAAACAACAATGATCGTGATAACAAAATGATTTCAAGCACGAATTTGAGGGTTCATGAATGTGTTCGTGAAAATTCATCATTATATATATATATAATAACCAACACCCTTTTGGACAATGTTTGACAATATGGCGCTGCAAAGCACTTCACAGTCCAGTTTCTATTGGGTAAATGTTTGGAAGTACACTTTTCACTGTCAGTATGATTGCTTCAAAGCGTGACATGAACGTACACTTTAAGGCCAGGCCGTACTAACATAAATGTCTTAGACCATTGGTTCACAGACCTATGGTTAACCTATCTTGACTTGCTTAACACTCCCTTGTTTATTTGGTGAGGTGGGGTGGGGGTGGGGGAGAGTGAAGGGTGAAGGGTGAGGGGAAGTAAATAGCAAACAGTAGGGTTGAAATATTATCACGGTAGATGTGCTACCATATAGTATTACTCTACTATTTGCATATTCTGTCTATTTCCCCTTGAAATGTGATACATTCGCAAATTTTTTTTGGTCCGTATATAATATTTCATCAAAGTGCAACGGTTTTTCCTTCTTCTTCTAAACATATTACTTTTCTCAGGGAATACATAATTTTAATATGAATAAAGAAGAACAAAAAAGACAACTTCAACACAATTGTCATGATTACATCATTCACACTGCTGTTGCCAGATGCAATTCACAAATATTATCCCCAAATTGAAAATGTTCAGGCCTCGCGATATCATATTCTATAAGTATACCTGCCCGTGTTTGGCCAAAAGATGTTGACGGTTATTGGTCATCAGTTATACCTAGATTTAACGGTGAAGCAATGTCATTTTAGTCTTATCTAGTTCCGCGAAAGTGGACAACCTGCAGTCTTTGAAATATCTGAGAATGCGTTTGGGGAATCTCTGTCACTTCTGGGCAAAGTACCTGTGTATTCCCTTTTTCAAAAAATAGTGTGGGATATTCGAACTAACATGTGGTTTTTTAACCACTCCTATAACTACCACAGTTTACCTAACGAAATGTTGCCCATCGTTCGATTGACAACTTTTACACATGCACGTCTGGTAATCAACCAATCAGAAAACTTCTTTGAGGTAATGTCAATCACGTCCGCTAAACCAAATTTTTGCTTTGAGCGGCTTTAAAATTGTATCCAGTGCTCCGAAATGAAATGATTCTTGATTCTTCTCGTAAGTATTTGATACGAGATCTCTTTAAACATATTTTCACAACCAATACATATATTGAGAACGTTACAGCTGTGCTATAGCCTACAAAATATTTGTAAAACTGAAAAAGGATCGATCATGCGCATTAGGAACCAGAACCGTATGTACGTCACTGTTTGGACCCAGAACCTAGACACATCCCTATTAGGACCGGTATGACAGCGCCTTCTGCTAAAAACGGTAAAGATCCATGTTTGCAGTAATTAATACGTTAAAACCATCAATTTCTGTTAATGGGTTATCACAGCTAAATCAACATAATGCATTAATATGCATGCATGACCTCCTCTTTTCTGCCTCTTTTCTTTAATCTTTTCTACTACCTTGCGGGGTTTTTAAACGAAGGTTTGATTTATGTTGCCCTTGAAAACCTCTTGAAATAAAAATACTGTCAGCAGCCTAATTTCAAATTAGGAGTGCGAGCATAGCAAGCACTAAAGCCTGAAAGCAATGCGACATTCAAGAATAAAATAAATTTTCGACATGCAACTTTTCAACTTTAACAACCTAAAATAGTTAAAACGTCAAAAAAGATGAGAAATGCTACAGTTAAATAAAAAATTGAAAATTAACCCCCCCCCCCCACCTTTTAGGGATGTTCACTCACCAAGTTTTCGGTTAGTTAGGACCCTCAGCTGTCACAATCTACTTTTTTGCCATTATATTAGTGGTGGGTGTGGCCACCAGGGCTGTTGCCAGCACTATCAAAATTGGGGAAAAATCATATCTTTGGGAGTATACAACATAAAAACACAATAGTTACATCAATCATGGTGGCTGGTTGATTACAATCAAGCTATGAGTCATTTAAGGTTTTTATTATGCCCAATCAGGATCGTTGCAATGACAACTCTTCAAAACTTTCTTGGGGGGGGGGGTGGGAATTTAAGATAATTCATTAAATTGTAACTAAAAAACATGGAAACTTAATCAATGTGTCTTTGGCATATAACTGTCAGACTGTCTGGTTGATAGCGTTCAAGACCAGGCCCATTTAAGGTTACTATCGAGCTCAATTAAGACTGTAGCCATGGCAACACTAGGCTGACTGAATTTAAGTTTGAAATGGACTTTGACAACAAAATGTCATATTTATGTCACTAAACAACATAGAAAGTTACACAAGCTAAGTGTCAATGTATATATGTATTGATTTAGGGCTGGCCTGGTAGATTACATCAAGATCATTGCAGATCAAGCTCATTCCCAACACAATGTTGCAAGAGTTATAATTCGATTTTGAGAAGTAAATGTCATGTCTTTGCTCAAATATACAGTTAGCCATTAGCAACTTTACATTTTGTTCTATAATTTGAATTTTTCATCATGGTGTGACCTTAAATGATCCAGATCTTGACTGCAATCAACCGGGCAGCGTCAGATCAATGTAGAAAAAATATAATGTGTATATGTATATATAGTATATATATATGTATATTATGTGATATTTTTCTCAAAGTCCAAATTTCATCATGGCTATTGCCATGGCAACAGCCCTAATTAGGGATGACTTTGACTTTCCTGGTTGTGATTGGTTTCACCAAGACAGCTTCAAATATATATACTGAGACACTAACGTTGTGCTTTTAGGTTATTTAATTACAAAGATATGACATATTCTTAAATTCCAAGTTTTAATGAATGTGTTGGTGATCCCACCAACCATTAATTAAATGGCAAACAAGCAGATTGTGATAGCTGAGGGTCCTAACTAACAGAAAAACATGGCGGGGTGACAATCCCTAAAAAAAAACATGGTGGGGCGAAAAATCTCTAAGGGTTTCGCTTCTTTTCCCCCCTTTTTTTTTGGGGGGGGGGGGGGGTCTTTCGCTGCGTTGTCTTGTACGTGCTCCTGCTTCAGTCCTCGCTTTGCTACCTACTCTCTTGTTCTCACGTTACTTTCTTGATGACAAGATATATTTGCGTCGAACTGTATGAAGTGAGCGTGACGCATTTGCGAGTTACCCAATAGTAATACCAGTTCCTAATACAGGACGATACCATGGTTACATACGGTTACCCGATTTACCTAGCTACGATTATACCTGTCATGCTTAAACCTGATTTTTGTCATGTCACGCCTAATAAAATGACACAACAACTTGTACCCCCCCTCATTATGGGTTCTATACTTATGGCATATATCTTACACTTACATGGTTTAATTTAGCTGTGTCAACTGATAGGCTACTGATTTGCTACATTCCACTTCAAGAGAATGTACAAAACACGAATAAATGGAAACAAACATAAAAGAAAGAAATTTTAAATCAATGGTAAATAACATGAAAACAAATTAACTTGACTTTACAATATTTCCCATATAGCCACTCATCGATCCTGTTGACAGAATTATATCTTCTCACTCATACGCAAGCAGGGAGAATCCCCTGCTAGGGAGAATCCACTACTAGTGAGGAGGGAAACTATGCCTGACCTCTGCCACAATCGTAGTTCATGTGATTGAAAGATTGAAAACAGGTGTGCCACGATTGTATCATTCCCTTTTCTTCGATCTAATGTCTTCAGTTTTAAATCCATAGAAAGGATCAAGCAGCATATAGCTCTGTTATGATTGTATAAAGTGTATTTTTCAGAGGGATTTCTTATAAGAATGCTTTCCCTGTTAGCTTTTCTTCCATTTCATGGCGGTTTAGTTCTTGGGATCAACGTAATCTCTAAGCATCCATGACTTGGAAAGGAATACAAAGAATGTTTCTGTAGTTCACATGTTCTCATTGGTTCTTCCTTCCTTTTGACACTTACAACACCTACAATACTTTGTAACGTGATGTTCATTTTTCAAGATTAAATGTATTGCATGAATAAATTTAGGTCGAGTGAGGAAGTTAACGTTAGGGGGAGGGAGAAATGTCTCCGTTGGTCTATCGTCTTATTAAATATGATGGTCCCACTCAATTTTGCATGTTCTTGATGATAAGATATATTTGCGTCAAATCGTATGAAGTGAGCGTGACACATTTGCGTGTTACCCAATGGCAATATAAGATCCTAATACAAGACGATACCATGGTTACGTACATAAGTTACCCAATTTACCGAACTACGTTTATACCTTTCATGCTTGAACCTGATTTTTTTCATGTCACGCCTATTTCAATGACACAATATCTTTTGCTAAACAGAGTAAAACAGAGTTCTAGATGAAAGACAAATAATAAATTAAGGTGAGTTCTGGATGAAAGACAAAATCACTTATTTGTTCTATGTTCAATTTTTTTCAAACCCACACTCTATGAGAGGGGACGCAAACACCTCTTTTCAAATCAATATAGGAGGAGGAAATTTAAGTTATATTCCGTTCGTTTATATCTTTGTTATAGAGATCTAATATACAACTTTCATGGTTCAGTAACGTATCGGCAAATGAAAAGAGAAGGAGGGGCGGCGGTGAAAGGAGAGTAGCTACGACCTTGAAAGGGACCAGCTATTGTCTCCTATAACTTATGCTTTATAGAGATTTTAGCTACTGATAGAGTCGACCATATTCACGCAAATACCGCAGTTTCAGAGTATCAATAAACACAACAAGTAACTGCGGGCTAAACAAAGTCTTGTAGTTGACGAATTCCCGATCCCCGTGTTTCCCAAATCTACTTGCTAAACTCAAAACCCTATGAATTATGTTTCGAGTTTCGAATTACTGTGCTATTTCCAGCCATTCAGATTCCTAAATAAGAGTAGTCACATGTAGTTAACGTGTTTGACTTTATAAGTATTTTCCCTTCCTCATTCAAAAAGGTCTTGAAATGTGATTAGGTATTGTTTGTTGAAATGTTAGGCTTAATCCCAGTTCATAATCGTCTGCATAGAATAAAGTTGTAAAGGGAGACAACCTACAACAAGAACTCTCTTGCGAGCATAATCGTAGGCGACCTTTTGTGAATAAGAAGATTTCACGGAATCGGTTTTTCTTTTACTGCTTGCTTCGAATTCATCGATAGTATCGGGGAATAAGCCTATTGTACATTTACGTCTTGAAAGGAAACGACATTCTTACTGCTTGCTGCAATGTAAACAAAGACATTAAAGCGTGAGCTTCTTGTCAATACAGATATTCAGATCCGTTGTTCTAATGAGAGTGAAACAGGATGAATAGAGATTTCGTTGAAGGCAGTGTCATTCACTGTTACCAATAGATTGTATCCAACCAATAATACCTATTTAAGCTCGAGAAATGTCAACTTGTCAAATGGCTCAGATGGTAGAGCAGTGGACTGGTAATCCGATGAAACTGAGTTCGACTCCATCAATGGTTGGTTATACACGATATAAATTTCTTTTTCTCTTTCAGTAGTCGACGCTAAAGTCTTGATATATTAATTCAACCACATAAATTACTAGCCGATGTGGTGGCCGATGCTGTTAAGCGGGTGACGAAAGACTCATTCCTTGTCGGTCGTGTAAATCGTGGCTAGGGTTCAAGACAGGCCTCTGGCGATAATACCTTTGGCTGTAGGTATGGTACTTTTTGTGGCCTAGGATCCCGTACCATGTCTCCCTTGTTGTCGCAAAAGAACCCGGGAGGATGCGCAGAAGGTCGGTCAAATCGACCAGAAGCGTACTAGGTGGCGTGCGTGAATCCTTGCCTTTGGCCAGAGGTGGTGACATCTCTGCGACCGGCATGCTTGCAGCCACCGTCCACTGAATACGTGGCCTGATGAGGCGCTATTCTCCTAAAAGTGAATCTACGGATGCCTTTAAGAGCCATATAATTATTTTATATTAAAAAACACCCTGTTTCAAACTAGCGCCATCGAATTCCCTAAAAGCCTTTTTTCTTGTCACTCTGAAGGTGGAATGAATTTATTGTAATGGGTTATTTGTGGTAAGCCAAGCAATTAAACTCATTGTTGGGTATAAATGTGTTGGCAAAGATTTACCCAACCTACACCAAAACAAGCATCATATTCGTTGCAATGCCAGAGACATACAAGCCAGCAAGACCATGTGATAACATTTTAATATACATAGAATTCAATCTATATCACTTTTGCAAGAAGACCAAAGTATACCAGTGTCAATATGGTCCCATTATAAGCAACAGTGTTGTAGCAATTCTCATACCAGATAGTAGGTAGTTTCGGAAACTGAGTGATTTTATGAACTTTGTTTGAGATTCACAAAAAAAAATATATACCCCTTATTGTGTTTTGATAACTTCAGGAACCAAAGTAACTTTGATATGCCGTGGACCGTTAAAAACCACTGCTCTCGGTCTAGCTAGGGTTGTATAGCACATTTACTTATCTTTTGTTTGTTTTTTGGAATGACCCTTTAAACAGTTGAGGTTCACTAGTTCAAGTGACTTGACCTTTTAGCCCATCAGACCTCAGTTTCAATACAAAACTCAAAGGGAGAAATTAAGATGATATGTTCTCAAATGACATGTTTATAATTTATTACCAATTTGTTAAGGACAAATGGTGTTGAATGTCATCCAAGGGTGCTCTGTTGCGTATATGAAGTTTAACGAACATATTCTGGTTGACCTTAAGAAACAACGGATTAACATTAACTATAAGAACTGCAATGAGGAGCCGACGTCACCATCAAGTTAGCCTAGTAAACGAATATTCCAGAAATTAAGTATATTTAACGATACATATCTTGAAAAATACTGGAAAAGCTACAGAAACAGTTTTGGACTCAAAGTTTTTTGTTTTCTTTCTATTATGATATTAAGACTAAAATTCTGCTTTGTACATTATTTAATTACTTAAGTGAGTAATCAAGTTACAGCAAAATCTATCTGTCGATCATTCTCCCATGATTGAATACCGGGGATACTTTTTTTTTTAAAGAAAACTCACCCAGGAAAGAACCTGGGCACGAAAACCAAACTACCGAACATCTGATCCGCTCTCAACTATATAGTCCCCTTGCATCGAGACTGTGACTGTGTGACCATCGTGAGGTGTGTATGACCATTCCCCTCTAAAGGGAACAGATACTACACTTGATCTTCGGGGATGTCTTCAGCTCTTCGGTCTATCTGTTCGTTGTACACGTCTCAAGATAAAACTAGTTTGATCTCGGATGAATGTTATCCGATTCCTTGTTCTTTGTTCTTTTTGTTTTACAAGTCAATTGACTACATTCTGATGAACAATGAAGAAATGAAGAAAACCGCCATTACTGGAATACCAAGTAGTCCCGTTATGTCCAACACGTAACACACTAATGGACTTTATCGATACTCATTGACGAACCACATCTTCATTATTTGAAACAATAGAGATAGATTAATGCCATTCAAGTGGTGCATTTGCTTTCATATTACTGAAACCTAAACGACAAGATGTTTACGCTATGTGAGCAGTTCAGAATTCACAGTGAACGTTTTGCGTTTTAACCGGCCTCCGGTAACACGTATCAAGCATTAAATTTATGACTATACAACGACGAAAGACATTAAGCACATGGAAATTGATACTCTCTTACTTGAGGTACGTATGTGAATTTGTTTGAATCCATTATTATCATTTGCTGTAAAATCAACTTTGCTAGCATTTTTTCGCAATCTGGTAAATCTGGTAAAGGAAACTTAAGGTCCCTGAAAAAAACACAGTGTAATGGTATTCCCTCGGTAGGACCAGGGACGATTATATAAGAAAACCCCTTTAATGGAAAAGAGAAATATAAAATACTATAAATTAAATACGTTAACAATTCTTTACTTGTTAGTGGATAGATCCACTTATGTTTTTGTATTACGTTTGTTTGGTAAAAGCAACGCAAACCCGGTCACGATGTGGTTCCAATTAAGCGGTACCATTATCTGGCAACAGCACTAAACGCCAATGGCTTGCGCAAGGAGGGAGGGCGGGAATGCCCCCTCCTTCACAAGCTCCTTCCTTCGCATCTGGCTGTTTCCATCAAATTTCAGCCTCCTATATCTAATTCGCCGCTGCTACAGGCATCTGTTAATGCTTGTATACAATTTAATTCTCTAATAATATCTTTACTTACGCGTCTTAGAAGAGTCTTAGTTAAGGTATCAGAAGCACACCCAACCATCACCAGGTGTCTATGTGATAGAGATGAACGACATACCCCCCCCCCCCCACCAAGGAAAGGTAAGAACATGTGTATCCCACCCTGCAGGGAAATAGCAACTTAAAAGTTCTTTGACAGACAAAGGTGATAGCTTGAACAAATCAAAATATTACAGACCGATTCTCAATTGCATTGATTATTATAGACTTATTATTTATAGCAGTACCTATTTTCCGTTATAAAGTTGAGCTTCCCAAAATAATGGTGGATCGAACATGTTGAATTTCTGAGCATGTACCTTATAAGTAAAATCAGCTTAAAAATGGAAAAAAGAATGAAAAATGCAAAGAACAAAAGAAGAAGAAGAATAGCTAAAGGAATAGCCATGTTTGCACCTCCTGGCAACACTTTGTCTTCATGACCTGACAAAATGACACACTCATGACACAAATTTCAATCCTGATATCTCCCAAATATTTCGATTTATTCCTTGAAATGTTAACGTTTTAAAAGTTCAACAGACTATTTAAATCTCAAAATAGCAAATTTTCCTGAAACCTTGGGATAGTGATATCATTAGGTGGTACTCAATAAAGTAGGAGGGTGTATGGGGGCTACAACGAAAGGTCCAAATAAATTGTTGAAAGATTTCGGTGTTTTCCTCAAACTTTCGACCATTTATAGAAAGTTTTAAGGCAAGAGCCAACATTTTCACGGACTTTGGCAGGCCTACGAAAAAAACACAAAATGAAAATTTGACAGTTAGCTAGCTGTCAATTTCCTCGTAGAAATGAAACCGGGCATTGTTTTTACGTCGGTATACCAATGTGTTATGCACTCATACTTGTTATGTTGACTCGAATTTACAATGATTACAGCAGCCTGGATAATTATGATACATGTTAAGACATGGCAAAACAAAAAGTGACGGATAAATCCACACCTAAGCTCCACCTTCTCCGTCGGTCCCGTAGAAGGTGAATTACCGGCACGTGATTATAGTGAGCTATATATAGAATTGGTCAAACTCTTGCAGAAAAGTGTGCTGCAAAGTCATTCCTATAAAACGGAAATGCTTCGAACGCTTGAGCTTTTGTGATGAATGTTGTGTTTTTATATAACGTTGAACCTTCGTGGTTCACGATCCACACGCTAATGGTTGTCTGAATAATTCATGCGTCACACTTTGGTTCATTCTCCTCCTTGTTATTAGACCATCTTCCTTATCGAATTCAATATTTGTTTCCTTTTCTATTTCTTCTTTTCAACTTCAACTCTTAAGCAGTTGACGTTCATCAGTTAAAGTGACTGGACTTTGTAGTATAACCCACCGACTACAAGATCAATTCCATCAGATGTAACACTAAACTCCATGGGAAAAATAGGACATTTTATGACCCATGACATATTAACGATGCATATACAAATGTGCCAAGCACTGATGGTGCTCAATGACATCCAACTCTCTGTTCTTTATATATTATTAATAAGAACATGATGTTTTGGCTGAATGATTAAAATTGATAAGTTGATTAACCTCAACCTTTAGATATGCAATGAGGAAGTGACGTCATCATCAATTTTAGCCTTCAATTAACTATCCAGAGATTTAGCATAAAAGACGATCCTTTTATATCATCTTACAGTATCCCGAATCTTCACAACTGACAATCCGTCAGGGAATGCCGTCAGTGAACAGAATTGTCCGTTGCTTAAGATATCGACCCGGTTAAAATTGTCCGTAGTTAAAGCAGCCCATTGAGTTAATAGTGATAGTTGTTGCCCATATTGCTTACCCCTTGTATCCACAAACCAACGCCCCTGCCCCACTCACTCCATCCCAGCCACCTAAAAAAATAACTTTTGCTTTGAGACTGCATGCTCATAGCGATTGCAAATATAGGAGTAAAATTGATGGTTGATGAATATTGCATCAACCTCCCAACACCCATATGTAAGATTCGGCCCCTTTGTGTAACCCATTCTGAACTTGACTCCGCAGTTTAGTTTAGTTTAGTTTAATAGAAAAATGGATCAGTAGAGACACTTAAGTCCCCATCAAGGACCCTATAGAGAGAGGGAAAAAAACTGAAGACACAAACACTCAGACCGATTACAATGCTTAAAGTGCTTGTCCAAAGCATTCTTAAACCCATTGACACTACTTGCAAGTACAACTTTCTCAGGCAAACCATTCCACTCATTTACAACCCTATTAGAAAAAAGGTTATGCCGAATATTAATCCTACTATGCGACTTTTGGAGTTTAAGACAATGACCTCTGGTACAACTACTGTTTGCAAACATGAAAAAGTCTGTAAAGGATAAATTGTCGAAACCATACACAATGTTGAAAACCTGGATAAAGTCCCCACGTAACCTCCTAAGCTCCAGTGTGGTGAGATTCAACAGTTGTAACCGCCTATAATAAGGAACCCTCTTTAAGGAACTAATCATCCTAGTAGCCCTCCTCTGGACCTTTTCAAGTACTTCCTTATCCTTAGCAAAATAAGGGTTCCAAGCCTGCACAGCATACTCCAGATGTGGCCTAACCAACTGCTTATAAAGCCTAACTACGATGTCCTCTTTCAGAAAACTGAAGTTCCTCTTGATTATACCTAAAACCCTATTACCTCTTTTAGCAGCTTCAAGACAATGTTTAGAAGGTTGCAGAGATGAGTCAATGTAGATACCTAGGTCTCTTTCAACAGAGACCTCCTGTAACTCCACACCATTAAGATTGTATGTAAACTTTTGGTTACTACTACCAATGTGCATTACCTTGCATTTATCAAAATTAAAAAGCATTTGCCACCCCTGAGACCAGGAAAAAATCTTATCCAAATCCGCTTGAAAATTCTCAGAATCACTTTTGGAAGAGACCTCAGAATACAATTTGGTGTCATCAGCAAACTTCTTAGCTGTACACAAAATATCTCCGTCCATGTCATCCATAGTATATTACTATCGTATGGCAATATGATGCGCGGGAGTTATCTACTATATATAAAATATATATATATATATATATAATACCAAACACCAACACCATTTACGTTTACTGCCTACGCTTTCGTCAGCTGTGTATTAACACGAGGTTCTGATACGTCAACATATTTACATAATGCGTAGGGACTAAATATATCAGCTGCTGATATACCATTTGCTGTATTTTATCAACTCAGCGAAAGTATTGGAATCATGGCCAGTTCCCTAGGGTGGATAAGTACCGTACGTGACATGTATCCATGTCTGATTTCGGAAACGAGCAATTTTTCTGAGCAGAAGAAGGGGCCAGAATGATACAAGCTGTCATTATATCTGAGAGAAAACAACCAAGCTATCACAACCATATTTCCGTTAGTTCACATTTAAGACGTACTTTTTGCTTACTGACACGAATAGTTGTACAGAGAGAGGAGACGAGGAGGGAGATGAGTGTGTATGATGGAGGGAGGGGGGGGGGTGTTAGAGATGCTTTTTAGCAAATATCTTGAAGATGGCTAGACCTCCTTTATAGATGATATATTTATAACCGCTTAGAAAAGTACAGCCTGGTTAGTTAAGTAACAAAATTATGTCAATTATAAATCAAGTTGTGAAAACTGACTTTCTAAACATTAAAGTTTGTTTATTTACAAGTATATCGGTTTTGACAGAAAGTTAAATAATCTGGTAAAACTTATATCAGATTGTTCGATCACACGGGGTAATGTGAAAACTGCATATTTTTGCGTTGAGTTCTAAACATCCTATCAGAAACACATTGATAGGTTACCGAAAAATAGGGTCTGATAACAATTGAATGAGTGACTTCACTCAGTGAAACGTCGGGCAGATTGAAACGAGACGGTAGGTATTAACAAAGCTGTACCCATTCAAACAGTAAAAAAAAACCATTACATTCGTTATACACAAATAATGTGCGTGTGTGCGTGTGTGTGTGTGTGACGCCTGGCTTGTAAACACGGTATCTCAAGAAGGGAAGCTTGGACCAATCTAATATTTGGTGCATATGAGTACCACATTGAGTAGATGTGCCCTATTTTTTGGTGCCTGTGAAGGTCACCAAAGGTCAGTTAGAGGCCAAAAACCAAAATATTCAAACAAGCAATAACTCCCATTGACAGGATCCGACATAGTTGATATTTTCGGACCAGTTGTGAATGGGGTAAGGGATCATTTCAAAACATAACGGTCATGTGATCCAAGGTCAACAAAGGTCAATCAGGGGTCAAAAACTAGTATTTTGCAATAACTTGAGAACCAAATGTCCGTCTAGGTTGGGAGTTACGCTATTGTAATCAGTGAGTCGACCCGTACTAGGTGACCTTTGACCTCAGGTTGACCTCCGGTTGCCTTTATCAGTTTCTTGGGTTATTTGAATTTTCGTGGCCATAATCGGATCTCAAAGGTACCTTCCGATCAAAATGGTCCATAGTTGACCCCTGTGCGACCTTCGTGTGCGAAGTTATCAGAGGTCAATGTTTTTGTTTTTTAATAAGTATAGTTACGATGGTCGCACAGACTTGTCATGTTGCTTTTTGAAATCAGCGTGTGAAACCACATCTGACCGCAAGGTCAAAAGGTCAAAGGTCAAATCTTGAAAATATTCTCATTTTAGGAGATACGGGCAAAACAAAACAAAACAAAGAAAAGTTTGTTAATATGTTAATATGTGATAGAGCTCTTTGTGCTATATATAGGAAACCAACCCCCGCTTCAATCGGACACCCAGTTCTCAAGTTATGAGGGGCCAAAAGTTGGTTTTGATACATTTCTAGCAATAACATTTTAGTGTGTACAATGTAGGCCAAACAAATTTTAGGAAAAAATGCACCTTATCAAGAGGAACATTTTTGATAAAAACTATCAGGTCATCCAAGGTCATTCAAGGTTGATTATGTACAAAAAAATGCCAGCTTATGCTAATTTCTAGTCACGATGTCTGACATGGCTGGTATATTAGGACAAGTTGTGAATGAAGTAGGGGCACATTTTCCAAAATAACCGTGATGTGATCCAAGGTCACCAAAGGTAATTGATGGGTCAAAATGTGTTTTTTTCTTCTCAATAACATGTGAAACTACCACTGACAGGGTCCGACTAGGTTGATATTATTGGGACTAGTTGTGAATGGGATAAGGGATCGTTTTCCAAACATAATGGTTATATGATCCAAGGGCAACAAAGGTCAATTAGGGGTCAAAAACTAGTATTTTTGCAATGACTTGAGAACCAAATGTCCATCAAGGTTGGGATTTTAGGACAAAGTGCACATCATCAAGGGGAACAGTTTTGATAAAAACTATCAGGTCATCCAAGGTCATTCAAGGTTGATTATGTGCACAAAAATGCCAACTTATGCTAATTTTTGCAACAACTTCTAGTCACGGTGTCTGACATGGCTGGTATATTAGGACAAGTTGTAAATGAAGTAGTGGCACATTTTCCAAAATAACCGTGATGTGATCCAAGGTCACCAAAGGTCATTTATAGGTCAAAATGTGTTTTTTGGCAATAACTTGTGAAACTACCATTGACAGGATCCGACATCGTTGATATTTGTGGACTAGTTGTGAATGGGGTAAGGGATCGTTTCAAAACATAACAGTCATGTGATCCGAAGTCAACAAAGGTCAATTAAGGGTCAAAAACTAGTATTTTGCAATAACTCTAGAACCAAATGTCCGTCAAGGTTGGGAGTTACGCTATTGTAATACATTAGTCGAACTGCATTTGGGTGACCTCTGACCTCAGGTTGACCTCCAGTGACCTGTATTAGCTTCTTTCAAGTTGATTCTTTGAAGTTTCGTGGGTATATTCCAATCTGACTTGTCCATAAGTGGACTCGTCTGCGAAGTGATTAGAGATTTGGTTTGGTTTTGTAATACTTGGTGTGTGGATTCATAACATTGAGTACAAGAACCTATTGTTTTTGATGGAGGTGTGTATAACCACGTACAGTAGACTGACCTGTGTTAGCATGCCATAGTGTCATTGTAACAGCTAGTTCTGGTTATACTAACAAGCAGAAGTCTAGTGCATTGACTCAGTCATCGAAACCTCAATGCATTTTGCATTCTGGTTTGTAACCCATTTGCAGGCCTCCGGGCAAGGGACTCTTATACAGTATACAGTAATGTTTTAGCCTTAAAAGTGAACTAGTTTTGTGTGTAGGAATTGGTGTATAGATATATTCCTCTTGGGGCTTATGTCGAGGGTATAGCTGGAGTATAGTGCTAAAGGCGTGTACTGGGGACTGGCAGGTGGGGTCGTAGTGGTCAAGTGAGATGAGGGTTTCGTCCCGCTATGGGTTAGACTAGAGGTTGGAATGTTAATGAGCTCTTTTTGGGAAGTAAGTACTGTACATTAGAAGAAGGCAATCTTTTATAATTTTGATTTTTTTTTTTGAATGTGACTACAGTGGCGTAGGAAGTTACTTTTGAGTGGGAGGGCTGAAGACTGATGGCCGTTCTGTGCAAGGGGTCTAAGGGGAAAATTTCTTTGGAAAATTTTTGCATTTCCAGGTGGCCTCAGATGCAATTTGGTGCAATATAGCACACTTCAACACCCACTCCATTTTGTAAACTTAATTTTGTATTTTCACCTGGCCTTATATGCAATTTGGTGCTCCAAATGAGATTTTTTTTCTCATTTGGAAATGAAAAAGGGGTTTTCTGACTTGCGAAGCGGGGGGGGGGCGGAATAATACTTCCGCCCCTCCACATTTTTCACTGGGGGGCTGGGGCCCCCAGCCCCCCGGTTCCTACGCCCTTGTTTGACTATCAGTAGTGGTAAAGAGACCTTCAGAGAGGAAGAAATTAATTAATAAAAGCTAAGACAGAGAGCAAGAGAACATTTCCTCTCTATTTTTAATGTCATTCTCGGCCTCGAGAACAGACCCCCTAATTAAGTTCTTTGCGTAAATTTCGTCCCCCACCTGAAATGATCTCCACACAACGTGCTTATCATGAGAATCTTTCTGCTTTTCCCGCTTCCACCTGACCTTTTTTGCTAGATATGGGTGCAGAAGATCAAAACGAGACCTCAATTTTCGTTTCATGAACAGTTCTGACGGGAGATACACCTGTAGTAGTCTGAGAAGTAATACGATAAGTAAATAAGAATCTAGATAATTTATCATCTTAATTACCATGTTGCATTTTTTCAGACCCGATTTGAGAATTTGGACGGCTCTCTCTGCTAAGTCATTAGAGGCTGGGTGGTACGGTGACGATGTTACATGATTAATACCGTTCAAAGTACAAAACTGTTCAAATTCTTTACTAACAAAACACGGACCGTAGTCGGTCACCAACATTTCAGGAAGACCAAATTGTGCAAATGTCGTACGCATAGTCTGGATAATGGCAGAGGAAGTCGAGGAATTCATTTTATGAACTTCTAACCACTTGGAATGTGCGTCAACCAACACCATAAACACATGACCCATGAACGGTCCTGTATAATCAGCGTGCACTTTAGCCCATGGCTTGTCAGGCCAATCCCATGGATTTAATGGTCCTGCGGTGGCATTGGACGATTTGTTTGGCATATGTGACATGACTTAACACAACACAAGATTCAATATCTGCATCTAAGTTTGGCCAACAAACGAGCATTCTAGCTAAGCTTTTCATGCGCGCAATTCCTGGATGGCTTCCATGAAACTCATTCAGAATTTGCGTTCTGTCTTGTTTTAGGACGATTACTCTGTTACCCCATATATACAAACATCCGTCTTCAACACTTAATTCATTACGACGTTGAAAATAAGGTTTGAAATCATTATATGACCTAAGTAAAGCACAGACGCTGACATGAATGCACGTAACCCTAACCAGGGAGTTGTTCCATATACAACTCCCTGCTTAGATCAGTTCGGCAGTTACTCGTTTAGAAGTATAAATATAAACCCGTTCTCATGTGTTTTGTTTTGCGTGTTTCGTTTGTTTAATTAAGTGAGTTCAACCAACTCCCTGATCTATAAGTTGATACATATTGGTGTATATACAATATGATAAATGATATGTAGGTCATAAGGTCAGCGGGCAGACCAACGGGTGGTTTCGAAGAACCCTAGGAAGACTTCATCAGAACACTCACAAACTTTATTAATATACTACAAATATGCATGCTGATATGTTACTGAATTTCGTATAAGTTTTGTACACCCAGGCCAACTAACAATTATACCGAGTAGACATTTCTTGTTGTGCGTGTTTTCCTCATTTTGTCCTTTGTTTTTGATTTGCTAACAGCAATGAAAAATGAGTGATTTAATCCATTTTTGTAACCAGCGCCTTACATGGGGAAACGTGCTTCCCCACCCTCTAACATCCCAAAGAAATGGGAAGCTAAAATAGAAACTGGTCAAGTGTACACTAAGGTCCATATGGCCACATGCAAACTCGTGATATTTGCTAGATTTCATACAGGTGAAGATGGATGGAACTTCGAGAAATTTAGTGGGTCCCGGCATTACCCCCCCCCCCCCTCCGTACCCCCCCCCCACCAACTTCCCTCCCCATCCGTCGCTACTGAATTGACAAATATGGGCATTACTGTTAGTAAATGTTGGGTCCTGTCGATATGTTTAGCGATTGTTAGCAGTTCTACACAAACATTGATCGGCATCTGCTTGGAAAAACTACTGATATAGAAGGATTTTCAACCTAAAAAACACAAATCTGAACGCGAGCATGTCAGTGAATATACGCTATTCAAAAATAGCAATTTACATTTCTACCTCTTGCATTATTGATTCAAATTGCGGTTGCCTATCAGAAGTTTCTGAGTTATCTTTTACATTATGTAGATCGTTACAGCCCGCCCTCTTTTCTTCTCTGTAATGCGCGCGTAGCAGTTGGTACACGATGACGTATTATATTATCTTAAGAATATAGCCCTTGTGCGTAATTACATCATTGTAGGCTAATCATCGGCGTAGAAAATTGCGTATCATAACGACACCACGCACATTGAAATGGATACACCGTGCGCGCGTTGTATTGACATATTCGTTACGTAACAGGTAACGAGCCAATCGGTTATTAGGAAAAAGTAAACGCAATATCAGCAGGACATAACGTCACAATGAAAACATCAAGTAAATATATTTTCGTGGCGACGCACCTTAGTTTGTATCAACAAGCACTACTTAGCAGATCTCTATAGAGTTTACGCAAAGTTTTCGGAAAGTTTTTCCAAAGTTATCGAAAGTTAGTTCACGAAATGAACACTGAATCTAATCTGAACGGAAGGTGAGTTGTTTTCTAATCCTTTGCTTTGAATCTGAACACATAGGAAGTATAAATATGGTACTTCTGAAAGATTAACGAATTGTACTTTCGTTTGCCGATGCGCAGTGGTTAAGCAAGCTGGCATTCAGAGTGTGTACATATTGATTATGCATGCCAACTACAAGGTTTATTATAACCCAGATTGTATTCGACTGCATTTAAATGAAACTGAAATGATTTCAGTTTTTAGCTTAATCAAACATAAAGTTAGTTGTCTAGGTCAGGAGGTCAACGTTAACTATTATTTACTTTCATATATAATATCAGAGAATGCAAATGTTGTACAGTTTAAGTAGCTGCTTCGTGTCATTTTTTGCCTGATTTGGCTTCAAAGTTTATTAAGGTACAGCAATGTTTGGTGCGAAACCCTAATGAACAAAAGGGTTGATGATGGGCACAAGCATAAGTGGGAAGTGGGACATGTGATTTTGATTTGAGGGCAAACCACTTAGTTTCTTCAAAACACTCCGACAAAATTCATTTTCAGTGCAGTCCGTAGCATATTGTTTGAATTTGAATTTTTATTCAAACAAAAGGGCATAATTTGATTATATTTTATCAAGTTTTCAACGAAAGCGGACTTCTTAGTAACAAAATTCTACACTAAGCTTAGAAAAGGTGAAAAAACTGTGTTTTGTTGTTATCGAAGAAGGAAACTTTTAATTCATGAAAAGAAGTAATTTTGAGTTGTTCACAAATCTGTGGGAAGCAAGGGGGGGGGGGGGGGGGTACGTGCTCCCTGTGCCTCCTGGCTCCGCCGCCCTCATTATGGGATATGTATTCTCATTGTTTAAAGATACATGTAATAAGCTTCAACAATTAACAAGAATGTCATCAGCCCAGATTATTATATGCACAGTAGGCGGTTGTATACATTTGCAGTGAATTGTGTGGGTATCGTGTTAGGGTGAAGTATCTCAATTATAGGATGTGTTCAGATATCAGTGAAGTAAATTAGTAGCAACGAAGTTAATTTCCAAGCTAAACTGTTCTTTACACAGTAAATAGCCTATAAATACAAATATCAGTGTAAATATAAAAATAGAGCCGGGGCGGTGGAAAAAATTTAGAGTGTTATATTCGCAAATAACAATAACGTGGAAAATGTTTTCTTGCCTTTTCAGATCCCGTCCTTTTGAATTGGATGACCCCACTGGTGGTCCCAAACATCTGCAGGATCACATCTCGGCGGCCATACGTCACCCATTGACGACAAACGGCACCGACACCATCGAGGACGAACAACAAGAAAAACAGTTACCTCGACCTACGGAGGCTTCAAACCACCATGTCTCCTACTGGAACAAGGGTTGTAACCACCACAACTACCCCCAGCAACAGCTCGTTGTTCCAGCACTTTTTACGCTTGACGGCATCGACGATTATCACTATGACGACATCGATGAAGTGTCTGATGACGAAAGCGACACCGACTCCGTAATAGATTTGTCAGAAAATCATGACAACCTCGGAGTTGCAGCCAGAAGCACCGGCAAAATGATAACATTCACAGCTACGAATGATTTTTTGGCAAACAAGCATCGCCAGCGAAGTCTTCCTGAAAATAACCAAAAGGAAGAGACACCAAAGGGCACATTTGCTGATAATGATAACAAATTGATGACCACGGCAAGTCCCCTTGCGATAGAATATAACAACATCGAACAATCATGTGATATGATTTTTTTCAGTCTAGCCGAAGAGGGTATACTGCCGAATCGTACGAGGATGCCCACCCAAAGAACCTCGCACGGGCAACGGTTAAGGTAGAGTGTGAAGTTGAACCAAAAAAAACCTACGACCACCGAAGGAGGTTCATCTTTGAAAAATATCTTGAAGATAGACGATTATGAAGGATCTGGATCCAGGGGAGACTTCAAGCATTGAGGATGCATCAAAGATTATCTAATGAAGTACTATGTCCATATCGGCCTCCCGTGAATCCTGAGACAAATACAGCCAACGGGCTACAGAGGATTTTACCCAGAATACAATACTTCGTTTAATGGCGGATTGTATCAATCACCTGTATATATGCCTCCAAATTACCATCCTCCAATGACAGACACATCAAAAATATCTAAGCGAGGAAACTGAGGTTTTTAAACAGATAACAAATAAATCAGTTGTCGGAGAGAAAGCGAGAAAACGGGTTCGATTTGTCTTGAGCAGAAATCAAGTACAGACTCTTAGTCGATACCTGATTGGTGGAAAGTGTGCAATATCTATATATAGGTACAAAATAATAGCTTACCAGCTGAGCCGATAAGAGAAGGTGAACGGTTGATCAAACATGACCTGGAAAAAGCCAAACAGGAAATGACGTCATTTGCTTCTAAAATTCCAGATAATATGCCAATATATTCGAAAGGATATTTGCTTGCTAAGGAGAAAAAGTTTTTGGCAAGGTGTAGGAAGCAGAAAAAGCACCAGGCTGTTATTAGAAACAGTGAGAATGACGCGGTTAAGAATGATACAAATACACAAGACAACCATCTTGCTTCTTGTGCAAAGGATATAGAGAGCAGTGTAACAACATTCTGTGACGCAAAATGTACAACAAAGCAGAACGCAGAGAAAGAGGGAAATTGCCAAGTGTTTCACGATCATGAGAACACTGTCCAGATAAAGTGTCATGAGGGTGCCAGTAAACTGAATGACAGACTTAAAGCAGGGTCTGACAACGTCACCAGTAAAGCAGTGAATCCGAAGAGCGATTTGAGTTCAAGCAAAGACAAATCGAAGGCTAATAGCCACAAAGCCTATTTGCTTGCTCAGAAGGAAAAGTATTTGGCAAAGTGTAGGAAGCAGAAAAAGAATCAGGCTGTTATAATAAGCAGTGAGAAGGATGCGGCTGAGAATGATAAAAGAACACAAAGTGGCTGCTCAAACCATCCTGCTTCTTGTGCAAAGGATATAGAGAGCAGTGTAACAACACGCTGTGACGCAAAATGTACAACAAAGCAGAACGCAGAGAAAGGCAGAAATGAACAAGTTTTTCACGTTCATGAGCAGACAGAGAACACTGTCCAGATAAAGTGTCATGAGGGTGCCAGTAAACTGACTGACAGACTAAAACCAGGGTCTGACAAAGTCATCAGCGGAGCAGTGGATCCGAAGAGCGATTTGAGTTCAAGCGAAGACCAATCGAAGGCTAATAGCCACGAAGCCTATTTGCTTGCTCAGAAGAAAAAGCATTTGGCAAAGTGTAGGAAGCAGATTAAGAATCATGGTGCTGCTAAAAACAGTGAGACAGACGTAGTTAAGAATGATACAACTGCGCAGGACTGTAATCCAAATCATTACAATGCTTCATGTGAAAATAACAGAGATAGCAGTGTAACACCACGCAGTCACGCAAATTGTGCAACAAACCAAAATGTAGAGAAAAACAGAAACGAGAAAGATGCCCAGATGAACTGTCAGATTGGTATCGATAATTCGGCAGCCAACATCACCAAAGGAGCAGTGAATTTGAACAGCTCTTTCGTTGTCGATTTGAGTTCCAGCAAAGACCAATCGAAAGCAAACAGCAATGAATTATATTTCCTATCTCGGAAGAAAGAGTTTTTAGCAAAATGTAAACAGCAAGAGAAGAATCAGAGTGTACAGAGCAGTGAGTAGTACATAATTGAAAAAGTTGCAACCACGCACGATCTCTGTTCAGCACATCTCATTGACGCATGCGCAGAGAATGAAGAGGGCAGCATAACGTCAGTAATTGCAGAGCCATATACGGCTCTGAGTAATTGAAACAAAGTGCACGACATACCAGACTGCCGTGAAAGACAGAAATTGCAAAATGTTGCGCATGAATGAGAGTAAAGAGGGTACTGTCCGGATAAAGTATCAGGTGGCTCCCACTGATTGGGATAAAAGACTGACATCCGCCTCTGATATTATAACTGAATGACTCTGTCATCGGCCGGTTGTGTATTGCCGTAGACCAATCGAAAGGACAAAGTGAGAAGTCATACTATGATGCTCAGCAGAAAATGTTTGTAGCAAAACGTATCACGCCAAAAAATAATCAAAATGTTACAACAAGGAAGAAAGAGGTATATAAGAACGCTGCGGCTATGAGCAATAACTATCCTATGCCTTTAAAAGATTCGTATCCAAAGAATAAAGACAGCAGTAAAATGTTGTGTAGTGAACTAAAATATACAGCAAGCAATAATGTGGAGAATGAAAGCAAAGACAGAATGGTACATGTCAATCAAATTAAAGAGGGCGCTAACCACATGAAAACCCTGCTGTGTAGCAACATATTGGATGAGCACCTGTCACCAGTTTCTGACCCAACCTCTCCTCCCCGAGATGAGACTTTGGGTGGTGATAATGATGTTCCACTGTGTCCATCCAAACACCAACTGGAAGCTCAAAGCAGCGACTGCCACAAATCAGTCACAGCTACTGAACAGCGCCATCAACCACAAACTGGACCCACTCAATTACGTCATATCCTATAAACAAAAAGTCTAAAAAGTTCCAGTTACGGGAGAGAACGGAACGCCAAGAATGTCAAAATGTTGATGAAACTTGCAACAAAATGAACCAAAGGAAATGCCCTAAATCTAATGTGATCCGAAGACGTCATTGTCGTAGCCATAGTAACCGGGAAGTAAAAACTCTTGAAAAGAAAGTGATGTAGGAAAGTTTAACGATCTCGCCGATTACTGGAATCAAAAACCACGTCGTAGGAACAGAATACGCGACTTCAGTCAGTTTGATCAAAACAATCATAATACTGGATTGGCAACACAAGAGAGTATGTCGCCCTCTGTTAGTTATAGAATGACGTCTGCCAATGGACACGCAACAGTTTGCAACGTCACAAGTCTGAGTTTGTTTGTCGCCATCGTTTGTATTCTTTATTCATTTATCTTTTACGTCGGAGACGAAGATTTGCAATAATTTTTTATAGTACTTTTATACATTTGGTTTTCATCGGAGACGAAAGACTATCAGATGCGAAAAGTCCGGTATCCCGTGGTGCGATGATTGGACGAAAACATTGAGACCAGCTTATTATATCTACAGACTTTTATAAACTGCAATTTGACAAAGAACGATGTTCCATACTTCTCAATTAAAATTAAGAAAAAAAACTGTTTGTCTTTGTGTCGTCAAATAAAGTTTGTTTAATATGTAAAAAGTTTTGCCTTGCCATTGTGATTTTTATAAGCTAGATTCCTTTAATAGATATACGAACTGTTGGTGTTAATTTGAAGAGAGGAATATCTACATGCATATGGCAATTTTTATAAATGTTTTATGTGTTTGTAAAAAAAAATTCACGACAAGGCTACCGACAGAAAAGGCTTAAAGTACATCACGGTACATTTCCCCATCTTTGCCTAGGCCTACATAGCAAGAACTACTTTTCACGAATGTCGTGGATCTGGCCCACCTGGGCCAGTGGATAAGAATTTACAGCAATCGTTGGAAGCAGCACTTTATGTGGCACATACTCCTATTAGCGTCTATATCAATCCGCCGCAGATGTTCTCCTATTTCAGGAATTGTGCCAATTAGGAGCAGGAGAACAACTTTTTTGATATGATATCAATTAGGATGTGATTTTTTGTGGCTTAATGTTAAAGAACATGAATGGAAGCACATGTGGTGCAAAAATTGGGTAAATTGAGGCAAGTTTAGCCCTCCCAGGAGCAGCGTACGAAGATTGTTTACGACTGAGTAAAGAGGTTTGTTTACAAGTGACGAAAAGTTCCGGCTCACGTAGCAAAAAAATCTGTATGGTCATGGTACGGAAGATTGATGGTGCCAACTTATCAGCTATCCAGTGATGGGTGATCCAGTGAAAACTTTTATCTAGACTTAGAGAACACGTTACTTTTGTGATTTAGTGTGAAAGTCAATGGGGCTTTTAATGGGCGTATGCTACCTTTCATAAGACACGGAGATCACCTGTTGTCATGTGTTGTGCTATTCTTCTCATATGTAATGTTTGTTAGCTTCAGAACACATTAAATTGATTAGCTTCAGACACACCATCTGTTGCAGTACACGAAGATCACCGT
The DNA here is from genome assembly GCF_037975245.1 of Apostichopus japonicus. Lineage (NCBI taxonomy): Eukaryota > Metazoa > Echinodermata > Holothuroidea > Aspidochirotida > Stichopodidae > Apostichopus > Apostichopus japonicus. The sequence continues at coordinate 13,652,265 of NC_092575.1, forward strand.
CACCACTCTAAATCAAGAGGGTTGAAGGCATCGAATAAGAACTATTAGATTGAGAACTGGCTAATCAGGTTGGGAAAGCCTAAATTACATTCAAGTGTAGTTTTCGTAACAAATTGTTAAACTGAACCTCGTACACCTTAGCATGTTATTTATGAAGGCCTCACCTTAGCCTAGTAATAATTCAGTAAGTTAAGGTAGGTTAGGCTAAGTAGTATTAATTAATAATGGAAATCAAGGCCTACTGTACGTATACGGTATAGGTCTAACTAGGCTACTTTAGGGCTATCATTTGATTTTTGTCGATTTTAAGTTAGGCCTAAGGTACCTTTATCTTACTTAGTTGGCTGTGGCTATTTGAAACACTGTTGGTTAAAAAAGACAGTGTACTGCTACAGTGCTAGTATTAATAGTTAGGGCCTAGGCTTATGGACTATGGTCGTACAGTAGGCCTACGGTAAATTCGTAATAGAAAGGGAATTCATGTTTTTTAAAAGGATAACACTGATGACAATCTAACTGATTTTGCTCAGCTGGTTAGTTCATCCTTTAACAATGTCATTTCATTGATGGTTAATCAAATTCTGCTGTAAATAGAGAGAATTATACTTGTACAGATTGGGAGTCAAACTGCCAGAACTTCCCCAGAAGCAATGAAAAATGTCCAGAACTCTGCACAGAAAGAAGGAAAAGGGCCAGACTTATGCTCTTTTACCAAATTATTAATGGCCTAGTTGCAGTCCCAAATGAGACTAATCCGTTCTTGAAACCAGGGAGGCGTGGCTTCTATGTACACAAATTCCACATAATCATCGTGCTTGGGTCACACTAATTAGCGTCAACTCACGACAACTCACAACAACTCAAGACAACTCAAGACAACAGGTTTAAAATACCATCAAATACAATTGATGTTATCAGAGTATATCCGGAAACACGTTTAAAACTGACTGGAACCAGCGTGCATACAGATCTTTCACGGGAAAAAATGTTTTTGGGGTAAAAATCGCCAACTTTTTTCTAACGTTGAATTGGACGACGTGATGCCATTGCGCTTGCGCAATGACATTGGACCGAACCATTACACTACAGGTAAGTGTAATTTTTCAATGATTTGACGGAGAGAATAATAAAACCAGTCAAATTGATAGTAAGCAAGACTCTGTAAAGTTAATAATAACATATGTAAATTACAATGGAAAAACAATAAGCAATATTCATTATTTTAAAACATTAAATAATTTGATTTGGAGTTCATTCACCATACTTTGGTGCTTTATTACTACGACAACCCACCTTACCGACACTGTACACAAGGTACTTTCCAAACCTAGCACAAACCCACCCATATTATAATGGTTCGGTCCGATGGCATTGCGCAAGCGCAATAGCATCACGTCGTCTAATTCAACGTTAGGAAAAAGTTGGCGATTTTTACGACAAAAACATTTTTTCCCGTGAAAGATCTGTATGCACGCTGGTTCCAGTCACTTTTAAACGTGTTTCCAGATATACTCTGATAACATCAATTGTATTTGATGGTATTTGATGTTATTTTAAACCTGTTGTCTTGAGTTGTCGTGAGTTGTCGTGAGTTGACGCTAATTAGTGTGACCGTCGTGCTTTTCAGTATAGTTTCTATCCTAGGACTATAAAAGACTGGAATCCTTGGGCGTTGAAGAGAAACCTAGTCTTGAGGTGTTTAAGACTAGATTGCCCACGCATTGTTATTAGCACTGCTGCGCTTTGCACCAACATCCTCGTTGTGATACACGAGAGGAGTTTTCAACGAGTACCTAACAGAAGCAGAAGCAGAAACATGTGCTAAAAGTTTATTGTGTAATTCTGCTAAATGGGTGAAATAATCCACAAAAATGTCTCGGAATCTAAATTGATGTTTCTTATTTTCACTGTGGGAATTTTGGCCATAAAAAAATAGCAGTGAACAATGTATTTTATTATGTTAGAGTATAGTTATTGAAGAAGTCAGTAGCCTAATACATTCAAACCAACACCGGCCTATTTCCAGGTTCATGGTCACTTCATCTCTGAAGCAATACAAAACAATACAAGGCCAGTCGCAAAATAATAATGAGTGATTTGATGTAAATCTTTTCAGGAATGAAAATGAATGATAAAGAATTTCTCAGCTCTACTGTTATTATAATCATTGTTGCAAACTGCAAACTTTATCTTTGGTATTAAAAGCTTCCCATATTTCTTTTAGTCATAATTTGACAGGATTTATTTGACTTCAAAATTCTTTGTTGCAGTCATACTGCGTAATAAAAACAAGTATTGTGGCTGCAACACAATGGCGTTTGAAGTAATTTCTGTAGTGAGAAGAAAATGTTAGTTCTCGGCCAATGTTAATGCACTGCTTGGAAACCTTGTTAACAGATTTTGGAGTTTTCTGAGTGTTTCAAATTAATTATGTCTAAGTCTTAAATAGGCTTTATTCTATGCTGATGAAACAGTTACCCATCATTTACCTCCAGATTGTAAATAGGTCAAACAGCATGGAGCATATATCACTTAACTAAAAATCCTAACATTCATTGAGCACTGCTCAGTGCTGAATTTCTTTCCTCTGATGTGTCTTATGTTAGTTCCCTTCAAAGTCTAATCTGTAGCTCCTTATTGTAACTCAATCCACAATAAAATTGAATATATATGAAACAGTCACTATAATCTGAAATGAATTTTTCTAGCATAATACAGTATATATGGAATAATTTAGTGTTCATATATTTTGTGTAGCATATATTGTGTAGCATTTATTGTGTAGCATTTATTGTGTAGCATTTGTGTAGCATATATTGTGTAGCATTTATTTATCAATATATTGTGTAGCATTTTCAAAGGCTCTGGATTTGTTTCTCTCTTGATTTGAATGTATGTACTTGAGTTCCTGTTCCTTCAGAAATGGCAAAACACAGGATCATAGTCTGCCATATTTTCTTTCCACAGATTGTCAAGCGTTTGCAGGAAAACCCAGTGGAATCACATCTCCCTTTATACAAAAGCAGCCAAATAAGATGTCTGAAGAAGAGTTTACATTCACACCAGATGGCTGGGTAAAAATGTGGGCAAAAGGCTTTATTGGTTTTCATTTCAAGATAGTCCATCCGTAAGTACGAATAATCAATATCAACACAACTTTTGATGGCATATCTCGTCGAGAACCCGAGCTCGTATATATTTGTGAATGAACACCATGTGGTTGGAAACAAATTGACAAATAATTTCATACCAACGAACGTAGAGACGTTTGATTTCTGAACTACAGCAGAAGTGACTCCTTTGGTATCAAAGCTTAAAGAAGATTTTCACATTGATTTACACAACATTGAAATCACGATTTGGGCATGTTCAGTAACTGTTGATAATATGAAAACATGTTTAGACGACGAAATGTTAGAGTCAGACAAATTCTCTTTCTCTTTTTCGTTGCTAACGTGAACCTACATTTAGTGAAAAGTCTGGGAAAGTGTCAAGATTTATCAGTATGATTGATTGTAATCTGATTATGAGTTTTTTGGTAAGTTATTATATGATATTAGCAATCGATTGATTGCACTTGTAAGCTATTTTTTTATTTTATTGGTGTCCACTGTAGTCTATCCTCAGCCTCTCCCAAATCATGACCCAGCTGGTGCGGGCGTAGAATTTCACAATGTTAGCTAATTGCTAAGTCCTTATAAAATCTACTGGATTAATTAAAATCTGGCATTTTCTTGAATCAGTTACTCTGCAGGCATTTGAGAGCAACCCCAATGATATTTGTTGAGACCTACTGTAGCAGTAATACAGGGCCTTAAACGCTAGGTACAGAAACCATGACAACTCATAAACAGACAGTTGTTATTAAAACCGACTTATCATCGGTTCATGTTCTTAATGTTTACTGGCAGAAAAATGACAACTACCTTTGTCCATTGTCATTGAGCCGGTAAAATAGCCCAAATTTCAAGGACTGTGATGATGTTTCAGATATGGATCATTCCATAGTTTTTGGGGGTTACACCAAAAGCAAGTATCTGTGTGCATCACTAGTACATGATATAAAATCTGTAAACATTTTCTTACAGAGTGTTCTTAAACAGATCATAGCAGATACTGTGCTTCAGTAAAGCATTGCAAACTAATTTTAATGCAAGAACATAGATAAACTTGGTCACAACTGTAATAGTTAGCCCTGTATGACCTTTTTATCGGCCCAATTCTAGGTATATAAAGAGCCTTTCTTGTCCTCTATGGTGGACAATATACATTGATCATATAATATTTTTTTGTATGCAATACAATATGTTATGAAAACCCCATCACAGAAATGAGCTTTGCCGAGCGACAGAAAGACATATTGTTGGATTTGAACTGAGTAACAGTACTGTACTACATTAATCTCCAATCACTCTTTTATAGTTAATAATGTCGCTCGTTGGTTTTGTTTACTGTGTTCAGTGACTGAGCAATGCAATATTTGCTTTCCACTGAAGGTATTGAATAACAGGGTGTGCTGTCTATAAAGATCTTTTGTAAATTTGTAGTGTTCTTGCAGAATCCATATCTCTCTGGAAATGCCAATCACTTCTAATTGATTGATTTGATAATAAGTGACCCACATGTCCCCCAATCCTATACACATAGGAACAAAAAAGAACACACAGTTTGGCTGATGTAGGTAAGATTTGATAATACGTGACCCACATGTCCCCCAATCCTATACACATAGGAACAAAAAAGAACTTAATGTTTGGCTAATGTAGGTAAGATTTGATGATAAGTGACCCACATGACCCCCAATCCTGTACAAATAGGAACAAAAAAGAACACACAGTTTGGCTGATGTAGGTAAGATTTGATAATAAGTGACACAAATGTCCTCCAGTCCTATACACATAGGAACAAAAAAAGAACTTAATGTTTGGCTAATGTAGGTAAGATTTGATGATAAGTGACCCACATGACCCCCAATCCTGTTCACATAGGAACAATAAAAGAACTTAATGTTTGGCTGGTGTAGGTAGGATTTGATAATAAGTGACACAAATGTCCCCCAATCTTGTACACATAGGAACAAAAAAAAGAACTTAATGTTTGGCTGATGTAGGTAAGATTTAATAATAAGTGACCCAAAGGACCCCCAATCCTGTACACATAGGACCAAAAAAGAACTTAATGTTTGGCTGATGTAGGTAAGATTTGATAATAAGTGACCCAAAGGACCCCCAATCCTATACACATAGGACCAAAAAAGAACTTAATGTTTGGCTGGTGTAGGTAAGATTTGATAATAAGTGACCCACATGTCCTCCAGTCCTATACACATAGGAACAAAAAAGAACACACAGTTTGGCTGATGTATATAGGTAAGATTTGATAATAAGTGACCCAAATGTCCTCCAGTCCTATACACATAGGAACAAAAATGAACACACAGTTTGGCTGATGTAGGTAAGATTTGATAATAAGTGACGCAAATGTCCTCCAGTCCTATACACATAGGAACAAAAAAGAACACACAGTTTGGCTGATGTAGGTAAGATTTGATAATAAGTGACCCAAATGTCCTCCAGTCCTATACACATAGGAACAAAAAAGAACACACAGTTTGGCTGATGTAGGTAAGATTTGATAATAAGTGACACAAACGTCCTCCAGTCCTAAAAACATAGGAACAAAAAAAGAACATACAGTTTGGCTGGTGTAGGTAAGATTTGATGATAAGTGACTCACATGTCCCCCAATCCTGGTTTTCATTCAGAGTCATGAGTCAAGAGTCCCATCTTTGCATCAGTGATGAGAAAAATAATCAAAGCAACCTTTCGTACACTACACAAAGCTGATAGAGAACACTTACTGTGTTGCAATTTCTCCTTATATGTTATATACCACATGAATGTGGTTTTTGCTTTTTATCTCCTCAGAGTGATCAAGGAGTTCCATTCTTGGCTTTGTGATGGTAAAACTAACCAGAGGATCTTCTTACCATTGTGTGGGAAATCTCTAGATATGATGTGGTAAGATGATGAAAGTGTAAAAATGTATCTTCTTTTAATATTATTCCTCAATACTGAATTAAATGCTAACTAAGGGTGTCATAGCACTATCCATAGGATGTCCTTCAAAGGGTTTTCTAGTCCTGTCCATAGGATTTATCTCACAGAGTATTCTAGTCCTGTCCATAGGATTTCCTTCAAATGGTATTCTAGTCCTATTCATAGGATGTCCTTCAAAGGGTATTCTAGCCCTGTCCATAGAATGTCTTTCAAAGGGTATGCTAGTCCTATCCATAGGATGTCCTTCAAAGGGTATTGTAGCCCTGTCCATAGGATTTCTTTCAAAGGGTATTCTAGTCCTATCCATAGGATGTTCTTCAAAGGGTATTCTAGCCCTGTCCATAGGATGTCTTTCAAAGGGTATCCTAGTCCTATCCATTGGATGTCTTCAAAGGGTATTTTAGCCCTGTCCATAGGCTGTCCTTCAAAGGGTATTGTACTTGTAGCCCTGTCCATAGGCTGTCTTTCAAAGGGTATTCTGGCCCTGTTCATAGGCGGTCTTTCAAGGGTATTCTGGTCCTGTACATAATATGTCTTTCAATGGTATTCTAGTCCTGTCCTTAGGCTGTCCTTTAAAGGATATTCTGGTCCTATCCATAGGATTTCCTGCAAATAGTATTCTAGTCCTGTCCATAAGAAGTCCTTGAACTAGACTTTCCATAGGGTGTTCTTCCAAGAGGAACAGGAACAATGGCAGATCTAAGTAATCCATCGGGCAAATGTGTGGTACCTGAGAGCAGTACCAGGAGGTACTGTATGGGGAGGGAGGGGGGAAGGGTTGTAAAGGGGTACAATGACCTTCTTGTTTTCTTTTCAATTCTTTTGGCCAGGTCAGGTTACCCTTCTGGAATATCTCTTATTTCATTTAGAACTAATTTCTCTGCAGGTTAGCTGAACAGGGTCACCAGGTCGTCGGTTTGGATTGCGTCGACCAAGCTGCCAAGGAATTTTTTGAAGAAAACAAGATTCAATACACCGTTAATGACATACAAGGAATAGAAGGTGGAAAGCTCTTTAAGGTTTGTGAGTTATATCATTCTTTTCAAACAAACTTTTACAATTCAAGTGAACAAGTTCCTGATTATTGGAGATTGACTTAGTTTCCCTCTAGTAACGATTCAGCAGCGACAATAAAGAATTCTGAGGATGAAAAGTTTACATTGACTAAAGTTGAAGAAAGAAGTAAAGGAAAGTTAAAATAGAAGAAGTGAAATGTGTATCTGAAAAGAATCTGGTAATGAAATTTTTTCTTAATTTAATTGGGGGGTGTGGGGGGGGGGTAGATGTGGCCATAATGTAAAATTGGATTTTAAATATCACTCTCTGATATCTTCTTACAGAGTGCCGATGGAAAGATTGAATTTTACGTTTGCGACTTTTTCAAAATTTCCAGGTAAAGTTTGTTTCTTTGTTGATTGCTTGATGTTCAATATTGTATGATCACATGCATTAATTTATGTTGTATATCTAGACATAATACACATATATACATGCATATAATTACATACATACATTCATATGTACTTAGGTAGGTAAATGCATACAAAAGTACACACATTTGTACAGGACACTAGAAAAGCATTCAAATATTAATTGAGGCTAGATCGACCTTGTTCCATGAAATCCGCCATTTTCTTTTCTTCTTTTCCCGTATTAAGATAGCCACTTTAACATTACAAGTTTGAACTTAAATACCAAACTTTAGAAACAAAACAGAAATGCACTTAACACTACGGTGTGAAGTTGAAATAACCAGTGTTATCATAAAACGATTTTCAGTGTGGAGTTGGAAGTAAATGCTATGTGTTTTTAAATCAATGTGTAGCCACACAATTTTGAGGCCATTATCATAATTTACTCTTATTTGTGAGCCTCAGTTTAATGCAAAAGGCTCCTTTACAAAGCTAAGTCCAACTGATCAATTTTCATACAGTGGGAAGTACACAGATTTTAACATATATTGAAAACCTTGTAAACATAATAACTTCAAAGTTTGTATAAAGTTCATATTTGACATGGAAGTCCACATAAGTGCAAAACTTTGCTTTCAGCCAATGATCAACACTTTAAAATCTTGTTTGCAGTCTTTTATTTCATGGATGATAACGTATAAATTGTAGCAATGAATCACAGAGACTGGTGGCTTTTCTGGTTTTTGAATTTTATTTTTCTAATGTTTGGCTTTCCAGTAAAAAACAAAACTTATTAAAGTGATCATAACAAGTTACTATACAATATAGCAGACCCACCAAATCATTACCGTCATCGGTATGACTCTCAAATTCAAATAACAGTCACTGATCAAACTTCAGCCCCCTCATCACAAACAGTGCTTGTTGTCTGGAAATAAGTCAGAGAGTTAGAACCATCAAAAAAGTACTTTTTGAAACTTGTGAGCAGTTTTTATAAGTTTGGTACATGTACATACTATAGACTTTTACTGAATAAACTAGAAATTCAAATAACAGTCACTGTTCAAACTTCAGCCCCCTCATCACAAAGAGTGCTCGTTGTCTGGAAATAAGTTAGAGAGTTAGAACCATCCAAAAAATACTTTTTGAAACTTGTGAGCAGTTTTTATAAGTTTGGTACATGTACATACTATAGACTTTTACTGAATATACTAGAAATTCAAATAACAGTCACTGATCAAACTTCAGCCCCCTCATTACAAACAGTGCTCGTAGTCTGGAAATAAGTCAGAGAGTTAGAACAATCAAGAAAGTACTTTTTGAAACTTTTGAGCAGTTTTTATAAGTTTGGTACATGTACATACTATAGACTTTTACTGAATATACTAGAAACTCAAATAACAGTCACTGATCAAACTTCAGCCCACTCATCACAAACAGTGCTCGTTGTCTGGAAAGAAGTTAGAGAGTTAGAACCAATCCAGATAGTACTTTTTGAAACTTTTGAGCAGTTTTTATAAGTTTGGTACATGTACAGTACATACTATAGACTTTTACTGAATAAACTAGAAATTCAAATAACAGTCACTGATCAAACTTCAGCCCCCTCATTACAAACAGTGCTCGTTGTCTGGAAAGAAGTTAGAGAGTTAGAACCAATCCAGATAGTACTTTTTGAAACTTTTGAGCAGTTTTTATAAGTTTGGTACATGTACAGTACATACTATAGACTTTTACTGAATAAACTAGAAATTCAAATAACAGTCACTGATCAAACTTCAGCCCCCTCATTACAAACAGTGCTCGTTGTCTGGAAAGAAGTTAGAGAGTTAGAACCAATCCAGATAGTACTTTTTGAAACTTTTGAGCAGTTTTTATAAGTTTGGTATATTGTACATACTATAGACGTTTACTGAATATTTGGAGGAAGAAAATCTAGGTTGATGTTGTTGACCTCAATGCATGGCCATCATGCTCTGATCAGAGTTAGATAAAGTTGTCAAAATTTTAAAATTTACACATAGTAACAAAATCAGTAGACAACCTTTGTTAATTATGGCTTACTAATTATCATCTCAAAGTGGAAGCTCCTTTACAAATCATAAAGTTCTGATACATTGCTGCTAGTCCAGAAACTTTGGCTGATTTTCTTAGCTTTAATACAGCATTTATCCTTAAAAATTGATATAAATTGGTTGACAAAGATACTGTAAATGTTCATGATTTCTCAACAGTGATATTATGGGTCAGTGTGATGCTATTTGGGATATCGGAGGTCTCTTTGCCATAACAGGATACGACCAGAAAGATAAGTAAGTATTTTGACGACATTGTGCATGTGTCGCTACAATTAGAAGGCTGGCAAACCTTAATGCCAACAATTTCTATCAAAATGGCAAGGTAGATCACAACAATCAACATCAGGTTTAAATTTCAAGGTAAATATATCTTGTGCCGAAAGATCTTTTTAGACACAAGATCACTCAAACAGAATCCTATTAACCATGGATAATTGGTCAATGGTATGTAATTTGATATGAAAGTGTTTTAAATATAGATTTTGTTCTTTGCCATAAGTGATGCTACTTTGTCAATGGGTTTAAGCATTCTAATGTGACATATATGTATAATGGCACTTGATTTCATCGCTATTTTCCTGTTGAGTAAACATTTGTTTTACAGTTTTCCATCATTGCTAATGCCTGTCAGATATTCCAAAGAATTTATGTAACTTTTTCATAATGGTTTTGCCTTTCTTGTTTTTTTACCTTTCTTGCCCGTTCATTGGTGGAAATTCATACATCCCATGCTTGAAGTCTAAGAGTGGAATTAGACTGTTGAAACTGTTGTTGGCAAGGAATGTGGAGGGGATGGGGGTAGGGGGGATCCGGGAGAAAGAGGCAAGAGAAAGGGCATCTGAGAATCTGTTCATGCATTATCCTGACAAAAACTAAGTATTGTGTATTACAATCTGTTTTGTTTTCTTCTCCTCAGATATGTTGATCACTTGAAACCTTTGCTTAAGAGTGGGGGTAGAATCCTGCTGGACTTAGCTGAACCAAAACTGAAACCAGGAGAAACAGCACCAGAATGTAAGTTGGGATGTGATCATGACATTAACATTGATAAATGCCGTAGGGTCGACCAAAGATGAAACTGCACACTAGACATATTCAACCTTAATTTTGATAATTACTGTGCCGTCTAAAATTGCATTTGTCACTGTATCAGAATAGTAAATCTGTTAAAAATGTTATGTCTCTTGTAGAATTCTTGAATGTGCATCCCTCCGATTTGGCAAACGAAAGGAGGAATCAGGCTGGGTACACTTTTGAACTCTATTACAACATATTGTAATAAGCCAGCAAATAACTGAAGTGATTAGAAAAATTTTCGTTTTGGTTTTGTTTATGACAGGGGATGAATCATTGTATGAAGCAGATGTAAAGAGAATGTTTGGTAAGGATTGTTTTTATATTTTAATTCATTTATCAAATTTATAATCCCTATGATGCTAGGTGTTATCACTGCTTTTATGTAGCTTAAAGTATTAATATTCAAGCTGAAAGTCACTAAAGTTGATTTTAGCAAAATTGGAACCAGATAAATAGGGGAAAAAACAAGATGTCAATTGCAAGATGGTAGCATAATTAAATTTTATCTTCAGTAACACTGAATCATTTTTACATTAACTAGATGAGCTTGTAACTCAGGTAAGGAGAGTGCCTCAGCAAAAATAATTTGAACTCACTCATAACTAAATCGAGAGTCTGAAGCACCCAGTGTTCAGAGTCTGAAGAGCAGCCAGTGTTCTGAGTCTGAAGCAGCCAGTGTTCAGATTCTGAAGCACCCAGTGTTCAGAGTCTGAAGTACCCAATGTTCAGAGTCTGAAGAGCAGCCAGTGTTCAGATTCTGAAGCACCCAGTGTTCAGAGTCTGAAGTACCCAATGTTCAGAGTCTGAAGAGCAGCCAGTGTTCAGAGTCTGAAGCAGGCAGTGTTCAGAGTCTTAAGTACCCAATGTTCAGAGTCTGAAGAGCAGCCAGTGTTCAGAGTCTGAAGCACCCAGTGTTCAGAGTCTGAAGCACCCAGTGCTCAGAGTCTAAAGCAGGCAGTGTTCAGAGTCTGAGGCACCCAGTGTTCAGAGTCTAAAGCAGCCAATGTTCCAACAGCTAGTGTTGTGAAACTCATTTCTATTTAGCATTTACCATGTCTGAGAAATAATATTGTATCATAATTAAATTTTGTCATTGTTAATTGGTTGGGCTGTTCTCTATGCATTACACAATGACACTTGCCATATTCTCAATAGGATATAAAAATATTTGTCTGAAAAGCTACAGTAGCTCCTACTTTCACCCTTGAGTGAGAACAGTTTTAAGAGGTTTCTCCTCCTAGAATATCCCATAGAAGAGCATACATAGTTCCTTGGTATCTTGGACTTCATTTGGGATTTTTCTATTTTACCATCACACAGCTTGGTGCTCGAGCATCAAATTGGCCCAGACTTATGATTATGCTGATATCAACGAGCATCTCACGAAGGACCCAAGCTCCGGAGATGGAGACGAATGCAGTTTTGAAGCATATGGAAAAGTTTACCATTTAATTGCAAAGTAATGTCAGTGACACTATCAAACTTTGTCATATTAGTTTATACAGTAGATGTTAGAGTAAATCATTGCATATTCTGTTAGATGGAAACACTGGAAAAGGTTGTTTCTGAGAGGCTTTCTCTTATCAGGGTGTAAACTGTTACCATAGGGCAGGGTTTTCCTAACTTTACCCCCCCCCCACCCACAAACCCCCTGTAGATGTCAGAGTTGTCCACGAACCCCTTACTTTTCGAGACACGAGAGTCATTATTATACTATAATACGCATAACAGTGCTTTGTAAAAGATCAAGTATCACATGCACGGTACGGTACTACTATAGCAACATATGCATATGGAACGCGAAAGGAGTTTGTCGATAGGTACGACTTTTGTACATTACTAAATTATATGATATATCAGATTTTAGTTCAACAAAAGTACTCTAGTTTTGACTTTCAGAAACGTCTCACGAAACCCCTGGGATAGACTCACGCACCCCCTGGGGGTTCATACACCCCAGTTTGGGAACCCCTGTCATAGGGGGATTGGGAGACTGGAAAGTGGAGGCAAGAGTTTCCTTACCACTGACCACAATTTTCCTCATATCGCAGCAAAGTTTTTACCCAATGAAACTGACATATGTTGTTATGTACGTGAAGGTGATGATCTACATAAATTTAAGAACAGTTTATTAGTCTAGTCTAGCTAAATAAAGTAGGAGGGATAGTCAGTCACCAGAGAGGACCCTACAGAATAAAGCTTAGCGCAGAATTTACCTCAAATCCTGTTGCAATTCTTCAAATAAGTGTCTGTGAAGCATTCTTAAACCTTTCTCAACCACATAAATAACTTTAAACGTAAAATCATTCCATTCATCCACAACCCTCTGCGACAACGAGTTGTTATAAATACTAAATTTAGTTCAAACTTTCTGCAAAAAATAGATTGCATCTAACACTGGAAACACTAATAAAAAAGAAAAGGAAACACTAAATTAAAAGAAATCAGAACCGTAGATGATCCTGTAAATGTTGTACTCAGTGACAGTCAGAATTACCTCATCAGCCTGAGGTGAGTAAAGAGTGAACTACTGTACTGTGGATACACGGTTAAATGTCCTTAGCCAAAAACTGTTCTAACTTGTCTTTGGTCAACTAAAGACTTTATCTTTCTTTTCCTTCACAATACTGAAATTTATGCTACGGTTCCAAGTTGTTTCTATACATGGGTTGGGATTTACAGACATTAAAGGGTAAACAACTCACAGATTTGAGGCTGGAAGAGTGGCTAATTATGTCACACCCTTGTAGAACTACCTCAAACTCTATCTGGAAAGACAAAAATATCATCCCAGAGTCTTTCAGTCAATACCAGACAGTGTAAACCATAACTGCTAGTGTGATTTTGCCCTATTCCAAAGTTGGGTTTGCCTTAGAAATTGTAAATTTTTGTAGCTAAAGTCAGTATTCTTGACAGGGCATTAATGAGATCAGACCAAATCATGATTGTTGAAAGTGTCTATTAGTGCAGCTTGTGTACGTAGCTGCAAGTACTTTATAGTATGGCACGGGTGTCGGCATTACAGTATGCTTCATAAGTTATGTTAACTGTTATCCAGTTAACAGTAATTAAATGTGGATGCTTGATTCAGACCTCCCAGCAAAACCTTTATTTCTAAAACAGCTCTTTATTTTTCAAAAATACTCTTTGAAAGCTTTACAAACCTTTATTTGAACCTATGCTTTAACCAATCATAAAGGGAAAAAAAAAAAATTAAAATGTTTGATGATATGTAAGAAATTCTTTAATAATGCTGTTTGAAGGAAACATACATTGTTTATTACAATGGTATCATCAGTGACCGATGATACCAACAATTATGGTTTTCAAATATCCGTTTTTATTATTATTCTGAAGTTTGGAGCTAATAGTCTTTCACTGATCAGATCATTTGTGTAGGTGGGTCAAATATATCATTTGTTTCGCAAGGCCAAATATTTGGCATTGAATTTTAAATTGAATATAAAACTAAAGTATTTAAGACCATGTATTGAAATATTATGCACTGAAATATTCATAAAAAGCCAGTACTGTGTACATTAAATCATTACTTTGATTCATCCATCATAAATTCCTCTTTTGTTTTGTTTTTAATGTCCGTTTTCTCCTTCGTGGACAAATGCAATGAAGAGTAAACTTAACTCCACATCATCCACTTACAGAAGTCTGACAGATGAAGATATGATAGATTCAGAGGCGGCGTTGAGAGCCAGATAGGGCTCTAGGGACAATTACATCATCAAGTCCCCTTTCTTAATATATCTTGTATTTCCAGCTCCCCATCTTATTTTCCTGAGGCCCTATATCGACCCCTCTCACCAGGGCTACACAGCACCTCTTCCCTCCCCCAACCCCCTCCCCCCCCCCCACTGTGACAAGGTTGTTAGTTACTAGCACTACAAACACTGGAGACATGTTCTTTTGAGTTTGAGCTTGTCAATTTCAAATCTGTACCATTCAAAGTAGCTACCTTTCAAAATCACTCTTTCCAGAAAAGAGAGGGGAATCCCGCTACTTAGATCCCTCCTCACAACCCCCTCCCCCACCCCTCCCCCAGGCTGCAGCAGGTTATAAAATATGCTCAGCTTGTACTATCACTTCAGTTCATACCTCTGTTGTGTCTTCTTAATAATATGTCCTGTAATTTAGTATTAAATCTTCCATGTGTATGAACAATAGCCAGCAAATGGTTAGACTGATGCCCTCTGGATCCTGGGAATGACTATTAGATAACTGCATTAGTTTTGACATTTTTACAGTGTAAAAAGTATTTGTTGAACAATTCCATCATGATAAGACAATAAGATGCTTTATTCCTTAAACAGTGAACTAAAATGGACATCCACAAGTCAAAACATGAGAAGCAACCCCCCCCCCCCAAAAAAAAAAAAACCCAACAAACACAATGATATGTAAGATGTCTTTTATCACATTTTATTTAACAAACTCAATTTCATACATTAAGTGTTTTATCTAACAGGTGATTCAATATTATTTTTCCTATATATTTGTTGCTGTCATAAAATGTAGTTACAAATTTTATTCAAAATTTTGTTACAAGTCTTCTGTTACACATAATAAGCCATTATAAAGTTAGCATTCTATTCAGCACGGAATTGCTTAGTAAGTTCAACGCATATATATAATTTTGTGAATGTGTCAATATCTAAACACATCCTATCGAAGCTAGTTATATATGATCATCAAACTAACAGAAAAATATGCAAACAAACTCTCAATTCACTGAGCCAAAATATAATTCAGTTTATTTAAAAAAAAAAAAATTGAATTGATCCATAGCAATTTCCCCCCTCCCCAAAACCTTTCCTAGAGAATCTCAAATTTTGGATCTTTTGATGATTAAAACGGTAAACCCTATATAAAGTAAAATCCATATATTAAAGAAAATAACTTTGCAAATCATTCTTTTATTTTCAACAAATCAAGTTTAGCAGACAGGCAGAAATATCCAAGAACAATAAATATCAACAAATATTTGGCTTCGATAGAAGATCGATGGTACATGCTAAAATGACCGTAATGTTGCCCATGCAATTTCTCCAAGGCGAAAAGGGTCAAGGGGAAGGGGAAAATTATGCCCTCATTTTTGTTCTACAGGTAGGATAATCATTGCCAAAAGACAATTCAACTTTTCTGTTACAGGTTTATCCCTGATGCTTAACTTTAATTTTTATATGATGTGTGATTCGTTGTGAATCATGTGAATCACATGTGATTCGTTGTGACTCTATCACCCTATTCTACTCTCTACCTGCTCTGCCCCGCTATTTTTATCCCTTGACCTAATTTCTAAAGTATCTTTCTAACATTAGCTGACAATGTAATGACTTTACAGGCTTAAGTAATTAAGAATCTATGAGATAGTCACAATATCATAGATCCACTGGCTGTCTACCAAGTAGTGACTTTGATGTATCAATGGTATACATATTCTGATTAACTAAAACGAAAAATGGAAGGTAATAATGTTATGATTCAGATTATCAATTGTAAAGCGAAAATGAGATTTTACAATATGCAGAGCTATACATTACAATCTAGGCCTACAACTTGGCAGAGATTATAATTTTCTAAAAAATATAATGACCATGGCTCTCTCCAGGAAGTGAAATTTTGATGTTTAAGCTTCCAACCTCTCCCAGTCCCACTTCCTACCCCCTCCACCACATCGCATACCCAGAATATACACTCAGGATTTCACTGTTAAGTTTTGCCTTTTAACCTATTAAAGATTACCTTCAGATATGTTATAAGATCAAAGCATAGTTTATATTGAAAAATATCACTGAGCAATAATTGCTAAATTGAAGATGATATCTCACTAATTAATAAGTGAAATATCCTTTCCACATTGATATATGTATATAAATATATATACAGTAGCTACAAAACATGCACTGATCGACACCCGACTGTCGACCATCAGACGTACCGCATTGCAGACAGTGAGAGAGCCGGTTTAAATTTCACCTGGGATACAGAAACGGCTCTCCGAGGAATACTGGCTCCTGATTGGGTGAGTACATAATGACATGCTTACGATAGAATTCGATGATCTCTGAAACAGACGCAAAGGTGTGCCCGGCCATTTGGTACTCGGTGTCGTTGATTACATGGATGATGTAGTGATGAACCTTCTGTCCATACAAGACGCACAGCATCAGACCCCCAGCCTGCAGAGAGAGATGACGAAATAATATAATGCTTTTGTTTTTAATGAATTATTACACTTGGGAAGGAACTTTTAAGCCTTAATTTTACCATACTTTAGCCAGAAATGATGGGAAGTAGAGAGACAAACTTATAGTCTTGTTGTCAAATACATAAACTCTGAGGATGGGTCTACAGAAATGGGTATCCACTCCCATTTGACGAAAAAATATCCTTTGCTTATCATGATGGCTTATATGCAAATTATAGGTAACTTATTTAATTTTTTTCTTTTCTTTCAGGCAGAAGTATCAATATCATCAAATATAATAAAGTTTAACATTTCAACACATATTTTCATATTGTTATCAAAGGCATGCAAAGAGAAAATATGTCAAATTTCCAACAGTTTCTCCATAATTTTAAGACAATAAAACTTGACTATTAGCTGAGCAAATGATCTCCATTGTTAGAAGAATTTGTTTTCCTTATCCATCTACCTAGCCTAGTCATCAAAGGTCAGAAAAAATAATAAGTGACAAGTTCATGAATTTTACCTAGAATTAATTCTGCCCATGATTCATGTACAATACAATGATCTCACACTTAATATCATCACACAGTGGCGGAGCGTCCATACAGTCAGGGGGGCAGATGCCCCCCCCCCCCCCCGACGGACTCAAATGGACTGCTGGCGCCCTTTTCATCTCTTTACCACTTTTTACTTATTCGCCATTATTGACTTTTTTTTTGCGCTCTCATCTACCTATTTACATTTGTCACATTTTATTGGTGTAATTTGGCGATGACACCTATTTATTCTTCGTTTATCTGCAAATTAGCCAGGCCCGGAAAGGGTCACTTCCGGCGATCTAGGGAGTATCTTTACTCAAAAAATGTCTGTACACTACGCGCTAACCTGTGGTGACGCTCCGCTTAGATAGTGTCGAAAGGGCCCCTACAGACCATTCTCGCCCCTCCTGACCAATACCCCTAGCTCCGCCACTGTCATCACATATAGACTTGAGCATAATTAACCAAGTTACATAAGTTGATTCATCAACTCTACATTATCACCTGATTAACTTGGTCATGCTACTATATTTAGAAAGGACAAAGCCAATGACAGATTTTCTAATTATATCACATTGCAGGTATCATCATCACAGGTGCCTGCAAGCAACCCCATCGACATGGGAACCAAATTCTAATTGACACCGAAAGCGTTCTAAAAATAGAAAACATTTATAGGGGATGAAGGCAATTTTAATATATTAACCTAACCTGACCGTATGTATTAAGTGACAACATGTATATATCCATGAAGATGCTGAGAATCACTCAAAGGATGTATCTAACAGTGGTTAGTTAAGAAACTGTGGTGTTTGGTTATATCGAATAGAGAAGAAAAGTTTTCAAAATGGGTGATTTTTGAAATTTTCTGCATGTTATTCATGGAGGTCCTTCATATGTCAATAATCCTACAGATTATTAAAGAAACCTTGCCTAGTTTATCCTTTCAAATGTAAAACAACCACAAGATGCATTTTAACATATATACATACAGAAAAAGTTCTACACATTAGTTTTAAAACTTAATGGTGTGCATGGGTACTGTATGTGGAGCAAGTGATACAGAAACAGGGCCCAATTATACTGCACTGAAATGTACTTCCAAATTTCCTATTTTCTATTTATAAATTAATATTATGTATATTATAAATGACATTAAACACATTCTGTACAAACATCTGTTAGAAAAGGTTCAGATATTGCGGATTGAATGACTTTAAATAATAGAGAAACATATTCTTGGCATCTTGGTGGAAATTTTGCAAAGCTTGAGTGCATTGACAGAATGCATTTCATTTCAATTTGCTTATGAACGAGCTGTTTGTTTAAGTACATAATAAATACACCCATGTTTTTGTTTATATACAATCCCGGCACATAATGTTTTTGTTTAGATCATTTACCCTACTAAATGATCAAAAGCTCAAATATTTTTTGTCAATAACCATTTTACTTGCCCCCCCCCCAGGACCTACAGAGTTGTAACTTGTTGTTCTTATACTGTACATACCCTATGAGAGCTATCTCTGACTAGATACTGGCATGGGTTTCCTTTTGATATCATCAGGTAGTCACATTCCTGTCTCAAGAGCTTTCCGTAGTACCAGGGTTGATTAACTGTGTTTGGAATAAACATAGGAGTTAATTTAAAACACAGAAAATAGAGACTTTAAAAAAAAGGAAATAGATTAGTAGGTACAAGCATCTGAAAATGATTTCAAAACCTATTGAAAGAAGAATTTATAAAGGCATTTGAGGAAAAAGTTTAATTAAAAGAGGATTTAAATTAAGGCATATACATGAACAAATGACAGCATGTGAAGAAATTTAGCTAGAATGGAAACTAAGCAATTTCAAACAATCAGTAGTAATACTGGTTTTTACAACAAAAAAACATATAAAAAAAACAGACTGCTTATCAATTACTGCACAATGCCTTGTTTTTATTTTTATAAATGCCTGCATTTTGTAGTGGGCAGACTAAATGATAATACAATTAAAAGTAGAGAAAACAGGTTATAATTATGAAGACTGATGGGACATTCAAGTTACCCAAACACATTGAAAAATGAAATCTTTTGAATGAATTAAACAGAAAGGAAGCTTACTGTAACTAGGGATCGGTTTCTCTTCCAGTTGGTCCTCTTCACCGTTATCATCCCACCAGGGAGTTTGGCCCTGTGTACTGGGTGACCCAGCTTGGGGACTTCTTTGTAAACATGGCACATCAGGATTTTGGCCCTGTGTACCAAGTGACCCAGCTTGGGGACTTCTTTGTAAACATGGTACATCGGGAGTTTGGCCCTGCCTACTGGGTGACCCAGCTTGGGGACTTCTTTGTATCGATGGCACATCATCCAGGTACTTATATTTCAGCTCTTTCTCCTTGGGACTCCCTCCCAACGGACTGGAATGCAAGCTGGAATGCACATGCTGACCGAGAGTGACGTGTTCGTGTGTCGTCCTAGGGACCCTCTTCGGCTCTCGCCCGTGGTGGTGGTGTGGCGGACTGTTCTGGGTTGGTTTGAAAGTATCAGTTTTGGCGATCGGGAACATATCTGCTGAATGGATCTCGCCTTTGTCTCCCTTCTGGTTGATTTTCTCTCCTGTGTGTAGGACCGTGATGTTGCTGTTGAATAGGACCAATTGACCTCCGCTACTGTGGGAACGGATGTGCTTGTGGTGGAAGCTGCGATGCTCCTCCTTCTCCGGCTGTTTGAAGACGGCGTACTCGCTGCCACCCCATCCCTCCGGTACGCTTCGGACACTTCCGTCTGAGTTACGCTTGGGGGGCGGTTCACATTTGATCCTCTTCTCTTTGGACAGAGAGAGATCCTGTTTTAAGGCTAAACTGAGAAACTCAATTTCTCTCTTCCTTGTCGTGGCCTCTTCGTCGCAGGACGATTGGTATTCTTCGTTACTCCCTGTAGTCTCGTCTTCCTCGAACGAGGAGCCAACGTGCTTGGGAAAGAAACCCTCGTTGTAGAGCTGCAAGCAAGGAGGCTTATAGGTGACCGTCTCGTATCCAGTTTGCCGAGGACTATCCAGATCCCGTTTCTTTGGACTGGGAGATAGTATGTCCTCTTTCTGATCGGGAGGGGTCGCCTTATGGTCCTTGATGGGTAGATGTGGGGTGTTTAAGCGAGGTGCAGGCAGAGGTCGGGAGTGATGGTAAGACTCTGCGCTCGTGAAATGTTGCAGATTATGATCCGACGAACTCTTCTCCTAATAAAAAAACAAAAAACACATTAAAACGGAAGAATGTTATTACTGAAAATGATTAAACCCAAGAACTAACTAGGTAAAAAGAAAAAAAAAAAAAAAACGGAACTTACAATCAAGTTTGTTTTCAAATATCAGTGACGTAGTAGGATAATAACTTGCAAGTAAAGTTCAAACAACAGACGGGAATTATCGACCCAGATAAACTCTTTTGCAGAACTTGTCAAATTTTTGAAATCAGTCATTAAACTCGACAGTTGTACTATATGATTCGGTGATCACCGTGGCCGGATGTGACCCTGGGCTCCTAGCAACCAAAAGGGAAACACATGCACAAAACTGTTGCCAAAAAAGTTCAGATCTTTGTTTTGGCAACACATCCAAGTGCTGTCAGTTATATGTTGGCACGGAAGCCATCGACAGGACACGGGTACAAGATCAGGAAGGCCACCTCATAGGGTCACTGATGACATCAATTTACTCTCTTGGAAAATCACAACAGAATCATCAACTTCATTGATCTGTGGCATAATTGTCAGGAATTTTGTAGAAATGGTGGACTCACAGTAGCATGCAAAGGGTGCATAACCAATGTTTAAAGATTTAATACTGTACTTGCTGAGGGCTAACAAATGTCTCTTTGTATATATGGTTAAGAATGGAAGCAATGGTAAAACATTCATCTTTTGAACTTGTTAGAAGAGCTTCCAGGGGTGCCATGGGAACAGTGGTGGGGGAGGAGGTGTGTGTGGAGTGCAGGGTAGAGAGACAGGCAGGCACGTGGAGTGCCGCTGGTCAATCCATCATTTCAATCTGCTCAGTGTCTATAGTCCATCTAATCATACAAGTGATCAATCAAGGCTCCAGATTCTTTGTGTTCTTTTGCATTGTTTAATGTCACCTGGTCAATCTTATCCAATCCACTGTTAGATATTTAAATTACCGCATGGAACGTGGGACTGAAAGTTACTCATTTGCTGACAGGCTATGACTGTTGGGAGATTCGAAACTCAGTTGTGTGCAACTATTTAACAGATAAATCGTGGCTTACCTAAGTTTTCAAGGGTCTGAATGATTATGTTCTAGTTTCGGGACCGTAATTCAGTTTACTAGCTGATCAACAGAAAACGTATGTCAAAGTCGAACAACTGCTGTTATATTTTCACGCTGTGAACGATTAGTACATGAAAGTAGGCCATTTGCTGTCAACCAAATGGAATGTACGCACTAAGGAAGAGTTAGTTTGACCTTTAAAACCTACATATTTGCAAGGAATGTTAGACAGGAGCTAAAATATCAATATGCTCTCTTAGAAATTTATGTTAAATTTGGACATTCTCTTTGAATGACATGATCTAAATTTCACAGACATGATTTATCTCTGGATGAAAATCTCCTTGAGACCAGTTTTTTGTCTATTTAGCTACTATTTTTGTTAAACGACTGCATGCATGTAGGGGTTAATGTCATCTACCTATTTCTATCAAAGACTGTCATAAATGATTTAGGTCGGAGTCATCAAGAATCAACTTTTCTCAAATTTCCTGTAAAATTTGGCCCATGGATTACATAAATACAACTGAAAAGTATGCTCAGTGGAATAACCTGCCAATATTTTTTTTTAATAATAGTAGTCATTTTTAATTAAAAGAACTCTTCCGACTTCAATTAGACAAAACCCAAGGAAACGGCATTTCTTAGTGATTCCGTCCAAGATATATCTTGCAAGTTTAACATGACCAAGCAGATCACCAACGTACTTAAAGTGCCTGAATTACAAGGGAATCTATGATCATTCTAAATATATCTAAACCATAAAGACTGACTTCCCAGAAATAATTTAGGTCAAATGGTGTATTCTTAGTCATATTTAGACTATAAATTACAACTTCATTCATATAGCTCTAAACGCAAGTTTATTCTAATAAATACCTTGGGCGAACCTGTGAGGTTAAAAAAAAAATGGCTTAAATGTAACCATGCAGTTGTGGCCTAATTCTTTCCTGGTTGAATGCAAAGGTATCCCCTAGTTCGCCCATTTTCTCCCCGATTGATGGGGGAGTTGTGGGCCCCATGTCCCCTGCCCCACCCCCTTGGACATACTACAGTGACATAACTTTCATCTGTCTTATTACATTGACTGCCTATAATTGGTACAAACCTCTAGGTTGACGTTTTCATAGTTATGACCGCCTTCCCGTTGTTGAAAGACTACGTTCACGTAGGTCTCGGCTTCGACTTCTGACCCTCTGGTATCCTCCTGCACTCGTGACTCGCAGAGGATGGTCTCTGGGGTTTGATCGGTAGAGTCCAGGCTCTCGGAACAGCTATTCGAGGGGCTTGGGTGGTTCTTGTTGTACCTTGGAAGTGGCACCGGTTTCTTTATCTGCTGATTCTTGGCCTCCTGTTTGGCTTCCTTTGACTTTGATGAACTGCCACCAAATTTACCAAATTTCATCGTCGGAAAAATCTGCAGAAATTTTGTCCTCTGTTTCGTCTCGCTCACGACCGGGGAACAGACATCTTTCTTTTCCACCTTCATCTTCTTCAGGTCTATCGAATTCTGCTTCGAGAGCTTACGTCTAGTCATCGCCTTTTCCAACTCGGTGTTTCTCATGCTACCCGGGATAGGGGGTGGGTTCCTCAGGGAGGTCGGAACGGTTTCTTGGTGACTAGGAACACTTCCAGAGGCACCTACCGACCCAACCTCATGACTATTGGAAGAATAGCCCAGGTCACTGCTACTGTCCCCACTCTCCCCAGAAGACTTGCGGCGGACTTTCTTCTGCATCGCCTGCACCGCCTGCATGATGTCCTGCGTCGCGCCAAGATCCGAGGCATGTCGGCCCGTTCTGAAAAACTTCTTCATTTTCCTCGTCGGCGTATCCTGCTTGCCTCTTTCGACTCTTTCAGCGGCCATTTTCTCCTGATGGGTTTCCTCGTTCTTAGGGGTTTCTACCATAAACACGTCGTCGTGCCATGGTGCTTCGGCAGAAGGGAGGGTTCTGGTCTTATAGTTCTCTTGACTGTTACATTCTTCGATTTGCTCGCATCTCTCCGAGGAGGAGATTTTCTTGCCTCTCGGTGTGTGGGGAGATGAATGAGATCTACGTCTTCTCGGTGGGGTAACTGTCCCAGAGTGTTTCTTGAGAGGGGTAAGAAGAGAACAATTTTGTTCAAATGAATGTTCAATGTTCAATCAGTATCTAAATTAGTTTTGAAAAATTTGCAAATTTGCAAAATGAAAATCATGCATTAAAAATAAGAGGATATTTTGTCGAAAATTACTCTTTCCATCTTTTATTGTTTTCCCTTTTCTTCTCTTCCTTTCTTGTTCCTTAAAATAATTCTATAAATTAGTGTTATTTGCCATATTTTCCGATTTTAGTATTTTTTTTCTCAAAGTTACAGTTTATATAATTCTTTATTTTCCAAGGTATATTTATCCCTTCAAAATTAAAATAAACTAAAAATGCAAGTCATATTTTTATTCCATATGCGACACCACAAACCCTCCATTAGTCGTCTGAAAGAAGATCAATGGTTCGCTCCATTATTTTAGAACGATGCATTTGATCAAGTAACTAGTTCGATAACGTTATGCTTCAAGATCATGGGAGCAAGACATCTTGAAACTCAACATATTAAATCCAACAGAAAACAATTCATTCCTTACAAGGCTTCACTAATTAGTTACTTCCTTTCAACTCAATAGTAAAATCCTGTTCCAATTATACCAACTGCGGGCTCTCCGCGCGTGACCTTAATAGGTCGACGTAAATGACACAGTCGCACCTCGCCGTCCAATCTAGGAGAGGTCACTTTGTGTCAAGAAATCTTAAATATAAATTATCCTAGGTGAGTGAGTTGGGTGATCAGATATATGACACTGAATGAGACCCGCAAGTCACAAGTTTTGGTCCTTCGAAAAATCTCCTTTGGCATTTTTATTAACTCTTAGTTTAAAGGGGAAATAGGTGACACTTGGGCAGTTGTACATATGTAAACTTTGTTCACGTCTTTCATCAAACTAATTTGTATCTACACCAATCTGCCTTACAATATCAATATCTTCCATGTAATATAAATCAGACTTGTCTCATAGTTAATGATACATTGTAAGCAGAAGACTGTCAATTAAAATTTATAGACTTTATGGCCCCATACAGCAGTCAAACACCATAACAGACAGAACTACTTGCAAAATCTTTCATCATAATAAAGTTTTTGATTTTATGCAACTTGTTAAACAAATTTCCTGAAATGTCACATGTGATCTATTGATACTCTCAGGAACAAGTCAGATACAACAAGATGAAAATATATATATATATATTTATTTTCAGTAAACTTGAAATGTTACTTCAAACTGAATTACTTGACTGAGGGTTTGTACTTATGTACAAAATCAACAGGACAATTGTATAATTCATTCTAAAAAAAAAAAAAGTTCCCAGAATTTAAAAGTTAAAGAAGCTAATTCCCTATTGAAAAAAATGAACCTAATAGAGGAGAGAAAAGACATTGCAAGCTCCTACCTTGCACTCACTGCGTTGGTCATCTCTCATGGGTAAATTAGGAGGAACATCCTGGGCGCCTTCTTCAAATTCTTGAATGCCACAGGAGACTTGTAGAGGATCGTCAGCTACAATAGAGTTGTGAGGAGTTCCCCTGCAAATAAAAAAAAAAATAGTACTCAGTTCAAAATTCATCAAATTGTTAATCATGTTTAAATACGGTTACAGTTTGTTTACGGTTAAATGGTTTTTAGACCAATGGGTAAAGGTTAAATAGAGCCCTCCAGCTGGTACAGCTGTTAAACTCAAAAATTTAAAGTTGCAGACATTGGATATCCTGCTTCCACTACAATAGTATTACTCAATATGTTTTGTATGTTGGTGGAAAAAACATGAAAAAAGAATGCCACATACAAATATCTCACTGTTATATAAACGTAATGTGATGGAAGGCCTCAACAAGGGTAGGGGGAAGTGGGGAGGGGCAAGTGGGGAGGAGCAATTAAGTGGGGAGGGAGAAGCAACCAACAGCAACGAATGGAATCTCTTATTGCACCACCTACCATCATCTAAGAATGTTCAACCTTAACACTTGTTGAGATTATTTCACTTGCTTCAACTCTACAAATTCATCCAACTATTATATCTACTGCAGCATCCAACCAGATAACTTCTAGTCTTCAAGGGCAGAGTAATTTTGGAAAGAGAAAGAGGTGGGGAATGAGAACTCCTCCCGCTGTGGGTTTACACGACACACATTTTGCCCAAAAAAGGTTCCCTTGAAATGATTGGACATGCATCGTATCCTAGCTAACCACCAACCATCCTTTTACAGTGATGGTGTCTTTAAAAGTTTTCAGACGTTTGAGGTTATGTTTTGCCGTTTTAAATTGATCATTCTAGCAAACTTGAGAGGAAGAAATTATTTATGGATCATTTGGGGAACGACAGTACTATGTTATCCACAGGACCTACTTTGTAAGTGATCCTTTGCTGAACTTTTACAAGTCACGTACTATTGGAGTGTTAGTGACTTGTTGTGTGGAGTGTGTGGAGTGTTAGCTCAGTGGTTAACACCGGTGCCTTCCAATCATACAGTCCCCGGTTTGAGTCACTCCAAGATTAATATATGTCGTCCAGTTACAGAGTTGTTGACAATTGACAATTCATAATCATGAACGTTAAATATGAATGTAAGAGACGGACTTCGGTCAGCTTGCGGCTTTGATAAGCCAATGAGGCTTCTTCGCGAGTTCCTGCTTGCAGGAGGATCTAAATACATACATACTATTACAAGTTTTACTGAGTTTTAAAGGTATTACAGACTACAAAAACCATTGCAGTTTCTTGGTACTTTTGTATTATTACTTTCAAACTTTCTCTTCGACATATTTAGAACATTGAAGTGAAAGTCGGACATACTTTCCATCCCTCTCCGGAAATATGATGGTACTGTATTGAACGCTGACATCTGTGATATGAATGAAAGGTTTTTCTCCCTTCTTTCTGTGGGTAACGGAAAAAGAGAAAATTGATAGATTTAGCGAAATGTAAATAAATCATTTTCAATTTTCCAACTACAATGTAAAATAGATGAGAACAACCAGAGACACAATTAAACCATCATTCCATCTTATGTCGAGATAGTTATAATAGTTAATTCTCTCAAAACTCATGAAATATTGTAAATTAAAGATAATTTGAATTCAAATAGGGCCGTGCAAAACACTCGCTGAATACACAGATGTCAATCTTGCATGAGCTTTTTTTGTGTGTACAGTGCTGTATTTTACAGTATATAAACACCCATATAATTTAAGCTTGCATCTGCTTGCTACGGCTTGGCCTGAGTGAGAACTGCAATACATACACGTCCTGTTGGTTATCGGCATAGCTATAACTTACACAATAACATATCACATACAGTACAAATCTTTGCTGGTTTAATAATGCACTAAATGTGAGTCACATAGTAAAAATAATATTGAAGGACAAAATTAAATTAAATAAAAAAAAATAAAAAAAATTTGTTAGCTATATATATCTTAGCTATGACACACTCTTAAATGGAGAGGCACAAGTTCATACAATTAAATGTGTGACGTAGTTATACAACCCAGCATACCAGCACAACTTTTAGATACTCAGTGTTGGAATAACAGTTGGATATACTTATGACGGTCAATTAAGTAGCACAAATTTGGTCAAGTCGGCATTAAATGACCAATACAGATCAAAAGTACATTGTACCACTCTACAGTGCCTTTAAAACTAGGTCTTCTACTACTCTAGTTAATTCTGGTCATGTTGGATATTACATCATGAATATTCAATACTTCATACACCAGTTCACCTTATTAACATAAATTCCATATCACCTTGGCCTCTATTTCACCTATGACCAATAGCAATGTTAATTAATTTTTGAGTGAAGGTGAGTGTTCATACTGACCTATACTCAACCTCCATCGACCTAGTTATTCGATGCTTGGACTTAATGGTCAAAACGATTTTAAACTTCTGCTAAATTGTCCGTAACTTTGGAAGGTCTCTTTGATGCCATAGTGCATCCTAGTCAGAATTTGTTGTCTAAAGCAATCTTTTGAAAGAAATGCTTCAGAAAGATTAATTTTTGTCAATGAAATCCTTTATCATTCTTTGACAACTCATTGGCTGTATTGTTAATTGATAGTAGGCAAATTAATTACAGGCTCTTGTACTTACACTTCCTCGGATAATAGTAGGCTACTACTAGCTATGAAAGCTACCAAACAAGAAAGCAAAATAAAATAACTTAATAAAACTGTTAGCAAACTGCTTATCCACTATCTTACAGCCTGTGTAAAAGAATGTGTAAAAGTAAGCAGACTATTGAATCTAAAGTTTGATGAAGGTCCCTAGCTATCTTGAAACACAACAAAGTACAATAACTAATATTGATATTATTATCCACAAGGTTAAGCAAACAGTTCCTCAGGATTAGTCTCATATGTATGGGTCAATCAGGCTAGTCCAATATTTGACAATTTTCTTGTCACTGTTACCCTGTGCATCTGTGTTATACAACGTAATTCAATCGATGAATTAAGTACAACTAATCCTGGCTGTTGTTCTTCTAGTCTGGCTTGGACCATGCAGACAAAAACTTCATTACAAAGTTACTATAATATACAGTTTCCTTGGTTAAAATGGACATCAAACTTGTCACAAATTTGATCTTTTAACCTATGGAATGACCCCTACATACAGTAATTGGTTTCCATGTTCTAGATATGTAATAAATATAAACTGTGAGCTGTCATTATTGAATCAATTTAAGTCTTTGTTCGTGCCAAGTTTTTAATAATTTACTCATTAAATTCTCAGAAATGAATCATGGAGGGCTGCTATGACCCTGCAGGAAGCAGGTAAATGCACTTAATACTATTCAACTTATTATTTAATACTTTGTTGTCGTCATCATGAAATGTCCTGTGGAATTCTTGCTATGTTTAAATTCTTTAATAAACAAATCTAATAAAGATTATAAACTTTGTATCTGAGAGTTAAATATATCCCAGAGTATGAAAGCTGAAAAAGAATTTTAAGAAAGAGCTGGTCATCATGTATTTCACTAATGGGTAAAAACATATTTTTTTAGTGAGTGTCTAAAATAAGAATTAAAAAATTATATAATCACAATACAAATTAACATTGTTCTGACAAAGTATATGTGTTTTAAAGACCCAGCATTACTGGAAAATGTTAGAATGCATATTATCCTCATAATTCAAGCAGCAAAGAAAGTCTGTCATTAAAACTAACCAATACTGATATGCAAAGAAATGGTTTCACACATGTGCTGGGCCAGGATGCTTGCCCAAGCCAACTTCCAAATACACAGACAGAGAAACAACAACAAATGACAATTTAGAGACAATTCAGAAACTATGATGGCTCAATAGGGACAAAGGGAAAAAATAAGTGTGCCTAAATCTCAAAATTTTGACTTTTTATCTCCAAATTTTGACTTTTTATCTCCAAATTTTTATTTATCAAAATTCTTATCTCAAAATTTTATCCTTTTATCTAAATAATTTTTCTTTCCTATGTCCCTATTAAGCCACCGTAAGAAACAGAACAATGGTGTTGAAGAGAATGTGCTCACCCTGTGGAAGGCTTTGGTACAATTTCTACTTCAACGTAGTTTAATTTTCGAGCTGCGGAGGAAAATGAAAATTAATGTATAATATGAGTTATCTGACATCGTTGGATATGGCACCAACATTTCTATTCTAACATTGTTCCATTGTAAGATAGTTTTTTGGCTTTCCCTTACTTGTTCAATTAGTAACCAAAGTTTTGGTTTTGTCAAAACAGGCTCTACTATAAATTACATGCAGGACAGTAGAGAATGACTGAAACTCAATAGGGCAAAAATAAATTAGTTTTCATACAAGAAAGCCCACCAAACAAATACACAATGCTCAGAAACCAGGCTATTTAGGTTCATTTCTATATTTTATATTAAGTGAAAGAATAGTTTATACCACAAAGATTTTCCAAGTCAATGTCAAGGCCTTAAATAAGGCACAGCAATAACAAAAGAATACCTCAGTGTTAAGAGAAAATGACTAAATATCATGCGCATTACACCAAACTTAATCAATATTTATTTAATCTTTATTTGTTTGATATAAAAATGTTAATCCACTACAAAATGGTCAAGAAAAAGATACACACAACTTCTACAAATTTCTACAAAAATTGTTAATATGTTCAAGGAATGTCTCAGATTATAGATAAATAAATAGTAGTATCATTTTTTTCCAGTTACACAATCACAATTTAAAGTTTTGAAAAATAAATGACTTAACTCTGTAACTCTACATTTTTCTGTCTAAGAATTCTCAAGTGGATAGCTACACTTGATATTTTGCCAAAACCACAATTATAAAATGAGCATTTCATTTATCATTTTAACATTGATTAAAATGATTAAAGTAATACATCATTCATATGTAAAATATATCATTTCAACAATTCCAGAGAACTTGCTATAAAATTGCTGTCAAATGCTGTTTTGAGAAAACTGTTGAAGAATTATTGCGAATAATACATGTGATCAACTGATCAATTCATCCTTTGTCAAATTTCCCAAAATGTTTACATTGAACATTTAAACTCCTTCACAGTGTATATTAAAAGTTCCAAAGTTTTGCTGCTTGGAATTGCTTCAGGAGGATATCATTGTCAACACCATTAGCCAAAACTTAACCTAAACAACTGAAGGAAACCATGAAATATTCGCTAATTTGGCTGCAGCCTGAGGTGGAAAACAAGTTAGGTATTGTCTCAAAATTAGAGTATAAAATGTGTGTTGTATATATTAAGAGTATACTATTTACAATTTTAAAAACAAACAATTCATGCATTTGGCGCTTACTTAACTTTCACAGAGGTCCGTGATGTTTGTCACAGCATTAACTTTGTGCTAAATCCATGTACTATGGTTGTTATTTTGCAGGGTTTTTTTTTTATGCAGATCGAAACCAGCGAATAATTATGAATACACAACCAATTTGCTTTTAAGTACATTAAATATCCAGTGTTACCTACTATGCTACTCTCAATGACAGATTGTGCTCTCTATACATCTCAGTTAATACTCATCTATCATCTGTGGGGCAAAAATCTCATTTCACCAGTAATTATAAAAGTACACCCACAGGTTTCCTACCAAACGTATAACAGTGCTTCATTTCCAACCACTCACCAATATCCTTGTTTTGATGTGTCCGGTTAGATTTCAGGAAAAGCACCTTTTCCCAATTAAAATGTGAATGAAGGCAAATAGTAAAGTCTATTTTTATCATAACCAGTGTGAAAATATTTTGCATGACACATATACCCTACAAATAAAAGTCACCAATTATTAAGTTACACATTTCTTACACAGCAAAGCACTTTCCCAGTTCTTAAGTTTTCTTTCATTTTGGCCACCATGCAAAATCCTGAATTTTCCAAGAAAATTTGCGATTGCTATATATTAGGGAGAGAAAAATACCTCTTAAAGTTGCATTCAAAGACACAGCTGAAATTATTTTTAGATTCATTAGTAAACTCCTTTGACTCAGAGCTCATTCGATCATTCGTACTGACCCCAAATTTAAAACACACTCAAAATTGCTACAGATTTTCAAACAAACTTTCTTGGCAACTCTGATCCTCCAAATTATTCCTAGCTGCACTTAGGATTACTAAAATAGATGATTCAATATCTCAGGACGAATAACTACTTTTACGGAGGCAGAAAACTGCTGTTGAAATTTCAGCATTAATGCTAACCATTATTTGACTTTCTAGCATATTTGGGGTCCATACTGAGGACCTTTAAGCTACTATGCATAATGCTAGTATAGCAATATGATCATGTTGTCTTCATAGAAGTAAATGATAAAGAAATCACCACAGCCGGATAAAACACGTTCTCCTCACTTTTCTTTAACTTCTCTTCTTTTCACGTTTCAAGACAAACACGTTAGAATTATCAAAAGGAAATGCCAACATGCCAACTAACATGGAAATCACCATTAATTATCACTAAGATGACCCTCTTATTGTTCCATTGTAAAAAACAATGCTCTAAATAGTGCAACAATGCTACTCAAAGTATTTTAGATTATTTTTTCATTTTTGGCAGGTGATCCAACAAATTATTATAATCTGCTTTTTCAATTGCATTGATTTGTGTGGCTTTGTCATTTGACAGAGTATTAAATTTTACAGACTCAGTATTAAGGATAATGATGTTACATGAGTCCAGCCATTCAGTCCAGGACAGTATTGCCAAAGATCTTCATCGGGCAGCATGATATGAATAGCTCATTGGACTGCCAACCTTAACAATCAAGAGCCAGAAACAAATTTAGGAGAATAAAGATGGACCATGGCTGTAATTTTTAAAGTTTTTGGCACCAACATGTACCATTTACCATGAGGTGCATACTGTATATTGGCATCGAACGGATGCTGAATGATATTGGTTCATAATAGCTGATGATTAATAAAAGAGGAGGCTCACATGACACAAAGCGTTTCAGAGTTTTTGTTTTAATCGACCCCTTCACTATGGACAAGATGGGTTGCATTCTTCCTAACATGCCATTTTTTAATACACAGTACTCCAAGAATAGAGTTCCATGTGAATGAAGATTTCTGGATGTGAAGTTTAGGAAAGATACAGGCATACTTGGGTAATCAAAACCAACTGAAATATGTATTTCTTTCACATTTTACACTTCTGTAGTTAGCATATCATACAACCTATAAACAAAAACAGGATAGTGGAAAAGTTGCTAGCCGTTTTGCATCCCAGAATAGAAACAATGTACGAGCTCTGCAAATTATAATCAATTATTTATAATTATGTAGTAATTATATCATAACAAACATTACACTACCACGTTCTCTAGTCGTCTATTAAAACGTTTCCCAAAATAAATTAAATACGAGGTTATACCCTGTAGTACCAGTTTATAATATATACTATAAAAATTGTAAACCTGATCCACTAACTTACCTTGCATACTTGCAA
Source organism: Apostichopus japonicus (assembly GCF_037975245.1). Lineage (NCBI taxonomy): Eukaryota > Metazoa > Echinodermata > Holothuroidea > Aspidochirotida > Stichopodidae > Apostichopus > Apostichopus japonicus. The sequence goes on from NC_092575.1 coordinate 13,684,950, forward strand.
CAGCTGCAGTTATCATGATGTAGGCAGGTCAAGGCCCAGCTATCTTCAAGATTGAAAGAGATATTCCAAATTCATCCAAAAGCTGGTTCTAAAAGATTAATATCATAAACATTAAATAATTAATTGAGAGTCGATTCCGTTCTGCTTCATGCTAGCAAGCTATTTAGTGCATGGAAGGGTGAAATCAGAGTTTTTTGGTAGTTGTTTGAGCCCACTTTATGCAAGCTTGCTCAATGTACAAAGGTAAAGTGCAAGCCATTACTATTAACTACGTAGATTTAAATGTAAACAGTACACCTGTGGAAGTCCAAATGATATCTCTGAAACAAAAGCAGAATAAAAAGTCTAATGGAGATTTGCTGAAGTAATTAATGCTACTTTTACAGCTGAATGCATTTTAGTTGTATTGTGCATGCATGGTGCACTGACAAAATTGCTCAGATATCTTTAAAGACAACTAAATCATGATTTAATTAGAGCAGCAATTCTGAAAAATTGGAGGATTGGCTTATTAAGGAAGCAGGATATCCATGTAAAACTTGAATTGAAACTCTGATATTGCAATTAGTACTTCCTGATCACAAAAATTATAAAAACTTGAGAGCTTGGCTAATTCTTTTGATGAGCAAAATATCAATCACTGTAAGATGCCATATTAGTGTTCTGGACAACTACAAAAGCACAAAATAATAATTGAACAACACTGGAAACAATGTAGAGAGGATGAAAAATACTCAATGTATGAAACCAACCTACCTAAAAGCATAAAATTTCCAATAACTTTCAGTAATATTTATTGCAGCATAATTATAGAAAAGGAAAGAAAAGGAAGCCAGCAAAATGGAACTGTATGTAAATAGTTTGATATTGCTTACTTAGAATGAACTTACCTTGTACAGACCTACAAAGATTTGCAAACTGTTGTATTCAATACATTTATCACAAACTTCCATACAGAAGACACAATCGATCCACAACTATTGAAAGATCAAATGCAAAATATTGAAGTTATTTGGCATCCACACAAACGGCTGGAAAAATATTCCTGCAGCTAGGCGGTGTCACAATGCCATAGTGAGTGAAAGTTTCTATGACAATGTCATAACTTTTTAAACATAGATAATGCAGAGCAGGCTGTGGCTCGTAAGATATTAAAATATTTTCATTCCACCGAAATATTTCTCTGAACAAAACAAAAACATTTGTCAATGCGTCCCGGAGAAACAGAGTAGATGTAACAACCGTGCAGTTTTACCTATGGTTCTAGTGCGAAGCTATTGCGCACTTTGGACGGGCATACAGCGAAAAAGGAAACTGACTAATGAGCAATTCCTGCCTAGGGAATTCTTCATGCAGAGGAAAGGGACGTCTAGATGGTAATGACTCTTTTCCTATGACAGAAGGGGAGGTGCGACATCCATTCAACGTCACAAAGTGTTGAATCATAATAATTGCAGCACAAGGGGAAAAGTCATGCAGTAATACATCTTGTAATGACCCCCTTTTGATTCCACTCAGTGAGGCCTCTTTTAACTCCTGAGAGAAATAAAGAGGACCTGTAAATGGACTAAGTGATATATAATGATTAGGAGGAAACGGTTTGACTTAGATATGAGAGCATAAAAACAGCAGGTTTTTTATTATTATTTTTTTTTTAAATTGAAAAGTTAAAAGGGATTTATCTAAGAAGCATGAGAGCGATTAGGAAATGCACATTTTATTGGAACATGCTAACTTTAATAGGTACCCCTGGTGCTGTGGATGTGGCATTTCCTGAGAATCCATGGTACTGAATGCTTATGGGGTCTTCATCATTATTACACTGAATGAATGAGGAGGTGAATGGTTACCCCCTCATGCTGTTGATGTAGTATTTCCTGAGAAACCATGGTACTGAACTGCTGAATGGAACTGCACCAATATTAGGATTAAGAAGGAGCTGTTCATCTGAAAAAAAGCAAGAAAGAATACAGAATTTACAAACCAATCTGTTATGATTAAAATGTTTACTCATAATGCAAGACTACTTTACTATAAAATCATCATAGTAATGCACTCTATCCTATTTATTTTGAACATTCTACATGTGTTGAGGAATATATAGTGGATTAATGGGTTAATTATCGACATGTTGAAAATCACCTGAAAGATTAACACTGGTTTCCATATAAGAGTCCAAACAACAACAACGGTCATGTAAAATAGTCATCATGCAAGTTTCCCTTTCATCACAAATTCTGAAATTTACAGCTGATATAGTTCACTAATAAAAATGTAGTTAAAATCCATGAACTAGTGACATAGGCAATGCAAAGACTCAAGTGGACATGATAAGAATCAATGTAAATTTGTCTACTATTTGCTAATTTGCAAAACAAGACTTAGGTGCTTATATGCTTCCTAGCCACATGTGATAAAAAAAGGTCAGTGTTCACTGAAGAATGGTGTTTTTCAGTGTGTCAAATGAACAAGACAATGACCGAAATGACACAATTACTGTAATCCTCATTCATATTATAGGTCCTAGACCTATATATGATTGTTGTTTTAAACTGGACGAGATTATCAAATCCCCTTCCCACCCCCTTCCAAGTCAAATTGTGATAAGAAGTTTTATGGTCTTTGAGTAGTAGCCTAAAAACTAGAGCAAACAATTTGGTTGTCAAAAACCACTGAAATATCAAAGTGGAAACATGATGTACAGTACCTCATGAGTCATGGTAAATGCATCGTCATGATATAGCTTTAACTAGTTAGAACTTAGATGATTATGTTTCAAGCAGTTCAGGTGTTACACATGGCCTAAGTTAGTTTGTATTAAAGAGTAAGGAATGGATATGCATGCTCCTAATTACAAAACAGTCCTGTATGCTTAGGCCTAAACATTACGCTTATCCTTACACTAACGAACACAGGCTACAATAGGCCAGATGCTATAGGCCTAGCCTAGGCTACATATCTTCCGCAAACTCGTCGCGAATGGGGATGTGAGTTGCTGTCGTCTCAATCTGAAGTAGAGATCTGCAGAAGGCTTTGCTCTGGTTGAATGGCCTTTACTTTTATCGTCCCAACTTTTGAGTTTGACTGTCATGTTTGATTGTGTTGATGACACAGTCTTTTTTGTGGTAATTGCCCCAACAATTACATTACTTTCATTGCAATCGTGCAGACTGCCGGTAAACTTTATTTATAGCAAGCTACGATAGCTAGTGATGATCAATGACAATGTACACTCGCACATTTGGCTAATGCGTGTTGCACTGGATATTGAACGCCAATCAGGTAAAGGTTGCAGGTACCTTGCCATACAGTGGCTGATCATTGAACGATTCCCCTCGATCCCGGGGCCGCGGCTACGGCTCCGCTCATTCCCATTTATGCAATAGGTGATGGCGCAATATATCATGTGACATTTTATCACATCAATGCATTGCATTGGAAAAATTGTCTAATACAAACGAATAGCCTAGCTCTATATGTTTTGGATACTGTACCAGATCGATCTGGTGGGAGAGTAACTTGGGGAAAGGGGAATCTGGGGGATAACACGTACTGTACCTCCTTCGTACGTAGCACCGCCATTGGCTAGAATCCCCCTTCCATCACTTCAAAGCATTCAATCCTTACGTTTTGGAGAGGCTGAAACCAACAGGATATGAAAGTCTTTCCAAGAAGCATTTTAATGCTGCAGATGTAGTGGCACAATCTTGTGGACACTGAAATATGAACAGTCTCAACATGTCCACTATTTAATGATCTCGAAATTTGCTCGAAATTTTGAGAAAGAAGTGAAAGTTCCACTTTAATAAATCGAATTTGTTACTCTCAAATATTTTATCAATTCGAATACACAATTAACATATCCTCGGTATTTCTGAACTACCCGCGTCTCGAAACTTGAATCTTTTCCTCAAAATTGCGACAAATTTGCAACATTTTACTTCTTATTTAGCCCTATATAGGCCTATATTTATTTCGAGGTCGACGTTAAGTACTGTAAATTTGACTTCTTTTCTCCAGCTCATTTCTTTAACTCAACCAGTCAAAATTTTCGACATGATCCTCGAAATGGTTACCTTTTTTTATAATCAAAACTGCGACTAATTTACTTAAGATTTGAGGTTCAAATGTTTTCTCGAAATGTTACTCGAAATTTCGACCGTTTATGTTTAAAATTTTCGCTTGTTTATTGGAATGTAGAGACGAGTCGAAAATTCGACGGGCTCAGTGTGGTAGCCTGCGTAATTTGATTGCCTGGTTTGCCTTCTCGTTTTGCCAATGGAGGGTCTAGCTCAGAGGCGGGCAACCTTTTACATGGGTCCCCCAGTGGCGTCGCCAAGGGGTGGCCTAGTGGGGTACGTGCCCTCCTCAAAAATCGTCCCCCCAGATGCGATTTGTAGTGTTAAAAAAAGGTACTCAAACAAAAACTGTATCTGCCTCAATTAAAAACAAAAATAATGGACAGACTAAAAGCCCGAAAATTCTTGAGCATTAAGTCACTTCAAGTTGCAAAATATAGCACCAGATTGCATCTTAGGACCCTTAATTATAATCAAAAAGCTCCCCCTCCCCTTAGACCCCTCCCCAAGACGGCATTCACAAGTAAAAACGGCCTTCCCAAGTAAAAATTGTGCCCCAACTCGCCCCAGGGCCGTCTTAAGGCATGGGCCCACTGGGCCCTGGCCCAGGGCCCCGCGATGTCAGGGGCCCCGCAATCGTAGTAACCCCATGTCTTAATCTGGGAGGAAAACTTATTGAATAGGCCATTATGCCTGATTGAATTCGATACTTGACAACTTGTGACGAGAGTTGGTGAAACACTTGAGAGTTTGACATTAAATATTCGAACCTGAGTTGGACACCCTGGAATATATAATGCCCGAAGGCTTACAACACCTCAAAACACCTCAAAAAGAGTGATTTTCAGTCAATCATACAACAGTTTACGATCAAGAAATGCCGCAAGTTCCGTTAGTTCCCCCAGTTAAAAGACTCAACACAAGGGTGTTACAATGGTGAGTCCAGTATTGTTAGGGAAGGGATGGAGGGCAACTGGAAGATTACTCTTCTATAATGTATTTCAGCTTTTAGATATATCACGTATGTTATTCAGCTAAAGTTTTATGCTTTATGCGCGACATAGGGAGGGGCATAGGCGTAGGAGGCGGGGGGGGGGGGCTGCAGCCCCCAAGCAATTTTTTTTGGGTGAAAATTCGGGCAATATGCTGAGAATTTTTCGGGCACCTACTGGAAGAAGAATAATTTGCAGTGTGTTTTTCATTTTTTTTTTGGTGAAAATTCGGCAATATGCTGAGAATTTTTCGGGCATCTACTGAAAGAAGAATAATTTGCAATATGTTTTTCATTTTTTTTGGTGAAAATTCGGGCAATATGCTGAGATTTTTTCGAGCACCTACTGAAAGAAGAATAATCTGCAATGCGTTTTTCAAATTTTTGGGTGAAAATTCGGGCAATATGCTGAGAATTTTTTCGGGCACCTACTGAAAGAATAATAATTTGCAGTGTGTTTTTCAATTTTTTTGGTGAAAATTTGGGCAATATGCTGAGAATTTTTCGGACACCTACCAGTGGCGGAGCCTCCATACAGTCAGGGGGATGCCCCCCCTCCCTCTGACGGACTCAAATGGACTGCTGGCGCCCTTTTCAGCTTTTTACCACTTTTTACTTATTCGCGATTATTGACTTTTTTATTGTACTCTCAAATACCTATTGACATTTGTCACATTTTGTTGGTGCAATTTTCTGACAAATGGCGATAACACATATTTATTCTTTGTTTATTTGCAAATTAGCAAGGCATGGAAAGGGTCAATTCCGGCGATCTAGGGAGTATCTTTACTCAAAAAATTTCTGTACGCTCCGCGCCAACCTGTAGTGGCGCTCTCCTTAGATAGTGTCGAAAGCGCCCCTACAGACCATTCTCTCCCCCTGACCAATACCCCTAGCTCCGCCACTGGCACCTACTGAAAGAAGAATAATTTGTGTTTCCAATGGTTAAACTTATATAATTATTATCATTATTGTTGTAACGACTTCCCAATAATTCTAACCAATATGGAAGGGTAATAACACGGAAAATGATTTTATGATATTGGCATGTGATGATATGCACATTGACACGTGGAACGCGCGCTGAGCGCGTGAAAAATTTTGGTTATATTTTTCGGGCAAGTCGTTGCAGCCCCCCCCCCCCCCCAAAATCAAATGAGGCTCCTACGCCTATGGGGAGGGGTGGTAAATGCAGGCATGTGTATTCTTGAGCGATTGTCAAGGATGTCAATTTTTCACGCAACTTTTTTCGAACTCACTTGATTGAGGGGCCCCGCTCCATTGCCGGGCCCAGGGCCCGTTGATCTCTTAAGACGGCCCTGACTCGCCCCAAACCGCGAACAGCCATCTGAAAAAGTTAACTTTCTGTTGCTTGCAAGTGACGGTTTGTTTGTGTCGCTACAAAATGCAGACAGTAATGAAACGTGATACCTTAATTGTTATCTTTAGCTGGACCTGAGTTGTCCATCGCTGTATCGTTTGTATACTGTGCTGTTGGTACTGGCCGCAGCTGTATATGTATACTGACTGCAGCACGCGTGTCTAATTACCGACGGTAGCAAGCTGTGTGTGTATTTTCTGGGATCGATGGTGGTGTCTAACACTTCTGTTACTCCTCATTCGAAACTAGGTCAGATTACCGACATTATACGTTTCTTTTTGCGCGAGTTTTCAGACCCTTTAAGTGCTGTGCCCCCAAGATTGAAATGTCTTTCGACGCAACTGGTCCGCCCCCCACCCCTGCTTTGTAACCGTAAAATTTAAGTCACCAAATTTGTGAATGAAAACAAAATTATATACAAACTCATCAGAAATGCAAATTAGTAAATGTTTCTGATTGCTGACAAGTTATTTTGACAATAAAAATGCAATTTATAACTTCGTAAAACATTTACGAGTATTCAAAACATCCTTTGAAAACCAGGAAGCTCTAAAAACGAGATGATTTTTTTTGTTGAGATTTTCATATCTTTGTTTCCATAGTTTTTCCCTTTATTTTATTGCAAAATTCCAGAAGGTCCGCGTGGCCAGTAAAAATTAAGCTGCTCGCGGGCCGGATACGGGCCGCAGGTTGCCCGCCCCTGGTCTATATAGCAGCATTGAGCCAGCACTGCCATAGATAGAAAATGTGGGAGCAGATATACACGTAGGCAACTCTTATAGTTTCACCTTGGCCCTGTCCTTCCCTGTGGATGTTTCAAGGCTTGCGCCCGACGTGCTAATTTTCCTTCGGTAGTTCAATACATAAAATGATTGGGCTCGTCGAGTTGCTTGTTCAAGTGCTATTTGGATTACCGGTAAACACAGCCTATGCAAATCTAGACGAAGGTTGAGACGTTACGGTGTACGCTGCAGGCAGTTCACACACTAAGCGTGAGAGTAGTTGGCAATATATTTACAACAGTTTGCAGCGGCGTAAGTGCTGAAGTATTTAATCCAGGTATATCAAACAACGAATGTTACTCGTTTGGGTGTGAATCATGAGAAACGTGGTGTAGGCTACTGCGTTTCTTCAGTTTTACTGTTAGTGTTAGCCTAACTTAGGCTGCAGAATAGGCCTAGACTAGTTAGTTCAATAAGGACAACTAACGTTAGGCGTAACCGTTGGTACTGTAGGATACATCTTGTGAAACATTGGGTTTTTGTTACTAGTTTCAACTGACTCACTGTTACTGTTACTGTTATAACTACAGGGCCTAGGATATGGTACTTGGTAGATGAGGTACACTGTACTGCAGGTTAGCTATGGCCTAATACTAAGATGACCATATATTTTCCAGGAATTCCGAGGACATGATATTGATGCTGACTCCTCCAACCCTGTCCCAATTTGTATCAGCTAGTATAGTACTAGTACATGTACATTTTAAGGGTGGGGTACATGCAGTGCTTGACATAACCAATTGCATAAAGCCTTTGTGCCCTCGATGTTTGCCGTGATGACCCAGGAAAATGAACACAGCTGAGGACAAAAGTTATTGTCATGCCCTTTTGGTTGCCTTCGGTGCCACAGCAATCTTTTAGAGGTGTTATGAAAACGAGTGACAATTGCGTTACACATAACGAATGACAATATGTTGTACACACTAAAAATTTGCGTTGACTAAACGAATGACAGTGAATGACAGCACAGAAATTTGCTTCAACCGGATATCACAGTTTAGACTTTGTGGGTATATAAGCCACGCAAACCGAGTGGACGCGAAGTGTGTGGCTTACAGATCTAGTAAAGTACGGACAAGATTCAAACGCACCTTATAGTAAGCGAAATTGTAAGTCTGATTTTAAAAGGTAATTTTAACGTCATTTTTCCGATATTAATTGTTAGAAACTAACAATATCTATAATCTTGAAACGGCTACAAATTTCAGGAAGAGTCCTTATATTGGACATTTCTATGAAAAAAAAATGTTTTTTTTTTTTTAGGGGGGGGTGCTAAAAGGGACTGGAAAAGGAGAAAATTTGCACCAGTTATGGAGCTACTCTGTAACAGTGGCGTAGGGAGGGGGACAAGGGGGTGCCCCCTGGCGGAAATTTCCCCTCAAAAACGGAAACTCGGGGTTAAAATCGCAAAAATCTGAGTTGACATTTTGCAACTGTGACCGGTGTTTTCGGAAATTCTTGAGCAAGATGTTTGACTTGCCCTGTGGGATTTTCGAGAAAACAGTCGTCGCTACTACAATTTTTATACTTTAATAGTACGATATCATAGCATTTTCCACCCAAATTAATCGTCAATATATCAGTTTCAAACCAATTAGCCAGCACCTAACAATTACTGCAGTTATCTTTCTATATAAATCTACAGAGGTAGTTGACAAAAGCACGGCACTCAAGCGCATTCTCACACAAAAACTTTCCCTATGGTTTCTATCCGTAAATTACACCAAAACCCTGCAACCACGTAACATGCGATTTTCCTCAAATCATTTTTGCGCAGAAAACCAATAACCGCATTTACTCCACTCCGTTAATCATTCTATCTCTTCTCACCACTGACCTTTGTTGTCATTCGGTGTCATTCACTGTCATTCGCAAATGATAATTAACCCTGTACAAAGTCAACGGTCATTCGTTTTAGTTTGTCCTATCTTTTAGTGCTGTCATTTCCTAGTAGTGCACTAAGTTACACAACAGAGTAACCCAACAATCTTGGGGAGATTTTGATTTCGGCCTTTGCAAGAAACCTCTAAACAGTCTAATATCTACTGGTGGGCAGTGGCCCAAGTAGACAACTTGGCCTAATAATAAACATGTGATAATATCCATCTGAACTTAAAATATAAGAGCCCTAAATTAATACAATATATGGAACTTATTAGTTGTAACCACTTTATTCTGAGTTCGTCTATTAAATTCCATGAGGACACAAACCCCTAATAGAGCTATGCAGAAAATCAAATTCACAATACACGATTGTCTGTCATTTTGATAAAAACATTTTCGCAGACAAACCATGGAACTGCCGAGTTGGTTCGGTTTCAGTGTGCCATACCCTAAAAAAGATAGGATATAGTATTAGGTTCCTTAACACAAAAATGTAGAGAGAAAAAATTTTGTATCAGAATACCAATATAAGGTGGCCAAACCACTCTTCATTTATTTCATGAGGCATTTTCTACATGCCATCAGTCACAATTTGCATAAAAATTTAATGAGTTTTGAGAAAGTTTGTTGTCATAAGTTTTTCACTCCACTGCAAATAACACTAAATAAAACTGTAAAATAAAACTTTGTTTTGGAAAAAAATTTGTTGTCTTGTATTTTTACTGTATCCATAATGAAATGGTCTGATTAGACAATTTTACTGCTCCTCAAATTACTTACAGTAGTGCTGCAAAGACAAAAAAATGCTGTCAGTGCCCTGGGCCCCATCCACAGATTCATTTTTGCTGTCATGCCCTTCCCATTCCCCATGATGTATTTCACCATTGGAACCTACTAATGGCATTTTTGCTGTGCCCTATTTGAGGCTTACAGTATGTTAAGCCTTGTACTGGACAGTCTGTTAGTGTTTTGGCTGTTTTATGTTTGTGATGAATGATGATCTGAATATGCTCAAGTTTAGGAGAAACAGGTATTTGTCCAATATGAAACTTGAAGGTGATTAGAAGTGTTACAGTATTTCTGATGATTACATGCAACATGTGAATTACAGGCTATGAAATAAATTGATGATCCGGGTTGTTTTAAGTTGTGACAGTGTGAGCCATAAATGAACTTAACCAATGTACAGTAGTTTTCGACAAGAGAAATCACAACTTAGGTTCAAGCTGACCTTGAGTATGGGAGGCCAACAGGTTAAGTTGGAAAATGTTTAGGACTTTTAAACATATTCTTTGGGATAGTGCATAAAATCCAGAGACAATTTTAATCCATGAAATTTGAGGACCGTCCCCGATTTTAAGTTAGCCTGAGTAGGCTAGTAACAATTGTCTCCACTCCTTTAACTAGAATAAGGGCTAGGCTCTCTCAGTAAAGCAAATTACTTATTGTATTAAACTACAGGATATTCATTATGCACCATACTTTACTAATCATGTTAACATTTGTTTTTCCCCATCATTAAAGGTTTGTATTGCCCAATGTTGTGACCAATTCACATACAGAGAGGAAGGAACAAGGTAACCAGGATGGATTTACTCTTGGTTGCTGGTAGTGCAACAGTCACTGGTGTGTTCACCTACCTCTGGCTTAAGAAATCAAAGACCCTGGCAGCAATTGAGGTGATGTTTTGAATACTTTCATTCTTTTTATTTGTTATGAATCCAATAAATTTATGCTGATCAATGAAAAGAGCAACCCCCCCTTTTGGGAGGGGGCACATGCTGGGGGTTGACGGAAATTTCACTGAGCTGTTTGGTCACTTCCTATGCTCTGATTTAGAACAAATGTTAGAACAAGCAGAGGCGTAGATTGATTGGAGTTAAGATTTGTGATGTTTAATTGTTTATAATTTATTTTATTTTATTGCCTTGTTTTCTGTTTAAAAGCACAGTATCTTCTATTAATATTGTTCAATGAAAACACTTTTAATAGCTTCACAATATCCATCCTATAGAGGTGCTAAGGTTAAATAGTCTTGCAGGGTATACTTAAATTTCTGCAATGCATCCTATCATGAAAGCAATCAAAATGATACCTGTCTCAGGCTACATCGACCATTTGGCATATGACGGTTTTAAGGCAATGAAGAAAAAAATATTGAAGAAAATATTGAGAAATATCCTTAAGAATGTATTTGAAATCCTAGCGTTGCAAAAAAGATTGATTTTGTGATGCTTAGTCTGTCTAAGTGAGAAATCACTGAGCATAGTGGTAATAGTGTCTTAGAAGCCTAGTCTTTGATATTAATGGTGACCACTCTGTTCTCTGTGAAGCATGTTTGAGCCATTTTAGACAAAGCAATAATTTGTGTTTCCCCTTAAAATTGATTGTTAACTGGACAGGTGAATGATGGGTATGACAGTCAGACAGTTACAAGTATATATATATAGCCTCTGAGCAGATGCCCCTTTATGTTCAGTTTACTAAGAACAAGATCAAAAGTTAATTTTAAGATTAATTTCCATCTATATGTGCTGCAACTTCACTGTTTTAGATTGACGTGGCACAATATTGAAATGTCTTTGCAATCACTTTTGAACTGATGTGGTTTTTTAAATTTTATTCATAGGATGCTCCCATCTTGGATTTGAACAATGAACTCTACAAAGTGATCGGGGACAGCCCGGATAAGGCTATTCCTTATGCTGTCATTCAAGGATACGTCGCTGCCAACAATCGACCAATAGTTAGCCAATATGTGGCAGATGCGTTTGGTGTCATTCAGACTTTGATATGCAAAGAACACAAGACGGAGTGGAGTACCTCAACCAGATTATGGTTTGTGTTACATCTATAGTATTGTACTGTTTGGGATTTTGAGTAAAACCACAGTTCTTAATTACTGTAATGTTATAAACATATTAGAAGGGAAAATATGCACTTTGTTGAATATAAACTTGTTTACACCACAGTTGAACAAATGTGCAAATTAGAAGTTTTGTATACATACAGTATTTCCATCATGAAGAAAAATTGTAACCTGTTATAAAATGCAGTTAATGCAGCAATTATGTGCCATGAAGTAGTCTCACAAGCCTGGCAGCACTATTTTCTCTCAACGTGCTATTTTAGTAACCACATGATATGCTTTATACTACGTATTCTAAACTTTCAAAGTTAAAGGAACACCTCTAAGTGCTGAATACTGTTAATTATACAGCCTGTTGGGTGGAACAATACATGGCATGCGAAGAGGGCATCCCTTTAATGTGGTAATGTAAATTCAGTAAAGACTGCAATGTTCAGTTTGTGTCACCATTTCAAACTTAAAATTGTAAACAGAAATGCTGAATAGTCTGTTTTTATTTTTGTTTTACACTGTTGTGGCTGTGTAAGTTATGCTCTGTGTTTTTGTGTCACATTAGTTCCTTTGGGAATCCTTTACAGTGGGACAGATACATTTCATGCATTAATGAATGTCAAAATATGCCTGCAAATTGTCTCTTAGAATTTGACAATTCACTAAATCAGTAATTTTCTTCAATTAGAAAATCAAATGTAATTTTTGGAATATTATGTTTGACCTGTCTTCTTTTCTCCCCCCCCCCCTCCCTCCTCCCAAAGGTACGACAAAACTCGCTCCATAACAGATCACACCAAGACTGTGCCTTTTGCAATAACATCGGATTCGACTTTAGTCCACGTAGAAGATCCTTTACAAGCCAGTTGCTTGGAACTTGAACTCATCTACGACAAGTTTGAGCCCACAGAGTCGTCCGTCAGCGAGAATATACTCAGTTGGGCGAGTGGAGAAAAGACCAAAGGTTTCCAAAGGGTGGAACTCATGCTGCCGGAAGGCGTATGTCTGACGGGCATCGGAGAACTCAGTTTGAAGGACGACAGAGTCCTGATACGACCACCGCATTCGGGTGCCGAGTACATCTTGACCACTGCCAGTCCGTCGGCAATAATCAGGGACTTCCAATCGAAGATAAGGAGATGGAAAATATTAGCAATCATATTCGGCTCTGTGACGATCATTTTCATTATCTGGGGACTGAGGAAATGGTACAAGCGCCACCGCCAAACGGCAGCGTACGACGACTACTTACAACGGGTGGTGGAGTCCAGGGCGTCGGAAGGGACGGATGTGGATGACGGGTCGGTCGTCCGGCGAGAGATGGACCCTTGTGTAGTTTGTTTAACCAGGAATAGAGATTGTGTATTACTGGATTGTGGTCATGTGTGTGGGTGTTCGAGCTGTATCGCTGCCATTCAACCACCGCACTGTCCTATATGCAGGCAGCGGATCGTCAGGGTCGTTCCATTATTTCACGCTTGACGAAAACTTTTTTTGAATAGCTGTGAACAGTTGGCACAATATAATTCTTGACGTCAAGGGAAATGATTTATTTTTTCTCCCTCATGGATGGAAAACAATATTAGCAATAGAAAGTAGAACTTGGTTGTGTTTGAAGTGTAACATGCCCCAAAATGTTACACTTAAAACAAAACCAACTACTTTCAACTGCTATATTGTTTCCGATCTAAAAGGCAGAAAAAATCAAGTACTGTAGCACAGAAGCTATGTTGCTTTAGTAGTTCGTTCCATTATGATCAGATGAGATATGGAAATGTCTTCTATCTACGACTTTCAAAGCAAACTTCATCCGCAGCCTAAGACCTCCTACATTTGCATAGCAGATCGACCATCATCTACTTTACATACATGTAAGATTTTGGCTTCAGCCTGTGTGTCCCTTGTCATTAAAAGATGGCATTTGGGCAGAAGTTTAGATTTTTACTTAGCAATGATTTTTAATGGTCTACAACATATCAAAATATATATGTTGTGCCTAGGGTCATCCTTTAAGTAGTTAGGTAACTAATTAAGCTAATAACACTGTCCTCTGATTAGAGGATGAATACCTCAGAATATTGATTGAACCTATTAGAAAGTGAAAATAATGTGATAAACTGCTTTAAGCCTTTTCTAACTAGAAAGATATTGGCTAAATATGCTTTCTGCTCTTAAAGTAAACATAAAAAATACAACCTCTGACAAGTGTTTTTTTTGCATTTTTATCAGCTATACTTTGCTTTGAAATGTTATGAGGTGCAATATACTTCATTTGCAGTAAAATTCAACTGCATACCTATTGTGCATATAAAATCAGTTTATTGGATGCTGTTAAGCTAATCAACTATGTGGATGCTAAAGCTCTAATAATGAGAATATTTCTATATGTTCCATTTTTTTTTTTTAAATGTAGCTTTGATACGGGAAAGGATACAAACTGCACTCATTTCATCAGCACCCTAGATATACCAACACAGCCTTCAATATACTAACATTAAACATTCTCAGGAATTTTCTTCAAATCAATGCATATTGAAATATCTATCTTATCAGCCATCATGTGTGTTCTTCGTCTTACAATTGCATTTTATTGTAATTTTGTGATCGTAGCTATGATAGTTCGTAAGCCGATCCCGAAAGAAAAGGTTCGAAAAGTTGCAATCTTCCATATCACATTGAAATTCTAGAGTTGAATGAAATGTTCACAATGCCAAAAGGAGAAGATAAAGCAATATAAATCATTTAAGAATTTAAGAATATATAGAAGTTTCAAGTTATTTTATTGTCTGGTGTAGATCCACCCGGTGGGGGGGGGGGGGCAGACTGGGGCGTAAATTGCTACTACTTGCTCAGTGATCCAACTGTTGGCACTACGTCCTTGGCGCACCGACTGCATTTGGTGCCTTGCACAAAAGTGACACCACTTTCAGGACCAAGATAAAATTTGCAACTTTGTCTGCTTGAGTTGGTGGTGCGTCAGAACTGACGGCAGCAAACCCATTCTGAGCTGTTAAACCAGCAGGCCAATCTGCATCTGAATCATCCAGTTATCTAGATGTTATACAAAACGTAATTTTTATGTCTGTGACCTAATCTTAATCCCTTTCGGCATAGCAATTGTAAACAATCTCAGATTCCACACACCCCACCCTTCCTCTCCACAAATTTTCTGGGGTAATACAAGTATGGGTTCTCATTAATGAGAAGTTTTGAAACGGATAACTGCCTTAGTGTCACCCCCCCCCCCATCCCTCTTATTGTTTGAAGTTTGTTACTCGAGTCATGACTCACTAGTCTCTTTTTGAATACAACTAGCATATTTGCAAATGACAAAGTTAAAATAGTAAAGTTAGCATTGATACCAATGGTAATTCACTGCTTTCTTCCGTCATGAAGATAAAGTGAAGACAAAAACAAAGGCAGGCTATGAAAAGTTTTGACCTCTTGGTGACACAATGACGTCAAATGTAGACAAATTGTCCGTTCACTGAAAAGAGTTTGAAAGCTAGATATCTCACAGACAGTGGGATGTTTCTAATTTGTTTTTGGGGAGTTATTTATTAGAAGCATCACTATCACATGATACAAATGTAATGGTATTGATGGCTTCTGTTTTTTAAGTTATGATTTGATAGGTGCTCTTTCTGGTAACACTGGAAAAATCTCAGGAAATAATTGCCAGCAATAGGCAATATGGATTTGATGTCTAAGAAACTGCCCTTTTTCTGAAAAATGAATGTTTCAAGGTTCTGTTTTGTCATTGGGGCAGTTGTTTGGGGTGTAAAATAATTGGTATTTCATTCATTGTGACATAGAATATTTTTTGGTAAAGCAGGAAGCACTCATTTCTCCCTTCCCACTGGTCTGGGATCCTCCCCACCCCCATTCTCTGCACCCATCCCCTAATCTCAACCAGGCACGTAGCCAAGGGGGGGGCGAAGGGGGCAGCCGCCCCCCCCCTTGAGCATATTTTTTACAAATTTTTTTAAGGTTTTTATGATATGGCTATTATTTTCAAAAGAGGAAATGCTAAGATGCAACTAACAAGGCATGGGAAGTGCCATTTCCGGCGATCTGGGAGGCATTTACAGCCAAAATTTTCTTGTACGCTTCGCGCCACCCATGGTGGCGCTACGCTTAGATAGTTTGCAATGCCGAATCTACAGTTTCGCCCCTCCCTTGGCAAATTCCTGGCTACGCGCCTGATCTCAACCAGGTCTTCCATTCTGTCTCAATTTATCATATCATAAACTGTATCCTGAATAATACATGACATCATAACATTAAACATTTTATTTTTTAAACACAATAGTCCTCTTACATTCTCGTGTTGGTTTTCATATTGCTTTCATTTTCCTTCCATCTTATCCTATCTTAATTATTTAACTATATTTACCAAACATTAATGTATTGGTTTATCCCTTTAACCAAGAAGAAAATTACCAACTTACTTTGTGTGCAGATCATGTTGTTAACTGTTTCAGTGAGAATATACATATATCAAGTTGGACCTTCTTTATGTCAAGAGTCAAACACTGTCATTTAAATAGCTCAAATTGTGAATACGATATGGCCATGCATACAGAATTTCAATCTTAGTTAACTGTCATGTGTGTCATTACTTTCAAAAATATGATTATGTGGCACTGTTCATTTAGCATTGTTAGCAAATGGTTTTGTACTATAACAAAGGTGCTTAAAATGGAACACACAGTGGGGCAAACTGTCACTGATTGAATGTCAAGTCATCGAAAGATATCTTTGGTCATTTTGCCGTTAATATCATGAAGTTACAAAATAACTATCAATTGTCTAAAGCTGTGTGGCCATTTTAGCATATCTGACAGTCTTAAGGGTTACTTTACGGTCACCCTAAATTTGATATTCAGCCATTGATCTTGTAAGTCAAACAATAAGGGGGGGGGGGGGGGAATTATATTTTGGCATTCACTTTAAAACCAAAACTCAGCTTTAAATAGTATAACATGATAAACATGTTCCAAAACTACTGTGAAATAACCCCGAAACAAACTATTAACAAATCAGGTGCAATTTTATTTAATAAAAAATGTATTTGAGAGCAAATGAGTTGCGTGATAAAATGTTTCTTCTTAAAAAAAAGTTGTTGGTGCTGTGTTACAGTAGCTTACAGTTATCTCAGTGACATTTGCATGTTGATGATTTTCAGGCATTTTCAAAGCAAAAACAAATATTCCCTTTTTGTTTTGTAGAAGTGAGGTTAAGAGGATATATTTATGACTTTGTCATGATTGATAAAGTCAGATATGTTTAGATGTAGGAATCTTTAAATTACTACTTGTTTTCTGACATACTAGGTAGTGTTTTGGCTCAGTTATCCTTAGAATGAGCAGATTTATCCCTGAAATTGGTGGGATCTGGCACATTCTGATCCACTTTTGAAAAGGCACAAAGGCCTTTGGCTTCTTCCTATTTATTATCACTTAATTCTTACCAATTTTACTGACAATATTTATTTCATATCGTAAATTACTCTGTGTATTAAAAGTAGCAACTGTGTACTTTATAATGGTAGAAAAAAGACCCTTCCACATGTACCCTGAGATGGGCCAACAAGAAAATGTCAAAGTTCAAGAATTTTGTTTTTATCTTAAAGGGTGTGAAGACTCGCGCAAAAAGATACGTCTAATACCGGTAACTTGACCTAGTTTCGAATGAGGTGTAGCAGCAGTGTTAAACACCACCATCGAGCCCAGAAAATACACACACAGCTTGCTACCGTCGGTAATTAGACACTAGTGTACAGTCAGTACATACAGCTGCAGTCAATACCCACAGCACAGTATACAAACGATACAGCGATGGACATCTCAGGTCCAGCTTAAGATAACAATTAAGGTATCACGTTTCATTACTGTCTGCATTTTGTAGCGACACAAACAAAACGTCACTTGCAAGCAACAGAAAGTTACCTTTTAAGATGGCCACACACGGTTTGGGGCGAGTCTTCAATGCCTTTAAATGTATCAAAAATACTGATTGGTTTTGTAGAAATCATTGTATTTGAACAGTGCGAGTACGATTTTATTTGCCACACCAGACCTCCATTATTCCCTGTACCTTATTATTTCCTGTTTATGCGAGGAATCGCATGAACAGTAACAAAAACCAAGTTGGCAAGGCACGGTCGATGAATTGATTTAGTATTGCCTTGTGAAAATCAATGATTGACCAAGTCTCTGTATGAGGATATCTCATTTTAATAAAGTTATCTTAAAATGTAATAGCATATTTTATCAGTGACCAGAAATGGAAGTATTTTCTAAATGATAACTTGATTGACGTCCATTTTATTTGACCATCAGTGTAAAAAGAAAAATAAATTTACAAATATCAATTCCATGTTTATTCCTTCTCTTTCATTAAGTCATGTTTATGTAATTATGACATTAGCTCTCGATCCTGCCTTATTATCCAATGTTCCAGAATAGATTATCTACATATGCACTGATGTATACAACTTTGGTCCTGCTGAAAGGATTCTGCTCTACGATTCTATTCCACAAAACTGTCCTTAACTCTGCGCCATCTTAACAGGGACACAAACTCAAACATCATCTTCCGCTTGTATGACAGAGATCTTTGTGCAAAACAAATGCTGCAAATTTCTATGTAAAATCTTTTTCTGTTTGGGAGATATTTTGGGAGATATATAGGGGTGTTAGCTCTGTGGTTAACACCGGTGCCTTTCAATAATAAGGTCCCGAGTTCGAGTCACTCCAAGATCAATGTATGTCGTCCAGTTACAGAGTGGTTGACAATTCATAATAATGGATGTTATGAATCTTAGAGACTGACTTTGGTCAGCTTGCGGCTTTGATAAGCCAATAATGGCTTCTTCGCGAGTTCATGCTTGCAGGAGGATCTAAAATACATACATACATACATATCCTAGTTCTAAAACTTGTGTCTGGGACTTGCAGCACCTGTGGTTTCGATGTCATATTTAGACTTGATCAAGTCTTCAGCCTTCTGTGTCAAGAAGCATTAAATCTGTAATATCCTCCAAAAAGGAAAACAATTTTTCATAGCTGTTTTGAAAATTGTTATATGTCAGTTATCTTTATCACATAGACCCATAATGTTGGTAGGGTGGGTTTGTGTCTCATTTCAAGCATATTGTCTTTAGCTGGTAGCCTACTGTAAGTTTTAACAGTACTTAAACTAAATTTTCTGTAGACCAATCTAAACACAGAGTTGGGGGACATTTTCTTACGAAGTGGACTTTCATGCCACACTTTGAAGCACTTTTCACTGATAGTATGAGCAGTATGATTGTTCCTTTTCTGTTATAAAGGCACCGCAATTGTTCATAATGTCAGTAGGATTCCTTTGAAATGTGACATGAGGGAACGGTACAGACTGGTACTACCATTGCTAAATTTTTCCAACATGCTAAACTAAGATACTATCTTTAACAATTCCTCACCTTGAGTCACCTCAAAACAGTAGAAAAACCAGGTTTACAAGCAATTTAATTGAAAGTTTCACAATGCTTGACTTTTTATTCATATTAAACTTCTACTTCTTATGGGATTTCAGTATCAAACTACAATGACAAATTTATCAAAGTCACTTCCATAAGCTCCTTCACCGTAGTGACGTTTTGCTTTAAATGTGTTATAATTTAGCATTTGGTTAACACACATGACCTTGTAAGGGTCATCAATACTGACCCCTAAATATGCTAGAATGTGATGTAATTAATGGTCACTCATACCCACATTTCCACAAAAAGTTAACTGCTATCATCAAAACACATTTCTACATGTTAACATTTACGTCCTCTCTTTGAAAACTCTTTAGACAGAGAATAATTTGACGGGTCATAACCTACAGCAAGGAACTTTTTAACAAATCATTTGCATTTTAAATTTGGAGCCAATATCAATCAACTTCAGCAGGATTACTGTAGGTGCAGTATACCTTTGAGAACATAAAATGTTTTCTTGAAACAAGCAGAAGTGAAATATTAAATTTGGTAACGTTGTTTAATTGAGCACCAAACTTACAACTGTTATAGCTTCTATGAACAATAATAAAAATTTGTCAATTTTCAAAGAAGAAATGCTATTGAACCAAAGAAACCTTGTGCAATGAAATAACATTTTACTGGCTTCTAAAGATATATGTCTCTCTTACAACTAAACAACTGTACAACTTTTGGATTCTTGGAAATACTCAATTCTGAAGGACTGAAAATATTTGAAAATACAGATGGTCATACAGTGTACAAGTTAGATGAAACTAAATCCTGCACTAGATCCTTGATATTAATCGTTACTAGATCTTTACTAGTTAGGATGGCAATGTATTGTGTGGTTACTTAATTCAGCTTACTTCTAACTTGGATTACAGTAAAAGAAAAGATATCTCGCCTCAAAGGCTCCATATGTTTATATTTGATGTATACCCTGCAAAACCATGAATTAGCTAGAAGTATAGAGCTGAATGACATCAAATAGACTACTACATTTGCTTGGCTACCTATAACGCTAACAATACGTAAGTTACTTAAATTTTGGGTATACAGATCAGTTTGTTCACCGACTTGAAATTCCCAGACAAGCTGCGATAACAAAATCTAACTTCTGACTCAAATACTTTGTGAGTTATCCTGCACAGCCAGCTGCATGGCAAAACAGAAGTTTGTAATTCAAAGTATCATGGCATGCCTAGGATATCTGCAGATGTTGAATAATGATGGTCCAGCCATAGCCAGTCACGTCAGTGAAGATAGTGCTATAGTTATGAATCATGTGCGCCATCCCTTGCCGTACTTGTCATGACTCTGGTATTTGCTTTTCATTTGCGGTGCCTAGAATTCGCTTCTCCAATTGTTCCAAGTCAATGGCCTTGTCCTTGATTGCTTTCTGAGGAAAGAGATTCAATTAAAAATAGGATCATAAATTATGTGAACAGAAGTGTCGATCTCTGTGACTAGCGAACTCTGTGACAACAAATGAATTAGAAACACATACAGTAAGAGGTGTACTATAAAGTGATGATAATATATGATTAACATTTGAGTTCGAGTTTGCTACCAATGTTCACTTCGCTAAATTTTCAAGGCAAGCTGTTCTTGTGTACATGTCTTGTATGGTTCTTGAAAGAACATATTGAAAAGAGTCATTTGCAGTGCCAGCACATGAGCATATAAATATAGTCCCCAAATGACAATAGTATTTAACATAATCTTGAAAAGGAGTTTCAAATGAAACAAAATATAATTGAAATATGGGTCCAACCAAAGGACACTTTCAAAGGTGACCTGGAGTTCCTCAAATACCCAACTTTCATCTATAAAAACACACCACATGCATTTGATCCATATCACACAATTGTGAAATAGCCTACCTGCATGTAGGCTAAATAAAATGTCAATACTAAACAAACATGATACAGTTGGCCTACATGTTATTTGTTCTTGTTGATCTGTTGATAGTGGCACTGGTAGCCTTGTCAGGCTAAAAACAATAAAAATACAAAAACATACTTCACAATGATTCTTAGTTTAAATGGTTTGCAAATCCTCAATACAAAGTGTCACCTTTACACATTCCTGGTACTTCTGAAACAGAGGTCCACAGTGATCTGTTGTAACTCCTTTCAAATACTTATCACTGAACCAAGAGTTGAAACATGCGTCATACTCTTGTTTCAAGGGTGTACATTCCTCCGACAAACTATTCATTTTTTGGAAATTTTTTATAGTAACCGCAAGTTTAAAGCTTCTAATTGTAGTTTGCTTAAAGTGTTGGTGAACTTGAGTGTCCGGAAGAAGATTACAACTCGCTTACGTAATGCTGAAGCCTAGATATGACTAGAACATGCTGCAGGTTATAATGTGGGATATGACATAAAAACAATTGCGCAATACAATAACTTGTTTGGAATATAAACAGTCGTCAGTAAAATCAGCTCTTGATTAATATTCTGTAATAAACAAACTGACACAGAGAAAGAAACTTAAATCATTTATTAAATATTTTCCATTGCTTTGTATCTGAATTACTGCCAAAAATTTAAAAACTATCCTTGAAAAAATACCAGATAAATCTTTCGTCTATGACAGCGTCTCTTTGAGTCTACATACAGTTAGGATGAAACGAAATCGACTTAGCAGAAGATTTGCTTGCCCATGCACAACTTGCAGTTAAGCTCTAGGATTATGTAATGCAGTGTCAGAGGGTCTCGACCACTTTAGCTTGCTTCATTTGCAGGCGAAATATGTTTACGTCAAGGCGCTCGTATTCGCAAGATGAGAAGTTACACAAATCTGTAAGTTTGCCGTCACTGGCAGAGCTCTAGCCTAGCCATACTATTGCTTAGGCTACATTGGATAACTAGTCTATACTACTTCTTTACTAGTCTAGGCCTTACAGTACACCATTTGTTAGTATGAACATTACACTAAGGGAGTAAGAATGAAATAGTCTGGAGACAAATCTCAAAGTAGATGTATGGGACACACTGTTATGTCGCACGCGTATATTGTAAGTAGGAGAATGTAATAAACCTGAATAAATAAGTACACAGGAAACGAATGTATACATTAACCATTTATTCCGTGTCTTCCTTGGTCAGTACCCATATCACAACTGTCCTCATCCATATCTTATATTATATAATAATATAAATAAGGCAGACTCAGCAGGAGTCCGGTAGGGTCACAAACTGACCCTATTGGTATGTAGGTTGCAGGCATATGGCAGGTGATATTATACAGTGAGTAATAATGGTCGATTAGATAATAGCTAATATATCACATTGGTAATAATGGATGGTCGATTAGATAATAACTAATATATCACATTTTCCCCCTGGTTTTAAAATGAAAAGTATATGAAAAGTATTAACAAGTATGACAGGAAAATATCTATTTGTAAAACATATAATCCCTTGCCCACACAGGTGGTTGTCTAACCCGGGAAGGTCTCTCAGGAATGACAGACTGAGGAGCATGTGGCTGGTTAAAGGGTAGACCTAGTCTAGCAGGACTTTGTACATCATGTAACAGATCAGACACTTCATCATCAGTAGTACTAGGTACATTCCCTGAAAAAGGTGTCATACGATCTACATTCCATGTCCTACCATCTGAAGTTACATAAGTACTAGGACCGACAACCTTAGTTATTTTAATTGGGGGTGTATATTTACTATGGCCCTTTAATACATGACCTGGCTTCCGAATACGGACAAAGTCACCCACTTTAAAAGTACGAGTGACAGCATGGCGGCTATGGTCTGTATGAACTTTACTCTTCATTTGTTGGTCACGCACATGATCTCGAATGGAATCTGATTTCACAGGCAGAGGACCTTTAGTAATTCCCTGGATGTCCAATTTTGTTTTAAGGTGTCTATTATGGAGTAAAAGGGATGGTTCCACACCGGTAGTAGCGTGTGGAGTAGATCTGTAAACTCCCAGGAATTCCCTGATTGCTTTCAGTATTGGGGTAGCTTGAAGTGAAGCAGTCATTACAAAATCATTTAATACTTTGTTAAATCTTTCAATCTCCCCGTTTCCCTGAGGGTGGTATAATGCAGAATTAGTTTGCTTTATGTTACGTTCACACAAAAATTGTTTAAACTCATGTGATACAAATTGTGATCCATTGTCTGTCACAATTTCCTCAGGAAACCCTTCTCTGCTGAAAATAGTTTTAAGAAAATCAATAACACTAGCTGAAGTAACATTGGAAGTAAAGCCAACCTCTGGCCATTTACTGTGGTAATCAATAAGGGTAATGGCAAATCTGGCGTTTTGGGGCATAGTGTAATTCGGTCCAACAATGTCCATTGCCAGCTTTGACCAGGGTTTAGCCGGAAATTGTACAGGCTGCATAGGGCTGGATCTGACCTGAGCAGTCTTATCATGTAATTGGCAAACAGTGCAGTTCTTAATCATGATTTCAATTTGCTTGTCCATCAGTGGCCACCAGTAGAGCTGCCTAGTTCTTTGTTTGGTGCGGACCACACCTTGGTGCCCCTCGTGTGCATTGTCGATTAACACACTTGTAAGGGATGATGGTACAACCATCCGTTCCCCTCTGAATAGGAAATCTCCATACATGATAGCTCAGTTTGAATTTGAAAGTAAGGCAGTAAATCTTTCGAAATTTTGCTCTTGTCATGTGGCCATCCATGCACAACATACTTAGACACTTTAGTATAAACATCATCATGCATTATAGCATTACGTAACTTGACTTCGCTAACACTCTGACAAGCAACAGTAAGTTGGCAGATAGACTCAGTATCCTCTTCGTAATTAGGATAAACATCTGAAGTTGTAGGGAGGGGCAATCGGGAAAGGGCGTCTGCAACAATGTTTAATCTACCCGGTTTGTATTCAACGGAGTAATTATAATTCATAAGTCTAGTTGCCCATCTAGAAATACGCAGAGGTTTATGACCTGTACCAGATGTACACAATAGAGTAGTAAGTGCTTTGTGGTCCGTACGGAGTGTGAAACGACGGCCCCACAGATACGTGTGCCACTTTTCAACGGCCCATAGGCAAGCAAGAGCCTCTTTTTCCCCGGTCGAATATTTTTGTTCACACTCTGTTAATTTGCGTGACGCGCACATGACTAGGCGCTCTTCACCAGTGTGAAGCTGAGTCATGATTGCGGCAATGCCCCGATTCGAAGCATCCGTGGTAATAAATACTTCTCTAGTTGGGTCAAATAATGCAAGTGCGTCCCCGTCAGTAGTAATTGACGCTTTGATTTGTTCAAACGCATCATTTGCCTCTTTCGTCCATACGAAAGGCTTCTTTGAAATCTGTATATCCCGAATGGGCTGCACTTTCATTGCAAAGTTAGGGACGAACTTAGCATAGTAGCCCGCTAAGCCCAAAAATGACCGAATTTCGTCAACGGACTGCGGCGCTGGCGCATCTGTGATTGCTTTCACAAGGTCAGGCGCAGGGCGAATGCCTTCCTTTGAAACAACATGCCCCAGTAATTGGATTGTAGTGGCATTAAATTCACACTTTGAATTTAGTTTCATGCCTGAATCTCGTATTTTAGTGAGAACGCGTTGCAAATTTTGATCATGCTCGGCTTGCGTCTTGCCGTAAACAACAACATCATCTAAATAGCACTGAACACCTTGTAAGCCAGTAAGAATTGAATGCATGACCTTTTGAAAACATGATGGTGCCGAAGCAAGGCCAAAACAAACACGCTTGTACCTGTAAATACCTGCATGCGTAATAAATGTAGTGAGGTCTCGACTTTCCTCGTGTAATTGTAACTGGTGGTATGCTGATTTAAGATCGAGCTTTGAAAAGTAGCTAGCTCCTTGTAATTCAGTAAGTAATTCCTCAATATGTGGTAATGGGTGTTTTTCCAATACCATATTCTCATTAAGTTTTCGCAGATCTACGCAAATGCGAATTTTGCCGTTTTTCTTCCACGCAACCACGATAGGGGACACCCAATCCGTGGCGCCATGAACTTTCTCGATGACCCCTTGCGCTTCTAAATTTGCTAACTCCTGTGTGACCATGTCACGAACGGCAAATGGAATGCGGCGCAAAGATTGCTGCACTGGTTTCGCATCAGCGCTAAGCTTAATCTTATGTTGGAAACCCTTAATAACCCCAAGATCATCTGTAAACAAATCCTGAAATTTAGATGCAATTGGATTACCAATAATTGGATTAGGGGTGTTAGTAGGAGTGTTAGTAGTAGAAGTCGAAGTAGCAGAAGGCGTGTTCTCAGTAGAGTAACATGATAGCTTTGCACCATCAATTATCAGGCCTAAACCTTGGATAAGGTCTTTTCCAAGTAAACATTTACCTGCTTGGACAACATACACATCTGTAACACATTTAGCATCTTTAGTAGTGAATTTTGCATTGAAACAACCCAAAACCTTGATTTCAGACTGATTGTATGCAAGTACTTTAATTGTACTGGGTGTTAATGCATCACGTACAAAGTATTTATCAAATAATGCAGCATTAAAAATTGTAATGTCACTAGCCGTGTCAACTTGTAATGTGACAGGTACATTGTTAACGGAAACTTCGCAAAATATGTTCGGTTTTACCGTGTTCGGTGTCGTCTGTGTAGTCCCCTCGGTGGACAGGACTTGAATCTCAGCATAGGTAGTAGTAGTTGTAGAGGGCGTGTCTCGATCAGCAATAGTACTAGTATGTGACGACTCCTCGTACTCGTTGTCGTAGGTTTGAATTTCACTAACATTTTGCCTTTGTCGACATACCTTGGCAAAATGTCCCGTTTTACCGCATTTCTTGCAGGATTTCCCAACAGCAGGACATGAAGAAAAATTAGCAATATGGCTCGTAGAACCGCATCGGTAGCAATGTCGTGTAGTCCTTGTGGTATTGGACAGTCCTGGTTGGGCGGACGGCGGTTGGCGCGGGGGAGTCCTAGGTTGCGAATCACGAATGGGGTTGGCTCGACGGAAATCAGCGCGAACAGCGGCTGCCTGGTGCGTTGTAGTGTTGAGCTCTCTGGCCTCACGTACAGCTCTCTCGACGTGGCGGGCAATGTCGATCGCTTTCCCCAGGGTCAGGTCTTTTTCTAGTAATAACCTTTCCTGTATGCGACTAGACGTCGTCTTTTCCACCAGCTGATCACGGATCATCTCATCCGTGAAGACGTTAAATTCACAGTATTTGGTCAGCTGGCGTAACGAAGCAATATAATTATCGACCGACTCCCCTGGCAGTTGTGCTCTTTTTCTGAATCGAAAACGTTCTGCGACAACGTTCACCATTGGCTGGAAATGGCTTTGTAGAATTTGTAGGGTTTGTTCGAAAATATCGGCTGTATCTGGAGCAGATGAAGTAGGGGTAGCAGGGGTAGTGGTAGGTGGAGGAACAGGCTGTGGTAACGTGTAAAAAATTCTCTGACCCTCTGCGCCCAAAGAATGCAAAAGTAGAGCCTGCTTCCGTTCAGGTGTAGCCGTTAATAAATCCGACGCCAGTAAATAATTCATAAACAGTTGCTTCCACTGCGCCCATGGCGTGGATGGTGTACCGGGTGTAGGTAAAAATTGAATTGGAGGAGGAATAGCCTGCATCTTGAACTTGAAGTAGCCTATAACAGTACTGTAATAATACGTAAAATATCTCAGTAGCACTAGTAAGGACAAAGTAAAGTTAACAGCAGTGTACAGTAGAAAGTAAATATCTTGGCAGACACACTCAAATGGGAAGTAATAACCACAGACAGTAAAGTAATCCAAGGCAGAACAGGAATAAAATCTTTATCCTCGTCGCCAAATGTTATGTCGCACGCGTATATTGTAAGTAGGAGAATGTAATAAACCTGAATAAAGTACACAAGAAACGAATGTATACATTAACCATTTATTCCGTGTCTTCCTTGGTCAGTACCCATATCACAACTGTCCTCATCCATATCTTATATTATATAATAATATAAATAAGGCAGACTCAGCAGGAGTCCGGTAGGGTCACAAACTGACCCTATTGGTATGTAGGTTGCAGGCATATGGCAGGTGATATTATACAGTGAGTAATAATGGTCGATTAGATAATAGCTAATATATCACATTGGTAATAATGGATGGTCGATTAGATAATAGGGTCATTCCGCCTCAAATCAACCAATTTTCTGAAAAGTTCCCAGGTGACCCCCTCAGAATTAGATGAAATTTCATCAGAATGATTGAGTATGTCCCAAATGAACACATACAAAAAATTAAAATCATGCTCCATGTCGTTTTCGAGATATGGCCCATTGAAATTTGGTCGTTGCGGCCATTTTGCTCGTTTGCGATTCGCAAAAAGTGACTTTTGTGATATTTTCCGACTTTGAAAGCTCATAATTCAGTCTTTGTACCAGGTAGAGAGCTCAAATTTGGTATTCTATCTTACTTCTTGCCAAAATTTATGAATCTGCACTCAATTTAACTGTATCTCCTTTATTTTTCTGGTTATGATCACCCAAAGTAGGCACTTTATTCTGTCAAAAATGTTTTTTGTGATTTTTAAGGTCACCCTGTGCCCACATGAGAGGTCACATGAATCGTATATTCCTTGGATATAATCTATGGTTGCATGTCTATACCCATAAGCAATTATAAGCCCACCAATGCATTAATTAAGAAATGGCATGGGGCCGAAGTTGGCTCCAGCCAGAAAAAGGTCAAAAAGACCCCGCCCTTCTTGACCCCGGTTGACCCCGCGATCAATTGAAACATTGATTGAAATTTACACCAGTTAAATATATTATATCTACTTGTACATCAAATTTCAGCTTTGGCACTCAACTCCTTCATGGTATGGTGGCAATTTGAATATTAGACGTTTTTCGCACATTTTTTAACAACTCCGTACACTAAGTTAATATCATACAGTGTATTTCAAGTTTGAAGCTTATGTAATGTATTTTTTGCAGTTAGAAAAAAGATTGTTTTTATTATTGTTTTTAGAAATGGGTTGATGATGCATGTATTCCACTGCAATAAACAATCACTTCAGTTAACCCTCCAATAGGCTGGTCCCTCATACCTGTAGTGCCTCAAAATCTCCCATAACACACGACACAATTTGGAGCCTTATGTACAGTAGTATCATACTGTTGTAGAGTTTTTGTAGAGAAACTAAAAGTGGTACTAAAAGTGAACTTGGAGCAAACGTATTTGACGTCATTGTTGCACTATGATAACTAAAGCTATTTTTTTCTTTAAAATTTATGTCTAATTTTATACTCCACAAGTGGATGCTTCCATAATGTTAATGTACCATAGGTATTGGTATTTTATAATCTTCACATCCCCTTTAGACAAACTAGTATTCCTATCCAATTAAGGTCAAATCAATAGACTGAAAAATACAGAAAAAAGAAAACATTATTAGTCAGTGTGCAACTGTGACATTACACCTGTTTGCTTCAAGTTCACTTTGGTACAGTAGAATATCAGATAACTTCAACTGTCAATATCTCAAAAATTGAACATACTGTAGGAACTGAATGCAAATTTCACCAGAATGCTTAGATTATGTTCATTTTTAAGATACAGTATATCAAAAAGAAATTTTGACCTGGACTTTTCTTTTTAGACTCGTGTCTGTCTTACTGCTGTCTGGCTTTAAAGCAGCATTTTGCATTTGGTCACCGTTTTCCATTTTTTTGACAAGTCCATCAAGTTTTTTACATATATCAATCACAAAACAGCAAACTAAGATATTAGCCCATTATTTCCTGTCAAAAGCGTTAATTGGCGAGTAATTAAGGACATTTGTAGATAATGTGAAAAGTGTCCTCCGACAAATTACACATTTCATATTAATCGCATCTATACAGTTCCCCCAACCCACTAGTTTGAACTCAACCAATCAGAGATGCAGGTTTAGTTTGAGCCGTTGCTAAATATAGATTCAAAAACGTCGAGTTGGTAACTTGTTACAACCAGCGAGCTGGTACTCTAACAACTCCCTGGTTCAACTGCCATAGACAATCTACACAAATCAAGCATGGTGTTGTATTACATATCGATCAATGACGTTCGTCGCTTTTAAATATTCATATTATGGGTGAGGTTTATTGGGATCCCAACGGAAAATATCTTTGAGAAATACAAAGTTAAAAGTTGTAAATTTTTCAACTTTTATGCCACCATTTGAAGTAAGATTTGAATAGATTATAAGCTACAGTAGTTATGTATGTCATTATGGCATCGAGGAATCAGTGAGGTTGAAAAAAAAACATAGAAAAGGACGCAAAATGCTGCTTTAACCTAACCCAGTCCCCTTTTTTTCCCCCTCATGCTATACAAACACTGGTAACTCATTTGTATAAACCTTTTGAACAATATCACCTGTGTGTCACATGTAGACACTACATTCTAGAACAATACTACCAGTGTGTCACGTGCAGACACCATCATAAACTACAGCAGGAATAAGATCTCATCATATTTTTATACCCATTGATGTTGGAAAGATTGAGAAGCTGCGACTCTCCAATGACCAACCACTGCAAAATTGTGCCCATTAGAGACCATGCAGAGGAGAGAGAATCCATTTCTGCTAATATTCAACCTCAGGCTGACACGAAAGAGTACCAACCAAGCGTTACATCGCTGGAATGTACGACAATGAGTGGTACATTGGTTATAGTGGAAATTTCAGAGGAAGAAAATGATGTCTTTGTGAAGTTAATGAAACAAACCAAGAACTCCAAAGCACTTCCTTGGCCACAAAACACCCACAATAATTGTTGGATACCATTCTGAGCTATTATTTGTGTCACCAGTGCTCCAGAGTTACAGGGACATGGAAGCAGCCAGTACACTCTTCCTCATGAATACTTAAAAGACCATTCCAACCAAACTGGCAACTGCAAGCATTCATCAAGTAAACAAATTACAGTAAAGTGTGCTAACTTGTATATTAAGCCACACTGCAAGCATTCATCAAGTAAAAGAAATTAAAGTGTGCTAAACTTGTTTTACTTGTATATGGACATCCATGTGTGGTAAGAAAACTGTAAGGACATTGAAGCATTGAGTGTTGTGACAGAACCAGTAATTTACATGTGCGTGAATCGTTAATGATGTGATTAAATGTCATTAATTTGACCTAAAACAATTTGTTATGTTACATTTTGATTCAGCTGACTGAAACAAGGATACAATGATCATATCACTCATTATTATACTATGATTACATGACAAATATATAAGCTTGAGATTAAAAAATGTGCGAAAAACGTCTAATATTCAAATTGCCACCATAACATGAAGGAGTTGAGTGCCAAAGCTGAAATTTGATGTACAAGTAGATATAATATATATATTTAACTGGTGTAAATTTCAATCAATGTTTCAATTGATCGCGGGGTCAACCGGGGTCAAGAAGGGCGGGGTCTTTTTGACCTTTTTCTGGCTGGAGCCAACTTTGGCCCCATGCCATTTCTTAATTAATGCATTGGTGGGCTTATAATTGCTTATGGGTATAGACATGCAACCATAGATTATATCCAAGGAATATACGATTCATGTGACCTCTCATGTGGGCACAGGGTGACCTTAAAAATCACAAAAAACATTTTTGACAGAATAAAGTGCCTACTTTGGGTGATCATAACCAGAAAAATAAAGGAGATACAGTTAAATTGAGTGCAGATTCATAAATTTTGGCAAGAAGTAAGATAGAATACCAAATTTGAGCTCTCTACCTGGTACAAAGACTGAATAATGAGCTTTCAAAGTCGGAAAATATCACAAAAGTCACTTTTTGCGAATCGCAAACGAGCAAAATGGCCGCAACGACTAAATTTCAACGGGCCATATCTCGAAAACGACATGGAGTATGATTTTAATTTTTTGCATGTGTTCATTTGGGACATACTCAATCATTCTGATGAAGTTTCATCTAAATCTGAGAGGGTCACCTGGGGACCACTGGTTGATTTGACATGGAATGACCCAATAACTAATATATCACACACACATATTCAGTTTTAATATGAGGCCTATTGACTATTGCTTCAATAAAACAGACTTATCTTAACCACTACATTATGCATCCATTACTACATGAAAATAGGGACACCCAACAATAAATAACTTGTAGATTGTAGTCTAATGAATAAAATTAACAAGGTTTTGTATTAAAGTTTCGCCAAATGTTGGCAGGCCCAGCCTAGTTAGAAGTGCAGCTCGAGCAATCTTGAAAAAGGCTTCAATCATGTACATGTGAAGCCCGCAAGTGTTGTAGTATGCATTCTGCAGTAATCAGTCAATACCAATTATTGGTTACATTCTTCTCATCTCAGAAAGAGCTCAGTACCGTTTCTTGGTTATTACTGCCCTATAGTATTATTATAAGGTTATAGGCTATATCTGAATACTGATATAGCCTTCCGTGTACCTTTCACGTTTTACTGTGATATGATATTGCTGTGGCCCACAGAAACCTTTGTCATATATTTCAAAACTTGTTTCTTCTTTTTTTGATGTCTTGATATCAGTTTGTTTGACACTAATGACATATTCATTCTGTTGTCTATTTGTAATTTGGAAGCAATATTCTGTTCCTTCTTGATACCCATATTATTGTAGTTTTGTTTTTAAATGAGAAAGTCTCATTAATTGTCCTATAAAATGTCTGTGTTTTAGTTCAAGGTAATATTTTAGAAGATAACATTGGTGATGAATTTTGTCAAATAAACACCTTAAATGGATTCATAATGAAGGAAAACAAGTTGCATAATCCATTTTGATATGTACCAGTGGTTAGGCTAGCTTGGTGCTATGGTGCTCCAATTTAGGAAAATAGAAGATGATGTTATGTCCAAACTTTGGAGATGAGTTGCTATATAGTTGACATTATTACTACACACTTCCCCGCAGAATCAAAATTATTCAAATAGGTATTATCTCTATATGACATTTACAAGTACAAATACACAATGTAAGTTGATCACCAGGATTAGGACAAAGTTGTAACCTGCTCTGTCTATGAAGCCTGATTTACTTTCTGTTTTCCAGATACCAGCAAAGCCGACATGGCAAGATGTGGACAGATCAACACTTTCAAAGGTAATTCTACTGTACTTGCATGTGGAGTGGGAATAATGGATAAATACATGTTATCTTTGTACTGTACATATATACAATATTAGTTAATTATGCTGTTACATAAACAAGATAGTTAAAACAGGACTTGATTTCCAAATCCAATGACTTACCATAAAATTATAATGAAACAAATAACATTCCTGCCATTCATTTGCCTTTAGAGATCATTTTTATCACCCCCCTCTCCTCCCCCTCCTCCATCATAAGAAAGGAAATAGGCTCTCTTTTTAATCTGTATGGGGCTAACAAACATGAATAAGATAGAAGCTGAATGCAGTAAATTTGTCTTAAGACAATAATACTGTAAGTATTAACTTTCCCTAAATTTCATTGGTTTCGGTTCCAGGTTTCAGTGTGCTAAACTTGCTAAAAGGTCTGAACTCTGATTTTTCCCAGACAATGATAAAGTATGGGATTGGTCTGTCTGCAGTACCGGCGCTGAAGAGTTTTTAAATTTCTGTGATGCTGCATATAGTAGTTTATAGAACATGTATGTAATCCACTCACTAAATTGGTTACCATAGCACTGAGCTTAAGAAACACTTTCCAGCTTTATTAGCTAGGTTTCCTAAATTTCGATAGTGAAACTCACAAATTTTCAATTGTTTCAAACATGTCAAAATGTAATCCAAATTTCGATGTGGTGGCATCAAATATAGTCATTACAGTATGTTTCTGTTTGCATAAGAGGTCACCAATATTGGACCTAAATTGAAGCATACTCAAACTTGCTGGAAGTTTTTACAAGCACTGCTTTCCTAGAGGCTCTGATCCTCCAAATTAACGATAATAATAATAATCAGCGGTTATTTTTTACGACGCTTAAGCAACCACAAACGTGGGAGAAACCCGCAAGGGCTTATAGATTACAACTTACATGTTAGGTGGCTTCCAATTCAACATATGAACTCAAATTTGGAATGTTTCAATTTTAGAAAGTCATTTCAGATGGGAAAACCGTAGATTGGTCTTGGATGAAAAACCCACCTTACTATGACCCAGCCGGGTATCGGACCTGGAACCTCCCGATTGCTTAGCCTCATTGCCTCAAATGCCACCGCCTTTATCCACTCGGCCACACAATTATACCCAGCCATTGAGAATTATTAAAATGAACCTTTAAAATCCCTTAATGTAGACCATTAATGGGTGTGAAGACTCGCGCAAAAAGAAACTAGTAATGCCGGTAATCTGACCTAGTTTTGAATAAGGTGTAACAGAAGTGTTAGACACCACCATCGATCACAGAAAATACACACACAGCCTTGCAGCTACCCTCGGTAATTAGACACTAGTGTACAGTCAGTACATACAGCTGCGGTCAATACCCACAGCACAGTGTACAAACGATACAGCGATGGACATCTCAGGTCCAGCTAAAGATAACAAGGTATCACATTTCATTACTGTCTGCATTTTGTAGGGACATGGAGCTATAAACAGAACACTGTTTATAAACACTGTTTATAGCTCCATGGTAGGGACAAGAGAAAAACTTCACTTGCAAGCAACGGAAAGTTAACTTTTTAAAAATGGCAGCAAGCTGTTTGGGTCGAGTCTTCAATGCCTTAAAGGGATAATTATACATGTTTACAGTGGCAGTAAACTGCTTGTGGGAATTTGAGCATGGCTGACTATTATTTGACTGTCTAGCACATTTGGGAGCAATACTGATGACCTTTATTGTCAAGACTAATACTAACTAAACTTTTCTTACTATTTCGGCAGTGATTACCAGGTGATCAATCAATGTTTTGATAAATATCTTCATGAAAACGAAAAAAATTGTGGTTTGGAACATAAAAGCTGGAAGATCATTATATTTGACATTTTGACATGTTAAAACAATCACTATGGTTTCATGAATACTTCATCTTATATGTAAATATTGAACTTTCAGTTCAGAAGACAAAACTGTGATTGGTCTGTTTCTTTTGGGCTTTTGTGGTGTTAGAGAATTATTGTGTACATTCAGCAGTAATGAAACCAATTAGTTAACAAATAATAGAAAAAGAACTTGACTAAAGAAAGGGAAGAGTTCAATTCTGGCCATTTTTAAGTCTCTGGCAATGGTTTCATGAGTCATCAAACTTATACAGTATCTCTAGAATATAGTTGAAGACTGCAATTTATAAGTTTTGTACCTTAAGATCTGTGTAATATTGTAATTCCATATCCTAACATATTTCAAATATTTAGCAATTTACTTTTATGCCACACTGGAAAAGTGAAGATGAATTCAGTTTTCTTGATGTTCTCCAGTGGTAACATTTACACAGTGATTGGTATGCACAGAGTTTGTATAAACACCGCTCAAGCTGTGTTTGATTCTATACACTGTAAGTAGCCACGGTGATTTCAGACCAATGAGCTATCTGTCTTCCCAACTGTGGGTAGTAATTACCGACATAGAGATAGTGTGGATGAACATCTTTCAGTATGTCAGTATTGCCAACAAAAATTTGTCATGTCATTACTTTTTTTTTTTTTAAATTCACAATAATTTCGAAGAACTAGTTCACCCAAAGACGAGAAAATACCTGATACCGCTCAGTGGAATCCAACTTTAACATCTAGTCAATATTCAAGGTATTAATATTTTTTTCATTTTCATATTATTTTATTCTTCGCAGCGAGGAGTGGTAGACGATGCCACCATCGAGCTTCTAGAGAGATTGTCATTGGTAAATTTCAATAATCAAGCCGGTGTGAAGACGCTTATGGATGCAGTAGCATTAGCTGACACTCTACAGGTAGTGGATACCACAGATGTCGTACCGATGGATTCAGTGCTGGAAGACAGGTAGGAACTGCCTGATATTTTGATGATTTAAAAAAATTAAGACAAGGTTCTTTGATCATTCAATGTGAATTAAGTTTGTCCAATTTGATTTGAAATGTAAGAATATTACAATTTTTTGTCTTGAAATTTTCATTGCTCTTCTGGTAGATCAACATCTGCTGTATAGAGATGTGTGCAGTAAGTGTTGTAATGTTGGCCGAGATGGTGGATTGAGGGGGGGGGGGGGGTGGGGGGAAGGATCAAATGCTGTTCAACAGATCACAAACTTGGAGACCAGCATCTCCCTCAAGAAAATTTTGCTCAATGCCTGTCTTTTGTTATGGAAACTGTTTAAAAAGTATTTTTGGGTATGACTAACCTCAGAATAAAAACTTTTCAGTAGAACTTGTTAAAAGAGCTCAAGTACAGTTACTACTGTACAGTCTAAATGTCACAGCAATATGCATTTATCTAAGAACTATTGAAATGTTGGTTAGGAATGATTTCATCATTTGTGGGTTGTAAGATGCATATGAACTACAGTTGACTAGAGAAAGTGGCAATGGCAATGCCCCCTGCACCATGGGGGGGGGGGTGGAGGTACACTAAGGTTGGGGGTTTTCCAGACCAAGTCTCCCCTCCTATCCCATCTCAATTTTGTTTTGGAGTATGTTAAGGATGGATTCGTTTGAAGTTTTGTTTCGGCTAATGTTGTAAATTTGACACCTTAAGACAAATTCTGTTATGTTACGTCAGGGACCTAGATTCAGCTTAAAAATGTTACTAAAGGTCGTCCACAGGATATTTTGTTTTCTTGTTTCATGGTTTGCCTGCAACATCTGTGAAAGGCTGGGTAATGAGATGAGTGTTTTTGCAAATGTTAGCTCTATGTTTTCATTGCTCTATCCGAGACCTTTATTTGACAAGCTTGACTGATGTTACAAAAATAAAAACTTGAAGTGAACTTTAGTACTTTACCAGTCGTCTCACATTCAGAGATCTGCCAGAATCGAAGAAATATTAGAACCTTTGCATATTAAAGCAGCATTTTTGCGTAAAGTTGAACTCCATGTAGTTTGAGGCAACTCAACCAAAACACCGAAAACCAAAACAAGAACTGCATATATATAACAGTATTCCGTCACTGAAAGTTAGAAAGAGATGCCCACTGTTGAATATATAAATGTTGCTATGAATCAGGAATCACTCAGTAACATCCCTAGATTGTAAAAAATCTGTCACCCAGTCTCTTTCTTTCAATAAATGTTATAAATTGATCCCATGCAGGCCAGCCCAAACACTGCTTCAGATAACAATCAAATTATCATGACTTTATGAGTAAAATTGAAAGTAAGTCAAGATATCAAACCAGACTTTCACAGTTATATAAAAAGCATGACATTAATTCTGGAGAAGATTCTGCTAGGACCAAATCATCTGGTTAGCTTTCTGAGTTTTTTATTTGAGGGGGGGGGGGGGTTCACCAAAAATTATCTGCAAATGTAATTTTGTCCCCCAAAGAGCAAGAAAACTTGAAAAAATTTGGCATTGCTTGGTGCACAGGCATTCCTTAGTGTTGTATACGTCTCATTTAGATCTGTATTTTGATGGTAATTTAAGTATTGATAGATGAAGTCTCTGAAGATAACTATTCCAATTAATCATTGATCCGCCACATTTTAATGAGATTATTCAATGGAATTAATTGTTTACATTCAATGCAAATTTGCCACCGTACTGTAAAAGAGCTTTACTTGTGCTATCATTTTTGAAACTATTTCTCTAAGTGATTGATGGGTTATTGTCTCCATGTCTCTGTGTCAAGGATTATTAATTTCTAAATAGAATCATTCTTTGCTGTTATCTCCAGTATGCATGGCATTGGTTTCAGTTTAGCAGAACTAGTTTAAAATGACATGTACAGTATTAGCTGTCCTACTTTCATAACCACTTTACCATTTGTCTTTAATAGACTGTGATAGTTGATTTTCATAAAGTTGACAAAAAGTCTCAAATTTTACGATCTTTAAATATCTCATCAGTTTAAGTTGAATTAAAGTTTTACAGTAATATGTATCAGGAGAAAATAGGGATAGTCCTACATTCAGACACCTAACCTCTCATTAAACAGTCAGACTCTGTATACTCAGCATGACATTGAGGCCATTGCATTGATCTAAATATGATTTTCCGATGAATGCGAGAATAAAGAGGGAGGAATGTGCCAAACGAAATTGAAAATATTAGCTTCAAAGTGATAGAAATGTCCAATGCTTGGTTTCATTCTTAAGTGGGTCTTTTTCCTATGAGAATGTTAACAGTATGAATTTCTCTGACACTAGAGAGAGAAAATAATATCCCATCAGACATGGAGGCCTGCTGTAAGGGGGAAATATTGTCTGATAATCCCCTCGGATATTTCTTTGAAATCGTTCTTCTGCTCATGATTTTGAAACTGTTAAAGCGTGCTATTTTAGTAAGACCCTTTCATACAGTTTACGATTGGTGTGATCACAAAACTGAAATTGTAAAATTTTGACTTAATTCTCTGAAAAAAACAGTTCACTTCTGTAGTTTTGTTTGATCAGAGAGGAAAAACAGTTTAAAAAAAAAAAAAAAAAACTTTTCTTCACCCAGACAACAGAACTTTTAGAGGGTAATGATTGGACGTCCATTCATGGTGCGACATTCTTAAACACTTTCAGTCTTGTCTGTTGATAACAAGAAAAACCCCCACCTTGTGGTCATAAACATGGCTCTCTTTCCCATCTCGATACCTGAACAAGTCCCACTTTTCCCCTTGTTCATACATGAGCAGGGTTCTCTTTCCATTCTTCTTACATACTGTAAGCAGAATCCTTATTCTTTTTGTATCCATAACAGGCCTCGAGTATCCATAACAGGCCTCGAAATAAATTCAGGCTGTTTGACAGATAGATTCCAGTGGATTTTGCGGTTTGCCAGCTAAAAGAGAATGCATTGGCCATGATTCAGTCTACTAGGACATATTAACGTTCAATACTTCTGTGCTAATTCATGGCAAATGCAAGTGGGAATTTGTTGTTAGCCAGTAGATTTTAATGTACTGTCATACTTTGTTAGCATGTGGCTAACATTGTGAAATTATAGGACTGTATAAAGCAAGCTCCTCTTAACCCTCCTATTTTCCAGAAATTAGCAGTAAAATCCTTCCCTTTTCCATATATCAGTTTAATCCTTTCCATTTCCATATATCAGTAAGATCATTTTACCCTTCTCTTTACATGAGTGGGATCCATTCTCCCTTTTCTATACACGAGCAGGTTCCCCCTTGGCTCCTCCTTCATACATGAATACAACCCTTCTCCCCTTCTTCTCATTTAAGACAAATGCACGCCCATAACAAGACCGACCATCCCTGTGGCTGTTGAGATGGATGGATGGAAATACCATGGAGTAAATGCATCTAGTATCAAATAAGCAAAATTTCTGTATTTGCTATACAATATTCAGATGTATTTTAACATTGTTTTTGATGAATTTTGAATGATAAAAAAAAGCTCTGTGAACCTGAAAATCATTGTGCAAAAAGGAAACGCTTAATTATTCCAGGCACCGTATTTCATTTTCATGCTCCTTGGTGCCTGGGTTGGAAAGAAGAAGCAGAAAGATCTGGCCTGATCCGCAATGACAATAATAAAAAGGTGCTTGTATTGTCTTTATAGAGACTTAAATCTTCGAGAGGATATCATCACCGATGGCAACTGCAAAGAAGATGTAATGAGAAATGCTGCCCTCACCTTTGAAGATTACTTTGTGGCACCCCCTGGTAAGTTTCATTTCAGAGTTCCTTGGTAAAAGTAAACATATTTAGCTAGGTTTAATGTCGAGTGCTTATATTTTTAAAGTGTAAACAGTGTGCTGCATCTTGTGAGTTTTGATTGCAGGCAATTCATTTTGGCCCTTACAATCAGCTGTAGTGTACTGCATAATTTCTGCCTACATCAATTTGATTCAACATAGAAAGGCACTCTTTACTTATTGTTGTAAAGGTCAAGTTTAAATGTCTAAAAACTTGACAAGATTTGTTCCATCACTTCAAAGTATACGTCGTGGTCAACACTTAGCCTAAAGACTTACCCTTACTTTTATGGTGGATCATGTATCTAGCCTAGCCTACTTTGCATATCAGAATCAGAGCTGAAATTTTTGATTTTGTGAACTGTTGTGTAGATGCTATCTTTAGGCTAGTTGTGCCTTTTTCAGATAAGCAAAAGCAAAAAAATATTTTCAAGACAGTGTGAGTGACAGAGTGAGTAACCGTGGTAACCAGAAGTAGAATGTAATTTTTGTCTCCTTGGTATGATTTATGAATATTTTATTTTAGTCATTGGGATATCACAAGACTTTGTATGAGACAGTTGTATGACATTGCTATATCACTGTTGTATAAAACTGTTGCCTAACACTGTTATTTTATGACAGTGTTGTATGACACTGTCATATGAAACTGTTGTATGAGAATGTTATGACATTGTTGTGTGATGTCCACTGTTATATGATACTGTTATATTATGACACTGTTGTGTGACACTGTTATATGACATCGTGTGACACTGTTATATGGTACTTTAATATGACACTCAATTGTAGTTGACTGTCATATGACATTGCTTTATGCCAATGCTGTCTGGCAATGTTACATGGCACTGTGATATGACACTGTTGTATGACGTTGTGTGACACTGTTATATGGTACTATTACTTTTATATGACACTATTGTATTATACCTGCTGTCATATGACATTGTTCTGTGGCAATGTTACATGGCACTGTTTTATGACACTGCTATGCAGTATACAACAGATTTTGTGAGTATTGAAAACTCTTATTCCAGTTTTGTTACTACAGTTACATGTAGCATGCACTGTGGTTCTTTATGATCTGTTTGTCACTTGACCTGTTTCCCCTCCCATTCCCTATATCTCCCCCCCCCCACCCTCCCCCTCATCATTATCAACTCGACAAACCATCAGGCTGTATTAAGGAAGTCATTGCTCCTTGATTACACGCTCTGTTGAAGTCAGTAAGACTTGTTCCTGAATAAGAAATGATGACCATGGAAGCCTGAAATAAAATGAAGAGTATGCTTGTTAGATGTGACACTAATCTGCTTGGAAGTATATCCCAAGCCCTGTAAAGTCAGACACTGTGTTATTTCTTGCACTCTTTGCTAGTCGTAGACATTGTTTGTTCATATCTGCAGACTTGTTCTTTATGAGTTCCTATACTGTATCTGAATTTTAATAATTAAAGTGAAAAATTTGGGGATTTCACTCTGTAAACACTGTCAAGCAATACAGCTCTAAACAGATTCTGTATTTGAAATACAGTAGAAGAGGAAAATACAAGAAAATGTTTGCCGCAGTTTATGCTTTTAATATCACTATAACACTACAACAACAAAAAATTAAAGCAAGACTCATCAGTATGCTTGGAAAATTGGGTGTTGTTAGTGATCATTTGAAAAAAATAAAAATGTGAAAACAAACATGACAGTCCTTTGACTGGAGAACACTGATTGAGCATTGATAGATTTCAATGCAAGACCATAGCATGCCATTTGAAAGTTATAAGTTTATCTTGAACATACAGTATCATTGATACTAAAATCATGTGAATTAGTAATCAATTTGCTCTTGACTGCCTGTCGGTCAGGCTCTTAGTTTTCTCTCCTGAAAAAAATAAAATAAAATAAAAATAAAAATAAATAAATAAAAAAAGCTTTCTCTCCTGGACTGACCAATATCTTGTGTTGTCTGATTTGACCATGCCAGTGTAAATTTGAAAATTGTGAATTGTTGATTTGTCAAGTTTTTCATTTCTGCACTTAAACCTCATCCAAAGCGTGAAGAAGTGTTGTGAGTCTCAAAGCTATCGAAGTAAGAGGTCAGTGTGTAGAAAAGAAGTCCTAGACTTGGTAACTTACTGTAAAATAAGTATAATTTTACAAAAGTCGACATAGGTTTATCTCTGTCTCTAATGAGTACTACAAAGAAACTGAGATAATTTGACTTAGCATCATCGGATTTTTATTTCCTCCCAATTTTCTTCAGGTAATATTCCTCTGGAAACCAAACCTGCATCTCGTTATAGAGATCCAGATGAGGAAGACCAAGATAAGAGGTAGCACTGACAAAACAGGAGTACTTCTCTGAACTTGAAGAGATGCTAGAGTGTGAAAACTCAAAAACCTGTCCATGAAGAGAACAACCTCTGATAGCCCCCCCCCCCCCCTCCTCCAGACTATCTGCTAATCTTCTATTATTAGTGCACCAACTTTGACTGTGCATATATCAAGACAGGGAAAACAACTGTATTATTCTAATGATTGAAACTTTGCAATCCAAGTGGAGATACCTTCAAGTTCAGGGAATATCTTGCAATATTTTACTCCATAATGTTATTAACTTGTGTAACTACAAAAAGAAATATAGAACTTTTAATATTTCCTTACTTTAGTAATATACTCTCATGATGAAATTACAACAACAAAAAACATGTAATTATGAACGATGTTCATTTTATTGGATACTTAGTGAAGAGTTCATCCCTTGAAATCAGTTTTTTTTCTTTGGAAATTCTAGAATCCTGAAGGTGTTTATTGATTGTTGTTTTTAAAAAGAAGGATTAGCCAGGCATGGATTGTAATAAAACCTTTGCAAGTGACTGAAACGGTTGGTTTCAATTCATTCCTGTTTCTTTACCACCGCTCAAAGATA
This sequence comes from Apostichopus japonicus, assembly GCF_037975245.1. Classification (NCBI taxonomy): domain Eukaryota; kingdom Metazoa; phylum Echinodermata; class Holothuroidea; order Aspidochirotida; family Stichopodidae; genus Apostichopus; species Apostichopus japonicus. Next base: position 13,727,108 of record NC_092575.1, read on the forward strand.
TGAGAGCCCAATGCATAATTATTGTTAGGATGTTATGTTATTTTCATGAAAAGTGCTTCATATCCCAAGAATTCTTCTTACAATAAATCTGGAGATCGTGAACATCCAGCTATAAGATATCTTGAAATGAAATATCAATGGAGATCTGCGTAATAAAACTACCGTAGCCCCTGGACTCCATTGTGCTGGAACAGTAGACAGATGTAATTTACAGTATTGAGAATGAATACATCAATGCATCTGACAGAAGACGAAACAGAAGCTGGCCTTGAAGGTGGCAGTACTTTCAGCAAGTGAAAAAGCTATTAAGATTGAAGTTTGCATTTTTTTACAATTAATGAGTTAGTTGGTTTCTCAAATTGTTTGGTTAAAGAATTCTGTTTTTGGTTAAATATTTCATGCTTCCCAGGGGTAGCCTGTTGCCTTGGGCCTATGATATGATGCATTGTTATGTTAGTCAGTTTCAGGGAATAAATTACTTTTTACACATTTGTTAATAACAATTTTGTGCGTTTAGGAATTTTGTTTTATCATAAACTACTGAAATACTAGAGGGTTTTCCGCACAGAATTTGCTGCACAGTACAGCTTTGCTGTGCATAGCAACTCATACACTATTTTGCATAGCTGCAACATTTTACTATGTGATGAATATTTCCTTGCAGTATGGTTCTGCACACGTAATTTACTGTTCACTTTGCATTGGTGTACAGTGGCAAGTCGTCCATTTTTGCAAAGCAACATTTTACTATGTGATAAATTATTCCATGCAGTGTATATGTACCTTTCTTAAGTACTTTCCATTAATTTATAGGTGATCCCAGTTGTGACAATTTTGTTGTCTGTGTTTCACTTCATATAACAGGGGTCGAAATTTAGAATATTTACGACTATTCCAGCGGAATAGTGTATTTTCAAATCCACTATTCCGTCTCATTTTCCACTATTCCTTAATTTCCTTTGAAACTATAAAAAGAAAAAAAAATAAGATAACAAAATTATATGTTGAGTCTTCTGTTGGGTTATTGATAATCATTAGTGTTTTGTGTACTGAATTGAAGAAAGCAGGTAACCCAGGACGCAGGTTGTAAAACCCACTCACAAGGGCAATGTCAATGGCTAGTTTCGCACACTTCAGGGTACAGTATATGGGTCACACTGACACCCATGGCCCAGCGCGGGAAAAGCTGCTGTAATAAATCAGCCTCGCGGGAAATGTTTTGAACAATATTGCCATTCCACATTTTTTTTAAATTTATATTGTATGTTAGTTAGTAACGTTTTCTTTCGTATGAATTTGACTTCAATTCAGTGTTCCCTCTAAGGTGCGGGATTCCCTTCAACTGACTCAGTAATCCCGCAAAGAAAACATTTGTCTGCTGGAAATCCCCGCATCGTTTTCTTGCATTCGCGTGAAGTTTATACTCAATGCACAACGTATTCACTTCACTGTATAGAGGGGGAAAAAACAAAAATCAGTAGAGAAATTACCAATTGTGTAAGAAAAGTAAGTTGGTACACCTTTCAAATTTTACGAAAAGATTGAACAAAACACTTTCGAAAAATTCACGCGAATCTGGCATATCGTGTTAAATGCAACTAATGTCATGTTAACAAGGCTCTAGTACACCCATCTATGAATAAAACGGAAGACCACATCTGGTATTAAGCGGGAGAAAAAGTATTTTTTAGAATTTCCAAAAATACGCAAAAATAATATCCTACCATGGTTAAGTGTATAGCAAATAGCCTAACCACCTCATCGGTTACGGATCACACGTAAATACAAAACACAACTCATTGTATTTTGCGAAGTTGACGTTTTTTACAAGAACAAAATATATAAAACAATATTAAGCATTTAGTGAATCATGCCAAGTGGCCTAAAACATGTCATTACAAGGGTTACTTTCATAAAGATGGCCATAGCTATAGGGGCCTTGATATCGTGCTATGCTTGTATAGTATGGACTGTGCCACGTGTATCATGGGAATATATTGTTTTGTTCATGCGGAGGAGTCAGTTGGCTTGAGGTGTGATTTACTTATCTAAATGTTACTGGTATATTTAACCTACTTTTCTTGAACGTCTAAGATAATATTTCGCATAACTTTGCCGATCCTTTACTGACTGACCTAATTAATTCTAGAATGGAGCCAAAGTAGTTTAACTCCATGTAACGTTTCTTGGAAACGTGCCAAAAAATCTTAACAAACATGTGTTAGACAGGGGATGAGCTCACAGTTGTTGGTACCTGGGAAATTTCGCAACACATGTATAGCCTAACGTGGTATTTAAGTAGGGTTAAATTCTGCAGTTGTAAACTTTTGTACGTATATTCATTGTTAGGCAGTCAAGAAACGGGGCTTTGCCGAACGTTGTTTGTTTCATAATATCGGAAGTTTTGTAAAGTTAAACTTTTTAAAGATTGTAAGACATTATAAATCTCTTTTCATAACACAGAATATTGCTACGTACAGTCTCCAACTTGTCATTTTAAAATTTTCATCAGTTTCCTGACAATTTAAATTCCAAAATTTGTTATTATTTTGCATCTTCAACTGCTAATTTTTTATCGCCAGTCACGCAAAATTACCAATATTTTCCGGGGGGCCTTTGCCCCTGGAAACCCACAAGCATAGGCGTAGGAGCCTAATTTGATTTGGGGGCTGAAACGACTTGCCCGAAAAATATAACCAAAATCGGGAAATCGGCAGTTGTTTTTAATGTGTTCGCGGGAAATTGAACAAGGATTTCCAAGACTGTGTAACTACCTGTTACACATGAGGTGATAATTTTCCCTACATACGCGATGGTATACGGAACGTGTAAAGGGCAATAAATCGGAAGAAAATGTTGGCTACGGAACATGTAGGTACTGTACATAACTGCAACTCACGTGTAAAGAGAGTTTCTTTTGTATTTTTGGGCAAGTTTTTACGCCCGGGAAACAAATAAAATTAAAATTGTTGCCTGACTAGTGACAGGCTAGAAAATTTAGATGGATTTGTCAAAGTTTGTTGTTAGCTATCACTTTTAGCACTATCCATACGGAATAGTGAACCCAAGCAACTTGGTATTCCGTTCATGATTTCACTATCGCGGGATAGCGGAATAGCGTAAATTTCGACCCCTGTATAACTGTTATATACTGTACATGTGTAAATTATATTACCTTTTTTTACAATAACAAGGTAAAAAACAATGTATTTGAACAGAAAACACATTTCATTATATAACAAGAAATATTTCATGATATAAAGTGCTTAGTTGAATTAATGCTGAAAGTTAGTTATCTGTGGAGACATTCACACCAGGAATGTCACAGTTTGAGCCCTTATACTGCAATTACCAAGCTACAGTTGTGTTTTTGTAGTACTTATCAAAATTAAATCATTTAAAAGCATCCATGTTATTATTAATCTTTTATGATTGTAGGTTGGTACAGTGATTAAAAGTAATCTTGGAAGAACATGGAGTAAACAAGGATGACCCACTGCACCCACATATGACCCAGGTCAAGTGTGGGTACAAGGGGTCAATCATGACTCAGGGGTCATGTGTGGGGTTGCAGTGGGTCTATCATATAATCAAGGGATCATGTGTGGGTACAATTGGTAAATCATATCACCCAGGGATCATGTGTGGGAAGGTAGGTCAATCATATGACCCAGGGGTCATGTGTGGGTGCAGTGGGTCAATGATATGATCCAGGGGTCATATGATGGTGCAGTGGGTCAATCATATGACTTGTGGGTCATGTGTGGGGAGGTAGGTCAATCATATGACCCAGGGTCATGTGTGGGGAGGTATGTCAATCATATGACCCAGGGGTCATGTGATGGTGCAGTGGGTCAATCATTTGAGTCTGGGGTCAATCATATGACTTGCGTGTCATGTGTGGGTAAGGCTACAACACAGGTATCAACATCAAAGAATAAGACACAAACATATAGCATAGTTGAAATGTGAATATTCATAAACTTGTAAAATAGGGGTCATGTGTGGGGGCACTGGGTCAATCTTATGATCCAGGAGTCATATGGTGGTGCAGTGGGAAATCATATGACTCTGGGGTCATATGTGGGTGAAGTGGGTCAATCATATGACTTGTGGGTCATGTGTGGGTTAGGATACAACTTACAACACAAGTACTGTATCGACATCAAGAATAAGACGCACAACTTATAGCATAGTTGAAACGTGAATATTCATAAACTTGTAAAATGGCAAAAAAATGTAATTGCTATTTTATTAACCAGCAAGATTTACATTCAACACTTAACTTTTATTGTATAAAAAAGACATGTTAAGGTTATTTTTACATCATTTTATCATCAATGCAGTTAACTGTTAAGGTGAACAAGATGGCTGACTTGGTTTCAAGAGCATAAAATAATATATTCATTTGATTTATTTACATAGAATTCTGTCTTCTCTCATATTTTGCTTTCATAACTTTCTTGGTATTTACACAAATTTCACGTAATACATGAACCACCACTTAACCTGAGTGGCATTTTATAGCAAACTGATTGTCTTTATTTTAAGTGAATTTCTGGTTAATGAATATTCATATATATTAGCAAACTATTTGCATACAAGACATTAAAATTGGTGTAAAACAACTAGAGTTTAATGTATTGATAAATGCTTTAAAAAATATCTGTATAAAACATAGTGTAACATGGAAAGAAATCACATACTTCTAAAGCTTTGACTCATGCCATATGCCAAAATCTCAAATACTCACAAATGACTCTCAAATTTGTAAAAAATGCAACTGAGAGTTTGAAATTCCATTCATATTACGAAATATTGTATATGCTCAGACATGCTATAGATGGAGCTGGTTTAAATGATCCAGGTTTCACAAACCATTCCGTTTAACTGACCGCACACCTGACGATGACCACACAGTCACAGTCCTGGGGGACTGGGGTTGAGAGCAAATCAGTCGTTTGGTAGTTTGGTTTTCATGGCCAGGTTCTTTCCTGGGCGACTTTTCCTTAAAAAAAACCCATTCCGTTAAACTTATCATCTGGCAACCTGACAAACAAAATGGTTTTCTCTACTCATTATTTACATTACATTACATACAAATATAATTAATAATAATGATTAGATTACCAAAGTTAGAACACAATAGTGGTGCTGTTGTTGAGCTTTAATCAAGGTTAGTTAACAAGACTTCATCCGACCAGCCCCCTGCACCCCCCCCCCACCCATTCACCTAACTCTCCTCTGAGCTATGGCGCACACACTGCTTCTCAGTAGCTTTATTGTAAGGACGGTAGCTTATGCTTCATGAACTACAGCCTCTGTTACGGGACTGTTGCATAGAAATTCAGATATAAATATGTACATAGATATTAATACACAGAAATACGTTTGCCTGCCACTGTGACAGACTGTCCTGTGTATTATTTATTTATTTTTTAGCCTTTGAAGAAGATCCTGCTAGGATCGAAACGTCAAGCCAACTTACTTTTACACATTCTTACTTTCTTATTATGTTATAATGTTTTTGTAGATTTATTCTTGACATGTGATACATTTGGCTGTCAATGACCTCTGTAGTAATAAGTCGCATCATAGAGAAACTTGTTCCCTTTTTTAAGCAAAATATCCTGTTTCCCATTTGGATAAATGATTTAACTGTTTTAAAGGAAAATACAGATTTTTAGCTTAGTTGCAATGGTGACATCATTCACTCTGCTGTTGCCAAATGAATTCACAAAATATCACCAAAATTGAGAACACAAAATTATATATTTGCTATACAAAGTGCTATGAGGGTGTGATTTTGACCTGAAGATGCAGGAAATTTCCAGCCTTTTTCTTTTAAGACATCGGTTTCAGCTACCGAAATATCGCGTTAACAGTCGTTCGTCTCATGATTGTTGTGACGTCACTCACAATCACTAACTGTAGGACCACACGCAGACATGTGGATGGTATATTCCATTTGTGGCCTTTTATTTTCGCTTTATTCACTCTATAGTCCCTTTATACACTTTAGGCACTTGATAGTCCCTTACCACTTTATATAGTATCTTCAATCACTTTACAGTCCATTCGTTCATTTGAGTTACTTTTATAGTCTCTTTATTCACTTTATATTCATTTTATTTACTTTATACTAATTTTTAATCACTTATAGTCCTTTTAATCACTTTAGTCATTTGCAATCCCTTTAGTCTTTTAACAGTCGCTTCCTTCCCTTTGAATTCGCCACTGTATAGTCAGTCCATGTAATCAACGATGAGGCGGACGAGTTGGCTTAAACCATCTGAGAAACGTTTTTGACTTTATCGTTCTCCGGGAGCGCCTACTCGATACTCTTGTAATATTCCTGCATGTTGTCAGTTCCGCCCGGCCTTTTTCAAAGTGTCTATCTGTTGCCCATATATTGGCAACAAAGACATTTGCCAGAAAGATTAAAATTGGACAGCTATGGTAAAATGTGACATTTTACTACCTCGTTGGGAGATTTAATCACCTGATTTAATCTTACGCGACCGTTAGAGAATAATCTACCAGTACTAATCCTCTTGGATTTGTGTTCGTGTCCGGGAAAATTTGGGAATTTGGTGTAGATGCATATGCGAGGTTAGGTATACAGTACCTTATACTCGTGCTCATGCTATAAGGGGACTCTCGTACTCATGTTTTTGTACTCGAAACAACATGTCTGTGTAATATTAATGACATACAAAGCGAAATTATGTCATAATTACGCTCAAGCAGTGAGTAACCACACATCTTCAAAACACACTTTAGCCACATGTAATATTTAAATTGTCGTCTTGAACAATCTTCGTTTCTGGAAATAATGTGTTGGATCATCTTCAAGGGAAAAAAAACGTCTTTACAGCCATTTGGCATGCCAAAGCTTCGAGGTGATTCTTATGAATATTTAGTGAACATTATTGTCTGATCTCTGTACAATAGTGTTTGCATATTATAAATTATTTTCCAGTCAATTAAGCCAATGTGGATGATAGTATTGATGCAGAAATGGTCACTTGAATAAACGTCTGGAATGCCGCGGACAATTGGATGGATCATCTCTGGAACTATTAAGACTTGTTTCAAGTCAGTTGCTAGCCATGAAGGTCAATGACAGATGCGCAGACAACCAGCAAGGACATAAAAGTGACAACATGAGACGGTGAAACTGCCATTGGAGTTCCTCCTATCAACGTATCAGAGTCTGAAATTGTAGAGAAACAAAAAGGAAGAAATGTTTATACCGCCATATAATTTTATTAAAAGCCTAAATTTGCTGATTGGCTAGTGTAGGCTACTGTCCTTGAATGTAGTTTGTAATGGCATGTATACTGCACAAACACACATAGGTCCTACGGAAAAGTCGACGGAAAGATGTAAACAACTAGGCGGCTAAAGCAGGGAAGCATTTCCCCAAATCAGGGAATTATAAAGATGCGTATATTATGGAGCCTTTTCATTTTCAATTTCATTTTCAATTTCATTTTCAATTTATTTACTGTCATTTCAATCAATCAAACTTATCAATCAAGCATTACAAAAGAGATAAGTTTAAAACATAAAAGTGAGAACATCAATACTAACATTATATTTAATATGAGATAGGTGTTAAAAACACAAAGAGTAGAACATACAATGGGAAGAAGATAATTGAATGATTGAGGAGAGAATATTATTACAAAATTTAGCAAGAAAACTCGTGGAATAGAATTCTCCGGAGAGCAAGGAAAAAATGACCAAAACAAGGAGCGAAAAAGGATGGGGTATGAACTGACAAACAGAGAAAACAAGGGAAACCCCACTCCGCCAAAAATAAGAGGAAACAGGTACAGCCCCAATCATGGGCGGGATTACGGGGGGCAAGAGGGGGCATTTGCCCCCCCCCCCACTTTTTCCCAAACCTTAGTTCACTTTTTTTGTCGTTTTTGCAGCCAAATGTGCACAACCCTAATCGAAATTATTCCCTATCAAATAGGCCTATATTTGTTTCGAATCTAAGTCGAATTTGTGTTTAACATCGTAACATGTAGCATGAATAACTGAAGCTGGAGCTAGCACATGGTTCGCAGCACAGGTTACGAATCCTGGAGCTAACACACTAGCGATTCAATTCTGCATGTGATGAATCCGCGGCATGTGCTACAGTAGCTTCAGGAATTGATTTTCAACGTTGCTGCTCTACTGAATGCGTTGAATAACTAAATCCAGAGAAACGATTTACAAAAGCCAGAATTGCATATTGGGTATATCAATAATTAAATTCAATACACTGACACATGACACACCCCCCATCCCACCCCCAGTGGTCTAGCCCTTCATTAACAGTAAGTAACATTCAAGTATTTATTATGAATTTCTATGTTGCCTGATAATCTGGCAATAGTTCAAACATAATGCTGGTACTGCCAGGTAATAATTTCATTTTCAAATCTAAGCCAGTACTATGAAATGACCCGTAAATATATTGCTCCATGTTGCACCTAGTCGCATTGTAAAATCCAAAAAGTCACCCCGCCTCGACTTCAGTGGCGACGGAACCGGTGGACTTGAGGGGCTTATCCCCCATGATAAAAGTGTGGGGGGGGGGGGTAAAGGTATGTTCAGCCCCCAATATTTGCCAAGTTCTCCAAGAAGTGGGGACCGCGGGGAGAATTTCGAAGTGGGTGCTGAACATATTCTTGATCGGTCCAATGCACAATATATGTACTAATAATTTTAGGGGGAAAGAACTGTCTAGATGCGATTTATTGTTACCAGAGGTGTCATTTTTGCTGATCTAGGATTTCCTTTTTGCTTAAATTTCGACGCACCGCGCCAACTGATGGTGGTGCACCGCCTAAATAGTGACGTATAAGCTTAAGTTGTACATCACCATATAAGTTCTTCTATCCGTCCTCCCTAACTTTACACACGTTCATTAATTGTTTAGATGCAATTTAAAGCCTATATGGGTGTCAATTTTACCGATCTAAGGGTACCTTTCATCGAAAATTTCGAGGCTCCTTGCCAACCGATGATGGCGCTCCGCTTAGATAGTGACGTATAACAAAAGTTGTACATCACCATCTGACCATATGTTCTACTATCAATCCTCTTCAAATTTTTAAACGATAATTAACTATCTAGATGCAATTGCAGACATGAGATCCATATTTCAAGGATGGGTACATGCAGCTTAGAGCACTCGGGAAGTGCCGTTTCCGGCCATCTGGAGGGTTTGTAAAGCCCAAAAATTTCTTGTACGCTCCGCGCCAACCGATGGTGGCGCTCCGCTTAGATAGTCTTGCTGAGAGGTTCGCCCCCCCCCCCACTTTCACAACTCAAATCCCGCCCCTGGCCCCAATTATAAAAATGGAACATAAACGTTTGCAGTTTGATGAATGTTTCGATGTCGTTAATATTGAGGTGTTAAGTTTAACGAAAACTTACAAATAATTGTGAGAAAGAGAGGGATAAATTCTGTGACGTAAACGACCGCCCTATTTTTTTTTTTTAAGAAACAAGTTTCTTCAGTCTCGTATGCTAGTTGTTGGCCCACTGGTGGAATTACAGCAAGAAGAGTTAGGTAGAATGATTGTATATATATATATGTAGAATGGAGAAATATCTTTAGCCGGTGAAATGATCTCAGTCGGTTGAGAATACCGACTCCTTCAGGAACGTTGCTGCACGCATAATCAATGTCGTACTGCCAAGTGAACTTATTATCAATCTTGAGTTTAAAATGTGGAGTAAATATATTAAATGTTTCTACAGATACCGTAACTTGACCATTGAGGAAGAACACACGCATTAATCATTATTGATACCTTTATACGAAATATATCCAAACGAGACCCCAAAAATTGTCTAAATTTTGTTTAATATTGAACGCATTATTTTAGTCTACCATTAAGGAATCTGTCCCATCTAGTACTGACCCCCCCCCCCCCGGTCACTCACTAACTTTATCAGTGTCGACAGTTAAGTTGCATCGAGAGGCAGGTCAACCCCTGGGGACAATTATGTCACATTGCCTATTTTTCATAATTTCTCTTCAAGTAAATTGTGAAAATGAGAATACATTTTTGCTTCATCCCACATTTCTCCGGGCCCCCTAATTGACCCCACGCCTCGGGATTGTAGGCACCGACTCCTCCGCACTCTCTCCCCTCACCCATCCACTATATTAGTGTCAGCATGGCATTGCTTACCAGGCGAGTCAAATGTGCAAGTTGATGGCGTGCTCGAAATGTCCACTGTTTGGAGAGAGTGAGAGAGAGAAAAAGGGAAAAACCAGAATGTTAACACATTTTTTACTAATTTCTTTCGATATAATGTTCAGAAATTAATATTTGCACACACCAATAATGTACAAAAGATCGCTACTTACAGTTCGATATACGGACTATGAGAAGTTTGTTATATGTGATCAATGGTGTAACACTGAATCCCTATAGAAGGAAATGTCTTATTTGCATATACAAGCAGATGTTTTGTTTCGACGGTAAGGGGGGGGGGGTGCCATTTTTATTCAAACTTTGAATGCAATGTACAATATGGTTTTTCCAATATCGTAAATAAACATTAACTAGCGACCATAATTGTGAAATTAAAGTGATCGATTAACAAAGCATATTAGCAAAATACGATCGATGATCGAATGAACATCTTTACAATTATGACACCAAATCTTCCCAAAAGCAATATTTTTGGGCTGAAATTGAGGATTTTGACATAATACCATGCCGATCCAAACGCAATGGTTTAACGCCTTTTGTGTCATTGCGCTATTCTGATGATTATGCCAAGTATGTTAAATTTACTTTACTCCCCTCTTACCTGTCACCACCTTCTGATCTACCATAACCTGCTACCTCAAATGACAGTTTTAGCACGTACTCCACCCCCCCACCCCCCCCCCCCGCCATCCCCTCTCCCTCTAAACATATTGGGTCGGGTTAAATATATATATATATATATATATATATATATATATATATATATATATATATATATATATATATATATATAACATTTCAGATCCCTCCGCCTCCCTCAACCCTGGATGTCAGGTCGTGTCACTGCTCTGTTCTGTTCTACCCTTTCCCACCCCATTCTCTCTAATACATCCTTACCATACCATTACCCAAAATGTCGCTGTATTAGTTAAGTATTATTATTACATTTCTATCCTGGTTCGTTGCTCTTTCCTTCCGTTCCGTATATACTGACACATATCACATCGCTTTAACAGGTTTCATTGAAACCTTTTGCCAATAAGCTGTCTTAGTATAACTTTACCGGTCGCTCATTTGATAAAAAAGTGACATTTTTACGTCTCCAGATAACGCTGACTGGTTTTTAATTTGACGTGAGGTTTTCTACAAGCTGTTCATGACACTACGAGGTACGATTTATTGTCATAATAAAAACATCATGTTGGTATATTCCTTTTCATCGTCATCAATAAACATGATCAGCGTCGTCATTATAACCGCGTGCCCACCGCGTACCGTCACTCAACAATCAGCTTGTGGTGTGTATATCGACATATTCTATAACACAGCCTTGGCCATTCCAAACGTTGATCCTGAAAAAAGTGCGTTTTACGTTTGTTGCCTTCGACGAACTTTCGACTTCTCAAAGCAGGTAGACATTATGGAGTCTTTCGTGTATTGAGGCAGTTCCGATCGGAGAAGACGAATGCATGTGGGTGTGGGGAAGAAGGTGAGTGTGGAGGGGGGGGGGTGGCTGTGACGGGTGGAGTTTGTTGGGGCGGTGTCGCTCTCACCTTCCATTGGTTTACTCTTTGCAAATAATATTGCTTTCAAACATGAAGCTGAGACTGCAGTTTATACTGTCAAGGTGGTGCTTATTGGTTTTTCTATGTTACACTTGGCCTAAACCCGACCAGTTTCGCTCTAATTCCTCGAGTTTGCTCTCGTCATGTATCATTAAAATATTGTTATCACATATTTTCCGGGGCCTCCATATTTTCCAGATACCCAGTAACTGATCCCCGTTTCCATGGGCGGTTTTCCCTGACCAAAGCCCCTCTCGCTGGACATACGGTACATCTCCAAGAGGTACTCATCAAAAATATAATATTAATTTGATAGACGTACCACTGCATACGAACCACTGCCTACCTTCAGCAGTTTTAAAGGTGTGCTTTGCAATGTCACCTTTACCGTACGCGTACTGATTAACGGCATACTGCTCCGAGAGGTAATTAGCATATTAAACAGAGCCTATAGGATATGAATATTCATTTACAAAACAACATCACTCTACCTACCTTCAGCAGTTTTAAATGTGTGTTCTGCAATGTCACCTTTTCCGTATTGATTAACAGCATACAACTCCAAGAGGTAATTAGCGTTCGGAAATAAATCCGTCAATCTACTTGTAAAAATTCTCTCCTTTGCGTGTTTCGGAATCGTCACATTAAAACAAGGTGCGTTAGGGTTGTCGATGACACTCTTCAATTTCCCATTCATGTATATCTGTAAAGTAAAGACAAAACAAATTACCAGGTTATGAGGGCTCGAATTAACCCGACGGGCCCGAAGGTGTCTTCGGCACTGGCTAACCTTCCCCCAATTCCATCGTCTGTCGGGGGGGGGGGGGGGATCTTTTCACATTTAACCGGGGAAATACAAACCCTTCTCTGCGTGAAGACATAATTAAAACCTAAGGTATTGCCTAAATATGCGTCAGAAGGCAAAATTGCCGTCTGAACTTTTAAACTGCCCCTTGTCGAAGACCCGCAAGCCCCTACATGCGGAGAGTCGACTTCAACGACCCACTGCTCCACAACGTCTTATTATCAAATCCTGGAGCTATCTATGTCACTTGTGCATGGGTACAAGTACTTTCGGAAGTAGTCGGAGACTATTGTGATGCCAATATGATACAAAATATTTCAACTGAATTTTCGCCAATCGTTGAAATGGCAAGTTCAGTACATTGCATAAATATTGAGAGGTAGGCTATATATATATCTGAATAAGGGGTGACATTCAAGGGCGTAGGAACCGGGGGGCTGGGGGCGCCAGCCCCCCAGTGAAAAATGTGGAGGGGCGGAAGTATCATTCCGCCCCCCCCCCCCCCGGTTCGCAAGTCAGAAAACCCCTTTTTCATTTCTAAATGAGAAAAAAAAATCTCATTTGGGGCACCAAATTGCATCTAAGGCCAGGTGAAAATACAAAATTAAGTTTACAAAATGGAGTGGTTGTTGAAGTGTGCTATATTGCACCAAATTGCATCTGAGGCCACCTGGAAATGCAAAAAAATCCAAAGGGGAGGGGGACACCCCCTCCCCTTAAACCCCTCCCCCAGGCCGGCCATCAGTCTTCAGCCCCCCCACTCAAAAGTACCTTCCTACGCCACTGGTGACATTTATATCTTAAGTTTAGATTAGTAAATTGCATATACCTATAAATAGACTGTATTATATCTTTGGGCAACATCTGTCTCTCTCACCTTCCCCCAACTCATCCCTTGGAATCAAAACTTGCTCATAAGACTGTGGCACGCCGTTTACTCTTCTTACGACTAAAATATGATATTAAGAGATTTCAGTCTAATCGAAATTGAGAATAAGTATTCAGTCTAACTAGATTGCACAAAAGGAGACATGTAAAGCATCAGGTTTGTCCTTTTCAGATATACACTTACAGACATACACATCGATCCATTATGACATCACAACAATTGGCGTGTCAAATACGATCCAAACTTAACTTGGAGACTTTAATCTTTCAACCCCTTTTCCCGCCTTTCTTTAATAATATTCCACCGATAACATAAAGCATTTTGAAATAAAAGAAATGTGATAATAACTCTTTCACAAAATTCTATACAATATATTTTCTCTCTGTTGTTAACGAAACAACCTCTGCACGCTAACCTTTGACCTGAATGTTGGAACATATTTGCATATGGTCGAGTAAACCGGCTACAGGACAAGGTCAATGAAAACAACCCCGTTACACCAGAATGAACTTAAACTGACTGATTATTAAAAGAGAAAATGGCCGACTTCGACAAAAACAAATCATGAAACTGTCAAATTTCGTGATAGATATCACTTTAAACCAAATTAAAGTACGGTGGCCCCAAAAGGCACAAGAAATGAAGTAACGACTTGTCAAGTCGAAACTTAATGAATAAAAAGTCGCAAAATATTAGAGATAAACAGTCTAGATTGTTAGATAAAAAGTCGCAATTACGACTAGGCAATCATATTGTTATTTCTTATATTTATTATTCGTTTGAGCCATCCCAGTATAGCCTCTGACCATTTTCTTACGGATATCATTATCAAATGATATATGGAAAAAATCCAAATTTGATGAACACATAAAAGCTGCTTTGAAATGTTGATATGTCACTATATACTAAGGTACATTTCCGATGACCCTGTATAACAATCATTTTGCTTCATATACGTATAATCCTGATGGACTAACCTATTTTATATATACAGTGTTTTCATCATTTCATGTTAACCACATTTTCGGACAGTTTGGGGCATCTTGATGGGGCAATTTAGTTACTAGCTTGGAGAATATACCTCACATCCTCATTCGTTTGCTCTTAACTTGACAGTTATTAGACATGAAGGTACGTGCAGGAACGAACGACGTTGCCATGACACCGACAATTATTTCATTTTCTTATCTTCAATAAGAGCATAACGTCGTTGTAACCCCAGGTTCAACGCTCCCTGCATCCAGGGGACATTTGTCTTAAGGGGAGAAGGGTTCTTTCGGCTGTAATAGGGTCTCTTTCCTGCACCGAGATACCCTGTTTGGCACATTATCAACATTTACCTCATGGCGTTTGAAAATCTACTCTATACTGGCGCGTTTAAAACAACAACCGGAATTGAAATACACAAAAGCATATATATGGTTTAATTAATGTATTTGCAATTAAAATAAGCAAAAAAGGAAAAGAAGGGAACACGTATAGTAGTTGCTAAATTACACAATGACATCTGAAGTATATAAATCTATGGTATGACTACATAAAACGAGGTATATATCCGTGTGCTTAATTAAGTTTGGTTTCAGACAACCAATTGCCACTTTAACAGCGTCTTTGCTGCTAACTGGAGATAAAAAGATGGAATGTAAATGATTTCCTGTTGATACTTTTCTGTGACTACAATGTGGAATATTTTTGGCCAGATTGGGGCCAAGATTAGTGACAAAAATGCATTAAAAGCATTTGCAATTTCCTGAGGATCACTAGTAATAGAGACATCATCATCATCATCAGCATCAATGAAGATGTTAGGGTAAATTATCGGCGAAATGCCAACATTAAAATGTTAATAACCACTAACACACCAGGTGTAAACAACTTAGTGACTAGTCCCAGGAAATGAACTCCTACACAAGGAGGTGAAGAACAAGGGTCAGCTGTTTGCAGAAGATCTCCATGCCCTGGGAAATGCTCATCCATGCATCTGTTGGCTTATACATTAATGAGTGGTTTACTCATCTTGTTACACATGGAGGACAAAGCAATGTCATTCCAAGAATGAAGGCATATAGTCATACCCAGGTAGTTCCATATAACAACTCTCTGGTCATAACAATGCTACAAGGGCGTAGGAACCGGGGGGCTGGGGGGGGGGCGCCAGCCCCCCAGTGAAAAATGTGGAGGGGCGGAAGTATCATTCCGCCCCCCCGCTTCGCAAGTCAGAAAACCCCTTTTTCATTTCCAAATGAGAAAAAAATAATAATTTGGAGCACCAAATTGCATCTAAGGCCAGGTGAAAATACAAAATTAAGTTTACAAAATGGAGTGGGTGTTGAAGTGTGCTATATTGCACCAAATTGCATCTGAGGCTACCTGGAAATGGAAAAAATTCCAAAGGGGAGAGGGACACCCCCTTCCCTTAGACCCATAGACGTACGAGGCGGGGGCAGACTGCCCCCTTAATTTCCAGAGGACAAGAAATTCGGGCAAAAGTCCTGAAAAATTCGGGCAGCCTAAGAGGAGATTTTTTTTTACATATATATAAATATGCAGTAGCTTGCCCGGATCTTTTTCAATTTTTTGCCCGACAATTCCATGTTTACTTTATTTAGCATCATGATGCCCGAATATTTCCGTCT
This sequence comes from Apostichopus japonicus, assembly GCF_037975245.1. Classification (NCBI taxonomy): domain Eukaryota; kingdom Metazoa; phylum Echinodermata; class Holothuroidea; order Aspidochirotida; family Stichopodidae; genus Apostichopus; species Apostichopus japonicus. The sequence goes on from NC_092575.1 coordinate 13,743,235, forward strand.
AACACAACCGTAAGCGCAGCTCATCTGGGCTACCACGCTTTTTGCACGATCATTTTTTTTTCTAACTAGTCAACTGTACACCTGGACATTTCCGACATGAGTGTATATAAGAAACATTTTCTTTTTCATGGATGGTAAGGGGGTGGGGGGGGGGGGGCTACAAGCCTTGAAGTACAGATTTATCATATTCTTTGTTATATTTTATACTTTTTTGTGAGACAAATTGCAGTCTCACCTGACGCAGCGACATTATCCCGCCTACGTGTCGTTGAACAATGTATGTTTTTCTGGAGGTAGCTGAGTACTGTGTTAAAATAATAAATACGGTAACTAAAAAGGAGCTTAAAAAAATATACTGTCCTATTTTTCCCCTTCAAAGTGATGTTACCATTTTTCTTCTTCTAATTTACCAAATTCTGGGGAAGTGTAAATTTCTAAAACGTGAGGTTATAAAATAAAGAATGTTTTGATGCAACTTGCAAGGCCTCAGAAGTGCCATTTCCTGCAATCTGAGAGGCATATTTTGCCAAAAATTTTCTTGTACGCTACGTACGCGCCAACCGATGGTGGCGCTCCGCTTAGATAGTGTCATGGGAACTTTCGGGCACAAAAATTTCTGCCCCCCCAAACTGAAATGGTCCCATACGCCTATGCTAAGACCCCTCCCCAGACCGGCCATCAGTCTTCAGCCCCCCCCCCCCCACTCAAAAGTACCTTCCTACGCCACTGCAATGCTACATCGTCAATGTTTGTCCTTTTTTTTCAATTTGTAACTATCATTACTATGGTAACATATGGTACCATACCGTTTTTCATTTGTTCACGAATCTTCAAACTAAGTTAAGAGATTATCCGTTAATTTGTGTTTTCATAGCTTATGCAGTTGCTTTGATAAGTTACGATCTTTGGTGGTCTCTGCATTAATAACATGAGTGCAAACACACGCACACATCGACATGCTAATAATTAATATTTTCTGTAAGATGGGTACTTGCACTAAATCTGCGATAAGGACTGCGCATGCGTTACGATACAATCCTTTTTACCCCGTCACATGTGTTACGCGTATGTGGTATATAGTTTTGTTAGGGACGGTGAATGACAAACCGCAAGATGCATTAATTTCCAGTATAACTCTAGACTAAAAAGAAACTCATAAAATATTCTGTATCTTTCACATTCGCTTCGCTGAAATGTCGACGCTGACTCCACGTGGACACGGATGTCAAATTCCGTTGTCATAGTATCGCAGCCTTTCCGCGCTCTAATAACCATCCCGGGATGGTTTGTGCACGGCTCAATGACAGCTGGAAGGCCGAAGCGCCGTGTATTGTATATACATCTAGGTGAGATTTCACCTTTACGCATTATAACTTAGGTGTATAGGATATGATAATTCACACACGAGGTAGCCCCTGGAACTGTTAACATATATGCACGTTAAAAATGAATACATTTGACTATAGAATATGAATATAATGGGTATGACCCTGCTCGTTGTCCTTGAGGGGGGGGGGGGGATGGTCGGTATTACAACAAAAAAACAAAAGAAAAAACAATAGGGAGACTGGCAACGGCTGAAAAAAAGTTGAGAAATTAAAATACAAGGGAGCAAGGATTTCTATGACTGGCGTGGATATGAGTGATCTGATAAAGAAAGGGATACGACGTCTAAAATAGCAGGGTCGTTTTCTCAAAAAACATTGTCATAGCGGTTTTGTCAAGGGTTGAGCGTGTACCTGGGAAGAGGGGGGGGGGGGGGGGGGAGAGGAGGAGCATCATAAAGAACAATATTAGTGCTAATGTATACGTGGTGATTATCAGGACTGTTCGAAGGGCTTACTGGTGGTATTCGAAGAATATTGCATATGTTCTCATAGAGCAATATACAAATAATAAATGGTTATGAGTGCAATAGTGCAAATATTTCATGAGTTGAAAGATGGAATGTTCCATTCAACGAGGTGCAGCCGAGTTGAATGGAACAAATTACATCTTTCAAACGAATGAAATATTTGCACTATTGCACGAATGGAAACCATTCATTATTTGTTTTATACAACACCTTCAAATTTGGATATAATTGGATGTAAAATGCACTCATGCAACAGATTGGTTTGAACAGACAGGTTTCTCTGCTCTCTTAACATTGAAAAAAGTGCTATCAAAAAAGTATAACACATGGTTCTATTTCATAGAGTGCAATAGAGCGGATTTTGCATGCAATCGACGAGCAATTGACCAATCAAATGGCCGGAATATAATTAGGTGTTGTATAATATTCGTTATGCCACAGTATCATCCAAGCTTCAACTGACATCTCATAATAACTTCATTCCCACATACACATTCCTTTATATTAAATCTTCGAAGTGTGAAGTTTAAATATTTTTCACCAAAGACAAAAAAAAAGTCAATTGCTTACAACATATCTACCAAGGAGTGTCATTTAGCCTCTGAAGAAGATCCTGCTAGGATCGAAACGTCAGGCCAACCTACTTTTATACACATTCTCCTACATAGGCTATCTAGTGGATAAGCAGTTTACTAACAGTTTTATTTTATTTTGATCATCAAAAAACATGAGGCAATAAAGACCATCATTGGCTCACCTGTTTCCGCAAGTAACAATAAGTAAAATAGACTCTGCTGTCGTCATCTGTGTGTTTATAAGACCATCTCAAGTTGTACGAGTTACGATGATGACTGATATTTGTACTGAAAATTTCTGGTGCCGTAGGTAAACCTGAAAATATATTTATGAAAAAGAGGTCGACAAATGTTTCCCAAAAATACATAAAAAGGATCAAAACCGAATCTTCGTATCCTTTTTATGGGTTTTAAATGGAATACATATACAGCTAGAGCATTCATCTGTTTTCGTGCATTACTAAATTTTATGCGAAATACTGTGGACGTGATGTACGTATTAGTAATTCACGCCATATATAGCGGAGAGGGAGAGGTGGGGATTTGTGTGCAATCTTTAATCGTAATCGAAATGTTATGGTACAATTTGTAAGCAGAACATGCACTCAGTTCCTCAGCCTATTGCAGGAGTTCTCTGCAGTCATGCTGCACCATGGGTCAAGGAGTTTGAGCAATGAAAGGGCCAAAAAGAACAAACAATCTCACTAAACTTAAATGATGTAGGATAGTCCTATGGGGGGGGGGGGGGGGGGTTAAGCTTATGGTCCTATAGGTCCACATACCCGAATAGTACACGATTGTGGGCCTTTCATGCCCTCCTGGGCCAAATTGAAATCTTCACATGCCAGATTTGTTCCGCAGGTCGTGTAAAGAGCAAAGGCCTGTTTTATTTTTATTCAAAGTGTATTATAAAGTGATAAGGGAGGGGGATTGGACGAGGGATGATGGGTAGTATACCTAGTGCTGAAAGCATGTCTGTCTTGTTGAGTGCTTTTTAAGCCCACCCCCCCCCCACACCCCAACCCAATTCTTAGCAGTCAGCTGCCACTGTGTATACTCATACTCCGTAATGAGACAACAATTCAACTTTAATATCAGTATATATATATATATATATATATATACCTATACATATATATATATATATATGCTAATCTCTTATTCTATTTAGCAATCCCACAAACTGGAATCTAATTGCATCAAACTTCAGCCATCTGGAATGGATTTATATTTTCCCTAAAATCTTGATCTTCTTCAACCGAGTCCCCGACTGAGCTTAGCTTGAGATGATGACTGACGCGTAAAATCAGCTCAAACTGGTCAAATCCCTGCAAGTCATATCATCGATAATGTATGTAGTTTATTTAATCACAAATCATGCCTTTTGAAGTGACTACAATATTTACACAAATATGCTAAGCCGGCCACATATTTTTCAAAACCTTTAAAGAATACTTTGATGTCCGAAACCTATCCTATGTTTATTATATATAGATGGATGGATGGACGGACGGACGGACGGACGGACGGACGGACGGACGGACGGACGGACGGACGGACGGACGGACGGACGGACGGACGGACGGATTGATGGTTAAGTATGCGTTTATTACATATTGGCTTAAGTGACGTACCATTCAACTCAATGGAAGCTTCTGCTGTTCCTAATAAATTCTCGGCCTTACACGTGTAATTCGAATAATCCGTTGAAGGAGTTATGTTTAAAATATGTATTCTGTGGATAAAAGGGAAGATATAATATACTGATTGGAATCTCATTTGGCATACATTCACAGCTTTATTTCTATAATATATATAGTTTAATTTATCTCGATTTATGTTTCTTGTTGATACTTATACCTGTAGAGGGGGTAAAACCCCTTTCCTCGCATTTTAATAAAATTATTTTCATTTGATGCCACTTTCTTATCGAAGTTGTGTCTAGAATTTTCTTTCTCTAGCCTCTATACCAGTAGCATCTACTGTCTAAATTAAATCCTTAGTTGTAAATAAATGCCGATATCACGTAGACTAATATATCATAATTTTGGCATTTGATATTATAAATGGGATTCAAACCTGAGACCCCAGGATATAAAGGTCTGTGCTATCCACTGCAGGGCACACCAAGTTAAACGCCACGATATACTCATATATGCCTAAACCGTGTACTAAGGGAGTACACCCCAGTTTCATTTGCTCATCCAGGGAACTCGCTGATAAAACACAACAGCTACTTTGCAAGAGGTGTCTTTTCAAGAAATGAAAGGTCTTGAGGCTAGATAAAGTTTCGAAACAGTAAAGTCAGGATTACCACTCTTGTATAGGCTTCCTGTAATCCTTAAGTCAACAGTTGCAAAACCCGTTTCGCCAAAAAGAAATTCTTAGCTCGTTATTTCTTATATCCCCGTCAGTTTTCTCTTTCTTGATTTTATTATATTTTGTAGAGCAGCTCAAGAAAAATTAACGAATCATAAAGACCGCGGAATCTTTTAAAGGAGACACAAATTCAGCAATCATGTTTAACTTACATGAAAGAGGACTTTGTGATGAAAAACTCCCTCATATTGCTATGAAAAAAAACCTCATTCCGTTTTCGGAGATATCCTTGGTTAGCATTATTTTTTGTCTAGAGGCTGCAGTTGTTATTTTTTATATTTGTGATGTCATAGTGTCACTAGGATCTGAAACCCTTCATTTCCTCTTTTTTTTTAATACAAATTTGAAAATCAATCTGAAAGCAATCCAATTAAACCATTTCAATGTCTTTATAGTTTAGATACAGTATTTGCAGAAGCTCATCTCTGTTTACGGAAAAATCAACATAAAAAGAGTAAAACTTGAACCAATGTGGCTCGATGATGTCATATTTAGACTTGTTCAAGTCTTCAGCCAAATGTATGTGAAGGAAAATTAAACATGTGACATCTTCCAGATTGCATAAGATTGTTCATAGCTGTTTGAGAAGTTGTTCTACATAGTTATCGATCGCTATCTTATAGACTAATGATGATACTTGGGTTTGTTTCTCCTATAATACTTCATAACTTTTGTTTCTTCCCCTCCCCCCCCTCCCCCTTCTATTTTTGGAAGGGGTGCAGTCATGCACACTTTCAGAGTAACATTCACTCAATTTTTCCAACTGTTGTTACATCACTCCCTCTTTAGCCACCCACCAAATGTAAACCTCTCGGCTGGTGCCATATAGCTTCAGTTTATTGTACTTTCAAGTAGCCTTTACCTTGTTGAGTTTTCATCGTTAGCGATATAAATTCTGTTCTGAGTTCTTTCTGCTATAATGACTTCATCATTTCTTATCCACTGCTTTGTGGCCGGTGGTTCGGCATGCACCAGGCATTCCAAGCGGACAGACCTGGACCGATCACCTGTCTCATGGGCTTTAGGGATGTGTATCTCTGGTGGATCTGGGATTAAAGAAAAAAGATATAAATACGGCTTAACTAATTTTATTTAACATAGTTTCTATGGATTCCAAACAAAGTGTAAATTAATTCTCGTTATTGGTCGCAACACAATATGTAATCTAGGAACACTGCATCTGCTCTGCAAATACTGCCATTGAAGCCTCGTGGTATGGTACAGTGCTTGTGTTAACTGGTAACTCTAAATCCCACTCACATCCAACCTGTACATTTGATACTGTTAACTCTAAATCACACTCACATAGTCAGCCTGTACAGAATGTTGTTTCTTAATAAAGATGAACACATAAATCGATCAACTTGGGTCGCATTTGAGTACCGCTCAGTAGTTAATTGTCATTAAAGTGCGCCGTAATGTGACCGTTCTTCACTGTACATCAGCTAAGAGCTGGCTCGGAAGAAATTCTGAAACTAACCTTCTAACGTTACTTGATATATGCACAGTGCGATAGGATAGCACTCGTGATCACTAGTCTGTATAGCGAGCACATGAGAACTTGTTTCAACGTATTTATCTACCAATAAACTATTGAGCAGCACTGGTCAGGAAGATTTGCCCATTTTTGCCTTCGTAAGAATTACGAATATTACGGCGTCAACTGGGATTAAATACCCGTGAGGTGTAATGCAAGTGAAAATAGCAATAATCATATGATTGAAGCAGATTGTCACCGGGTTTCAATTAATTCAACCAACACAAGACTATTTAAAAGTACCAACATTTATGTAGGCGTATAAACACTATGTATGTCAAATGTCACTTTACCCTACTCACCCCCCCCCCCGACCAACACCACCCCACCCTCTCCTCCATTCACATCTTCCTTGAATGACTACCCGAGTGCAGACTTTAAGTAATTCTGATGAATCTAAACATGCGTAACATTGGCAATTTCACCTACTTTCTTTAATGATATATATTAAATTATCCTTGCGTTTAATTTCTACGTATATGGCCATTACAATTCCAGCAAAAGCTTAAACATCCTAAGAAATGGTCGTTAATAGAGCAGAAAGCAAGTTTATCTGTTTAATGTTACGTGCCCTGTACTATAATCTGCAAGAAATGGAATGTAAGTCCATGCATGTCAGTCGTCATTTTATACTCTGCATTATGTGTCGAAGTATTGCGATCTATATCAGAATGGCCATCAGTATAAGATGAATCAACGGATATGTAGTACAAGGTGACTGACCGCTCATGCTTCTATTTTATGATTACATCCACTTCATCAGAAGGTAACCGTTCTTATTGAAGATAATAAACTCGCAAAATATGACACTCATGTCCATCAGAGAGGAGGATGAGATGTCTATCTGTCTAGAGTTACTTATAAGATGCACTTTAACAAGAGTTATAGAATACAAGTGGTTTTTACAACAATGTTAACGATTTTCGGCAATACTTATATCGTATTGTATACTTTATATGGCGAATCAAATGAACACTTTTAAATAATCGCTGCACTGGTGAGAAAAAAAGATTCCATCCAAGCGGGTTATGTGAAAATGTTACTAATTGTCTGTATTACTAACATTGTTCTGTACCGCGCGTTATATGGTGAATCAAAGATTCCATCCAAGCGGTTATATAAAAGTGTTATTGATGGTCTGTATTACTAACATTGTTCTGTATCGTTATATTATGAATCAAATATTTTCCATCCAAGTGGTTTTATAATTGTGTTACTGATTGTCTTTATTAACGTTATACCATTTTATGGTGAATCAAAGACTACATCATACTGTATAAGCGATTGCGAGTAGTACGTAATACATATATATGAATAATTATATGAATTCATCCATCGGTTATATTAAAGTATATATTAAAGCAATGTTTACTTACACCCAAGAAGCCTTTTATCCTGGTGACATCACTGTTATTTTTTTGGTTACATATGTATGATGAACGAAGCAAAGAATTCAAAAGGTTATTAATAATGTAACAGAATATAAACACTAGGTCTATACCTACATCCTTCGAAAAGGATTAAGTCTATTATTGGAAAGAAATGACTAATTATTTTTACTTCGTACATTTTTCTGTCATACCATCTATGCGTTATTATAACATTTTCAATGTTGTTTTACATTTGGGCCTACACTAAATTTGTTCTATTATAGCTGCAAGACAGGGTTACTTAGTTTCACTGCCATAAGAGTCCGATCGGTTATAAAAGTTTAAAGAAATAGAGGTAACAAAGTACTCACATTGAACTCTTATATTTATGTAGTCAGAAGATGACTTTCCTTGATCATTGTATGCGTGACATCTATATCGGCCATTGTCTGTTCGTGACAAATTCTTAATTAATACAAGATCGTCTGAGAAAGAAAAAGAAGAATACTCATTTAGACTTACGACATGCACACCCACATTATTATCGAATACACCAGCTAATTTAAGAAGATATTACTCGTATAGGAAGTGTGTGATTTTGTACATGGAGATGCACGTTCTTTATAAGGATATATAACCTTACAGTGAAGCATAAACTGTGTTGTAATAGGGTTATATATATATATATATATATATATATATATATATATATATATATATATATATGCTATAGTTAGAAGATATCTTAACGATATACGGAAAGATATTGATGAACATAAAAAAGTGGGTGATAATAAAAAATATATATATGTATAGAGTTATAATATTAGTGAAGTTATATGAATATCACATACATACTTAGATATAAGAGAGAAACACTTATCAATCCAGAGAATGTAGTAAATATTAAAATGCAAAGGAAAATACCCAATGATCGATTAACCTATGGTGCACACTATCATTAAGATGACCCCAGGCGACTAGAACTACTAAGAATAAAGGTACATTTATTACGTACTCGATAGCTACACGTTCACCAGATGAGGAAATTCTAGAGGGGTCTTATGTATGAAAACATGTAAGTTTGTTATGAATAATAGCAGGCAGCAGGTTTGGTAAACTTTGCCAACAAACGAAAACCGCAATTTCCTCAGTCTATTTTGTTTCGTTACGATTCATTTACGTAACTTTATTTGCCTCCAATCTGATTGGTTCCAGCACCACTTGTCACTCATGTTATTGTTATCTAATGCATTACAATATGGTTTCAATCACAAGATGCATTTTAATAGAGAGTAATATAATAGTCCAAATCCAGCCAGATGGGACAATTTTCTAATGCTTAATACCTCTTTAATACTGTGATAACATATCATGTTTGGAAGCTCTCGTATTGACAGTATGAACAGTTACTTACATTTATCTGATAGAAACGTGATATTCATACTGCTCATACTGACACTACGAGTGCCTCTGAAGCGGGACATGAAACTACAGTATAGAAAATATTGTCCCAACTGGGTGCAAAGTCGAACAATTTAAGCTTCTTTAAAAAAGAAACAACCCACTCATCTTTATGAACTTAAAGCAGTACTCACTGGGGAGATGACGAAAGCCAGTTGGCTATGTCATCGGGCCCGACCATCTTGAAGTTTATATTGAAAATGAGAATACACTATTCTTAAATGTATCCCATATTTTAACAGCCCTCCAAGTTTTCCCGAGGCTGTAGCATCCCTTGCCCCCAGTCCCCCCTGCCCGCCCCTCTCGTCCCGCCTGGGTCCACATCGATGATCACGATAATTAGCATAAAGAATGATAACAATACCAAACAGAAACATGTCCATGCTGCATTTCAATAACACAGAAGGACTTAAGAAGACACTTGAAGAGGTAAAGAAACGTAAATAAAATAAATTGTTTTCTCTACAAAGATCGCTGAAAGTAATTGGAAATAAACGTAAAAAAGTCACAGTAAAATATTTTTTTGTTGAAAAACTGGCATTATGAGTTCAACCAGAATTCTTCTGTATCCTCTTGTATTTATGGACTTGATTCATACATATATATATATATATATATATATATATATATATATATATATATTACATGCGTAAACAAATTTGTTTTGTAGGAAAAGTGTATTCTCATATATAGCAGCTGCCCGTTTGGTATAGGCCTATTTCTTAAATGCTTTATTGTTATATGGAGATCTGATACTTTTATTAGTAACTATCACGTGATATATTTGGTCAAACATTATCGATTTGAACAGTTTTTCTTCTCAAATATCATGGTTATAATTAAAAATTCATGTTTCTTCTTAAGACCCCCAACAGTTTGCCCAGAAAATGCAAACAAAGCCTGATATATAGCATATAACAGCGGTTGATTCCAAGAAGGTTAAAATGAACATTTGATCTAAAGCCTGATGAATTCAAAAAGAGGCATGATCGTTAAATCAAATAGGATATGTCTTTGAAACACCTTATTTCAGATGTTATTCTTCTGAAAGACAACTGCAAGTTAATCATTTCGCGAAGAACAGACCTTTAAAATCGTTCAAATTGACTGCCTTTTGGGTAATTCGCATCAATCATTTTTAACGTTAACGAATAAATTTCAACTCATCTTCCACACGTTCTACAAAATCTGTCAAGTTTCAGCGCAAATGACACACTATCCATATTATAAACATCATGATAAGACTTATCAAAATAGCGGACACTTCGAGTCGAATCGATCAACGGACGAATAAGAGTGCTTTATTGGTTTAATACGATATTTTTGAGTGGCGCGTATAGAATTTATACTATATAACTTTTCCATGACCAAAAAACTGACTAGAGAGTTAAATTCGTATACGGAAACTATAATATATATATATATATATATATATATATATATATATATATATATATATATATATATATATATTGAAGTGTTAGCGGAATATTGAAGGTGAAGTAGAATTTTTCTGTTATTGTTATTCTATATTTATTTACTATTTATCTGTCATACCACTTGCTACACATAAATTATATATGTATATGTGTATTTATATATAAATATATATATATATATATTTTTTTTTATATATATATATATATATATATATATATATATATTTAAATATATATATATATATTTATATATATATATATATATATATATATATATATATATATATATATATATATATATATATATATATATATATATATATATATATATATATATATATATATAAAAAAATATATATATATATATATATTTATATATAAATGATCAACCTTCAATATCAAAAGGTGTCTGTTTTTTGCCATACCTCTTTGCTCGATTCTATCGCCTTGTAGAAGAACACTATCTCGAGTCCAGTTAATGTTAGGCTTTGGACTTCCGGTGGCGACGCACCGTAAAAACGCGTTCTGCGTTTCATTGTAAACGAAGGTGCTGACGGATGGGTCTGGCTGGTGAATAGATGGGTTTTGCGTCAACCCATCAATGGTGATGCCCTCAATTTCAGGTGAATCTTGACGAAGAGAGAGTAGAGAGAGAAACACGACTAACCATTTGTGTATACGACAAAGACGTTTCACCTCTACACCCCCCCCCCCCCAAAGTTATGATTAGCAGCGAATATTGAGACGTGAGAAATTTTGGATGAGCTTTGCATGCGATAACTCCGGACATTTTTGTTAAACGTACACTCCAATCTTTATAATATTATATATGCATGCTTCATTATTATTCTGACAGTGATAAACCAGAAATAACACAAATTTAACAAATGCAAACCGTTACGGTATGTCATATACACAATGTAAACACATGCGGAATAGCTATTGTTACGATACACTGAATACTCTCTATGAACTCACCAACCTCTCCCATTCCCCTTCCCCCTCTACTCTCCCAAACATAACCGCAAAACGGTACTATGGCTTTTGGCTGGCTCCTCCAGTAATATAAAAACAATGGCTATTTAGGAATTGCCACCCACTAAGGGCTGTATATCTGAGTTTTGGTAGAACACGGCCCCCCCCCCCTCCACCCTCCACACCGCACCACATTATATATATATATATATATATAATAAATATAAATAAATATATATATAATATATAAATATATATATATAAATATATATATATATATATATATATATATATATATATATATATAAATATAATTGAATTCGTAATGAACTGGAAAATCAAGAACAGTGAAAAAACTTCCAGACTCCACCGGGATTCGAATCCGGGCCTTCCGCTTAATATGCGCACACCCTAACCTATATATATTCCCATCAGGCCATCGAAGTTCATTTTGTGTTCATGTAATTTGATTATAAGAAAGAAGAAAAAAGTCACTTACACACGATATTTAGAATGAATGTTTCTTCTATTCCCTTAGTTCCCTCAACATTAAATCTACATGCGTACAATCCATCATCCATATGCCTGGCTATTTCTGATATTGTCAGTATGTGCGTATTATTCTCTACTTCCTGAACGTGGTACCTTTTCGAGTCATTCCTTGACATCGGCGGAATCAGACGGTTTTCCGAGAAGAGAATATCATCTGTAAAATAATAAAACTCAAAAATGTAATTTCTTTAACCGCCCTGGTCTCTTGAATGTAACACTTTCATGATTTAATATATCGTTACTGCCATATAATAATGTGGAATATATTGATTTTATTCTGTATTGCTCCTTTAAATCCATGATAGGTGTACTCTGGAGATATTCATCATCCATTCCATGAAGATATTTAATCGCCAAGTTTTCTGATACTCTATAATGAAGAACAAGTTAAAACATTGTTATTATAAAAATAATCGATAATTACCCCTCCCCGAATAATGAGATTTCGGATGCCAGGGTGTCATATCTTCACTGTCGGCATGTAAGCGGATCTTACTTGGAAAGTTCTCATATTCACTTATTATGGGCTGTTTGGAACACTTGGCTGTCTAATAGTAATATACTTAGGAGTGTATATGAAAACTTTAAGGTGCCGTAAAACTGTTCAAAACGGTTCTACAATTTGGCTGCAATTCGTCATGATGTTGAAAATATTTGATAAAATGTTGACAAAATGTTGTTAAAATGCTGAATTTATCATTTCTGCTGCAAATGATGACAATCTAATGCAATCGTATCATTCATCATTTTGTTGCAACATGTTCAATTGGTCAAATATATTGAAAGATTAATTTATCAATTTGCCCAAAGTTTCCCAATTTTTTAAAATCTCGTGTGGTAAATTTTCTAAGCATTAATGCTGAATTTTATCAGTTGGATGTAGGTCATAGCATATCCAAATTGTAAAGATTATAGGTAACTTCTTTACAAAGACATCGTTACATGAACGTCGCTTATTTTCATCAGTGCTATGTCAGCAGGCATAAGAATGTATCCGAAGTACATCTTCTCCCATTGCATTATGGGACCAGTGGTTTCAAACCACCGATGCTTTTATAGCAGTCAAGTTTTTACTCACTTGCGATATGCCCACTATATGCACACTATATATATAGGCTATATATACATACATATACATATAGGCTATATAAACATATATATAGCCTTTATATAACATATATGTATACATAGTATATACATACACATTTGCTGTATAGCATATATGATGACACATTATTCTTATCCATCCTAATGACATAAATCTGGCACAAGATATACATATTTAAATTATATCAAACTCATTGATTGAAATATTTTTCTTCTTTCAGGTTTAGTCGGTACAGAAAACAATCATGCGTGTGCCAAAAATACGTCATAATAACGTACAACAAATCATATTTACCATTACGATACCATGATATATGGTACTCCATGTCATAAACGTTAAATATTTTGCACTCAAAATTGACCGTATCCCCTTCTCGTGATTTATTAACCACCCTGTCCCCTGGTTGAGTGTAAATCATGTCGAAAGCGGTTCCATTCACTGAAAAATAAAGAAACAAAAAAAAAACGAAAAGAAATAATTTTACCACGGAGATTTTCTACCTAGAATGAGTTCACACAGATATAAACTATAGACAAACCTACACTTAAATACATGGATAATCATAAAAGGAAAGTTTTGAGACTACACACAATAGTTCAGAATGTTTCATTTATGAATTCAAAATACTGTTAGGCAGCAGTTGCGCTAAATAAACTGCTGTCTATTAGCGACTAAGTTTGTAATAGCTTATTATTTTTAAATCGTTTCTTTTCATTTAATATATTTGTAAACGTTATATTCAGCACATTATGATCCTAAATGTCCTCCCGGAACGGTTTTTAATTTATATCACCTGACACTCATAGCTAGTACAGTAACTACTGTTCATGTTCCACAACCGTGCATCAGTAACTACTGCTCTGTGTTCGTAACACGGTAACATGTGTTACAGGTGGCACAGTAATTACTGCAAGTTTTTTCTTACTGAAAATTTAAAACTTTTTAAAATTGTAAATTTAATTTTAAAATTTTAAATAATTTTTTTTTAAATTTCTGCAAATTTTCACCTGTCGGATTCGTAGTTCAACGTGTAACATTTTTGCAGTAATCACTGTGCCATCATCATCATCATCATCATCATCATCATCATCATCATCATCATCATCATCATCATCATCATCATCATCATCATCATCATCATCATCATCATCATCATCATCATCATCATCATCATCATCATCATCATCATCATCATCATCATCATCATCATCATCATCATCATCATCATCATCATCATCATCATCATCATCATCATCATCATCATCATCATCATCATCATCATCATCATCCCAAATGTTACTATCGTTCTAACGCTCCCTCTTCCATTGTTTAACACACCCCCCGTTCAGCCTTACCCTGTCGTCTCCCCCTTTATTCCTGACACCGAGTGGTCACGGATTACTGCCAAATTGCCAAACATGTCTATAACCGGAAGAGACCCGTTTGCTCTTCATATGTAAGTTATAACACGTATATAAAAAAAATATATATACACAGAACCTTCTTTAGTAAACGGCAACCATATCCTTAAAGTACCATTGGTATTTTGTCATTTTATTACATTTTCATTTTATCATATCCATTGTGAGAAGTCAGGAATAAAAATCCCCTTTTCAGAGTCCCTAAGGAACTTACATAATCATATATAATATTTTACATCTTTATTATATAAGACATAAAATGGTGGGCTACGTTAACATATAAAGCAATTTGCGTTTTGCTTTTGTCATAAAATGCAATTTATACGAGAGAAAATTAGTCAAATACTTCACAAGCATAACACATGAATCTTTTTTTTTTCTCTCTGGAAAACCTGTTACGATGTAACTTAAAATCTTCAGTTTTGCTTATGGTCTTCGAAACTGCTTCTGTGGATGGTAGATAGTCACTTCCTGCAAACTACCCTAGATATTTTGAAGGATTAATTTCAACAATTTAAATATTTGTTAAGGAGTGTTATTTGTTAAGGAGTGTTATTTTTAAGTGATCATTGTTAAGTGATAATTGAAGGAGTGTTAGCTCAGTGGTTAACGCCGGTGCCTTCCAATCATGAGGTCCCCGGCTCGAGTCACTCCAAGATTAATGTATGTCGTCCAGTTACAGAGTTGTTGACAATTCATAATCATGGACGTTAAATATGAATGTAAGAGACTGACTTCGGTCAGCTTGCGGCTTTGATAAGCCAATGAGGCTTCTCTGCGAGTTCCTGCTTGCAGGAGGATCTAAAATACATACAAATACATTAAATGAGGAAATGTTCGTCGCTGGAGGAGGATGATGTTGATGGCCAGAAAGTGCTTCCTGACATTTGAACAAGGTTGATCCTTTTCTCCCCAAACATATTTAAAGAAACATCAAAGAGCTTAGATCTAGCTGACTTAATTGTACCGGTGGGAGGGGGTGTGTGGGCGGGAGAAGGGGTATGGGGCGGAGGTAGGGTGGAGAAGAGAAAGTGCAGGGGTGTATAATTTTGTATGTTCAATATACTGGTCCAACATTATGGAATGAACGGTCGTAATATAATCCAATCAAGTAATTTCAACAGCAACAGAAGTTTTGTTATCCATTACATTGTTTTGTTTTTACGATGCATTTATTTTAATGCTTATCCTTCTTATGTACACCTTTTCAAGTCAGTAGATACGCTAAAGATGGACTAGCTCATCTCTCTATACAAGTTTAATGCATTCCTCTTCTTTAACTCATAAGGAACGGGTTAATGTGTGCTACAGTTTGATCCTATCGTATAATAATACCCTGCATTTGGAAAGGCCTCTCCTTTGTTGTGTTTTTCTCAAGGTATCGATAAATTCTTCCTGCATGTAGCCTACATGTGCAGGTTAATATATGCTACAGTTTGATCCTATAATAATACCCTGCATTTGGAAAGGCCTCTCCTTCGTCGGTTTTTCTCAAGGTATCGATAAATTCTCCCTGCATGTAGCCTACATGTGTGGGTTAATTTATACTACAGTTATATCCTATCGTATAATAAAACCCTGCATTTGGAAAGGCCTATCCTTCGTTGTTGTTGTCTTAAGGTATTGATAAATTCTTCCTGCATGTAGCCTACACGAGCTGGTTAATTTATGCTACAGTTTGATCCTATCGTATAATAATACCCTGCAGTTGGGGAAGGCCTCTCCTTCGTTTTTTTTTTTTTTTTTTTTTTTTTTTAAGGTATCGATCAATTCTCCCTGCAGGTAGCCTACATGTGCATTGCTCCGTTATTATCCTCAAGCTGGGAAAGTATAGTTGTTTACGCTTGCTTGAATTACCTGGCTTCAGAAACAACTGTTTTATTTATCACGTTCAGTTTCCTGATTCCGTTATCGAACGAACACCCACCGGACATGACGTTTCGTTCGAGAGTAAACACTAAACCAACACTTTTAATATTAGACTGTAGCGGTTATCATTTAGCCTGTAATAACCTCAATGCTTTGTATATAATTTGCTTTTTCTGCTGTAATCAGAAGGTATACGAAATACTCAGCTCAGTTGAGTACATGGAGCATGTGATCCATATATACCACACCAAACACCCCTATCCAACACCCAGCCCCCATTCAACTCCATTCCTCTACTCACTAAACCCCTACCGACTCCATGCATTCACTCGCTTCTCGGTGGCAAGTTTCTAACATAGGCACACGATTAATCTCAAATTGGAAATCATGTAGGTTGCCAATTCAAAGTTGGTATTTTGAAGTTAGTTATATTATTTGATTTGATATTTAGTTCTTGTTTACTATTCTAATTACCTCTGTATATAAATTTTCTATATTGCTTTACTATTCTCACTGTTGGTTTGAGTTGCTTATTTTCTTATCTTATTTTGTCAACCCATTGTCACAATTTGGTCACCTAACCATGGAGCTATAAACTGTATATAGCTCCATGATATAACTAAGTGTTTTCGCCAATATCAATGTTTCTTTTATGACGATTCATGCTAATGCATAAAATATGTGCATCAGTGTTAGTATTGTGATTCATACTTGTATTCCCACGACTTGGAGTAGTGTTCGTATGTTGAAGCATACTAATGCATATAACACAAGTAATTTAAGGTAGCGTACCGTGAGTGAAAAACGTCGAACCATTTTTTTTTTATCCAACTGAAATCAAGCTTTGAATAGCACTGCGAACAAATGTTGTTTCCAGATGAATAGGGGGAAAACACATAATTTATTAAATGTGGTGAGGCTTCGGAAATATTCTGTAGCCTATCCCCCACTTAATTTCAGGAAAAATTGTTGTGAAACAAACTCCGTCGATATAGTTTTGGACTTTTTTTGGACTATAAATTGCGAGAAATCATCTGCGATGAAATCCCCAACTGAGTCGAGATTTAATTGATGTTGTAATCGCTTGCATTGTTCTATTCTAATTTGACACGTGACGTGACATTGGAAAGACGAGACCTGCAATGTACACCACTAAAATTCCTTCAGGGTTTTATTAATTGGACCGTAACTTATTACACATTACTTCCCTCTGTTTTCTTTTTCTTTTCTTTTCTATTATTTGTTGAATTCCTTCATGTTTTAAGTATTTCCTTCTTTCATCGTCTGCCTTTTTCCCTCCTTCGCGTAATGGGGTCAGATATAATCTGTTTCACAGATTACGTTTACCGTCGATATTTAAGAAGTAAGAGATTCCCTTAGGAAGGATATTAGAGCACGTAAGAAAGAGGTTGCCCGTGCATCGATATACCACCACTATAAAGTAAATCATTGAAAACATGCTCTATATTAGAATCTAATATATTTAGACCTAACACGCATGCGTATATGTTTAAGAAACCTTAGACTTGGAGTCCAAGTTTATGCAAATATAGACGTAAGGGAGTAACTATTTTGTTTTCTTCTTTGCCCTAGTTTTGTATTTAACCCGTCTTACTTTCATGGGTGTAAAACCACGCTGAATTCGGTTCCAATTTTTGGACCGAATTTTGACATCGATTTGGGACCGAGTTTTGATTTTAACTGCGGGAGTGTGATGTGCGGGTGTGTGACACGCCAATTGTTTCTCCCTATGGGAGCGATGAGATAAAAAGTACGAAAGTCAGCCGTCATTTTCGTATATAGAAGCGGCACATGCATTGTAAAAGTTAGGCGTGATTCAGTCGTTATAACTCCATTAAACATACAACAACTTATAAGAACAAAAACTTAAACTGCTTTGGGAGGACTATTGTTAGTTTTCTTTCTTTCCTATTTTTAAACTTACTTTCAGAAATTACTCTTTGACAATCAGAAATAGAACGGTAAGTCTATATACCTTTTAAACTCTCACAGTCATTTTTTTTTTATCTTTTCAAATATAAAAACGTTTCTCGCTTAATGAAATTATAGTAGGGCCTAACGTCTTTAGCTATGTTTTACAGTATTTAGCATATACCCATAAGTAACCAATCCGATCTCTGGAGTAAATATGGATTCAAAATTAGGACCTGGAAATCTTATTTTGTTTTCTCTCTTGGATGGCGCTGGAAATAATACATAACCTTCTGCCGTACCCCCCCCCCCCACGTGATATAGTTAACACATTTCTATACAAATCAGATATGTTCAACAAGAAAAAACAAGTATCAGTGGTGGATCTTGGAGTGAGAGAAGAACATCTGAAGACCGTCAAAGATATTATATCAGCTCATTATTAAACCTATACGTTTCCTGACTGACTTATCTGTTACGGCTTTGTCTTTGACAAGCCTTACCAAAGGGCGTGTGCGTCAGGGGATAAATTCCAGGGGTCAGGGACTAATAAGGGGCCTGGGGAAATATGCGATTCAAGGTCTTCCTGGCAAGGCCTTCTGTCAATGTATCATTTCCCCCTACATCGGTTCCACTTGAAATAAAACATTGGATATAAAATTGGTTAAAATGTTCTATGGTGCAAAATGAGCCTTATAATTGTGACAGAGACTGGTCCAACCTAAAATTCCTTCACATCCAATCGAAAGCGATAATTGTTACTCTGTTGCTATTATATGATTCAACTCTTTCAGTCTTCTAAGATGAATTTCGACAGAATTATATTATAATTGTTGATATGACATGTCTTATAAATATAACATCAAAATAAAGACAAATTCAAGGTATTTCACCATATAATATGAATTGTTTCTGTCCGAAATGCTCGATCCATTGAGTCAAATTTGATGATGACGTCATTTCCTCAGTTATAAGGGTTTGTTGTTATGATGTTAATTAACAGTGTTAATAAAATCTTCTTACACTATTCTTCTGTTACATTACTTCATCTTAATGAAGTAATGTAAGTACAAACAGTAAGTACAGTAAGTACAAACAGCAATGTAACCAATGAGGAAATCCAACACTACCATGCACTATACTGTGTCCATGACAAGTCCATATACATATGAATCACAGATATGTTATTTTATAATACACAAGTCTTATATGTATCCTATAGTGATATTTGTGTTTGTAGCTGCTGAGAGGTAGGCGTGTTAGCCAAAGTCAAGATTGATACATAGGAAACTACGAATTTTAATAGAGTATACTTTCCGAAAGAAAATAAAACCACTTGGTGGCGAAAATTTAAAGTGCGATGTAAGAACGGGGTTATGTTGTGAATTGTCTGCTACATTGTGAAAATAACCATTATTTGTGTAGTTTTTTTTTGTATCGGTCTTGTAAACATTGAGACATTGAACAATTCAAAAGACATTGTTCTAGAGAGTAAAGCAGTCTTAACAATTTGGCACTTGCTACGTTATGTAATAGGCAATTACTTTCAAAATGCCATCTATTGTTTGCCCAACCATTCTGTTTTTGTTATGCAAAATTAGCATGTAATGTATTGAGTCAGAGAATAGTGTGTTTTTAGAGACAGTGGTCAGTTGTAAACTGTTCTTCAGAGAGAAAGGTAAGTGAGAAATAAGTATAAGACAGAACACAACGTGTAAAAGACTGAGTAAAAGAGAAAGAGAAAAGAGACAGAGATAGAGGTGGAGAGAGAGAGAGAGATGAGCAACCAAAAATAAAAAGAGAACAAGCAAATTTACTTTTGAGTTTAATTTTCACTATGTCTGGTGAACATAAAATGATAGCAGAGCGAGGTTTTGAAACTTCAATTGAAATAATTTGCCGATAATTTTGAGTTTACTTCCTGGACTTTAACCATTGTTTCCACATATAGTAACTTTATACTCCTTTGCACAGAGTTTACTTATTCAATCTGACACATCATCATAATTTACATGATCTACAAACATGATTCTTGTACATCTACTGAAGACATATGTACTATAACGATGCATCCTGTGTTTTTATAAGGAGGTTATTACGGTACTGACCAGTATAGCCAACATCCAGAGGATCATCAGTAAGGCTACATCTATATCGATCCCATTTAAGTAAACGAAAGTGAACTTTGAGGTCGTTTAAAGGCAAAACGGTTTCTATTTATTTTGTATTTGTGTGACCTACTTATTCTCCTGACCCTCTCCTCCACCCGACTGTTTATTTATTTCACATATCTTTCTTGAAATATTACTTAAAGATGGAGTTGAATTTACGTCCACTCCAGTCCGACACTATTTATATGAAACCTATTAGAAAGATATCATTTAAACTGTTGTAGTCATGATAGTTATTATTCTTATTTCCGGTGATTGTCAGAAAAGTGACAATGCTATCAGCTTTCAACGTTATGAGGACATTTGCATTAGTCTGGTTTCTTTGTATTATAATATCAGCTTTCAGCGTTATGAGGACATGTGCATTAGTGTGCTTTCTATATACTCAAAGAAGTGAATTAAGCATAAGGGAAAGTAGTGGTATAGTAAGTCCGTATATCCTTGTACTAGCATGTAATAGAAGTACCACTACTCGTTAACTAGACTCATTAATTTGTATTCGTACTCAAGATAGGAGTAACCCTGTTCGTTCCCGTCAAGGAGGGGGTCCTTCAGGGAAAATCGCCGATATTGGTCAAAACTGAAGTGGAAGGGGGGGGGGGGGCGCCACGGTTGATGGTCTGACTAGAATGTGTTTTTTCGAGCAACGGCTGCTCGAGGGAATCAGTTGATATGCCTGTATTTTTTGCCATTTTCATATTTAAGAGCCGGAACTGAAAGTTAAATATCCAAAAATAAAGAGGGAATAGCTAATAATGAGAACGAGAGAGTGAGAGAGGTGGGGGGGGGGGGTCAACTATACGAATTTGTACCCTTACTCGGTGGAGATTGGACATTAAGTATAGTTTATTGTCCAATATGTACACGTTCTCGCGCTGAGAGCCTGTACTCGTAAGCGGAATTCGATTTGTATTTGTGTTCATACAAAAGGGCAATCTTACTTAAACAAAGGGGAATTCTACGTGTACTCATACTAAGGGGAATTCTACGTGTACTTGTACTTGTACTCATACAAAGGGCAATCCTACTTGTACTCATACAAAGGGCAATCCTACTTGTACTCATACAAAAGGCAATCCTACTTGTACTCATACAAAGGGTAATTCTACGTGCACTCATACTGAGGGGAATTCTACGTGTACTCATACTAAGGGAATTCTACGTGTACTTGTACTTGTACTCATACAAAGGGCAATCCTACTTGTACTCATACAAAGGGCAATCCTACTTGTACTCATACAAAGGGCAATCCTACTTGTACTCATACAAAAGGGGAATTCTACGTGTACTCATACTAAGGGGAATTCTACGTGTACTTGTACTTGTACTCATACAAAGGGCAATCCATCTGTACTCATACAAAGGGGAATTCTACGTGTACTCATACTAAGGGGAATATACGTGTACTTGTACTTGTACTCATGCAAAGGGCAATCCTACGTGTACTCATACAAAGGGGAATTCTACGTGTACTCATACAAAGGGGAATTCTACGTGTACTCATACTAAGGGATATTCTACGTGTACTTGTACTTGTACTCATACAAAGTGCAATCCTACTTGTGCTCATACAAAGGGGAATTCTACGTGTACCCCTACATAGGGGAATTCTACTTGTACTTGTACTCATACAAAGGGCAATCCTACTTGTACTCATACAAAGGGCAATCCTATACTTTTACTCATACAAAGGGGAATTCTACGTGCACTTGTACTCATACAAAGGGAATTCTACTTGTACTTCTACTCATACAAAGGGGAATTCTATACTTGAACTCTTACTAATATCAAAGGTAATTCTACTAAGACTCGCACTCATGCTGTCGTAATTGTACTATAAGTCTAGAAAAGTCTACGATTTATGAAGGGACATTCTGTACCCTATATTGGCAGATTCCATATATTCATATGACATATAAGTCCCATATTTACTCCTGTAATGGCCAATTTAATATATTCATATGACATATTACTTCTAAAGGTGACTAAATATAGAAATATCATCTTCAATCCTCTATCTTCTTTGTGTTGTTCTGTGTTCTTTTATAGTTATTATCACTTCTTTTGAACTTAACATATATTAACAATACTAATTTCTAAGATCTTTCTTCTAAGATCATTCTTTAACCCATAATTTGTCTTAGAAACATACATTCGTGTGATAAAAACAATTCAAATACCATCTTCAATTTTGTTCTTTTTTTACCTCTATGACCTTTCGAAGTCATGATGACGAGAGACATGAAATCGAGTTTCTAATAGCAATAACCTGGTTATATATATATATATGTACAACGCACTATAGCAGCACATTTTTATGCATAAGCCACGATTCTTCGAATTTCGAGTGAATGGATTTAGCAGAAGATGTATACGTGTTACTTTCTCAATGAACTGTGACAGTCGTTGCGAAAACGTGACAAAGATTATATCGTATAATATCGCTACAATTGCAATATAAAAAAAGAAAGAGAGAGCGAGCGAGCGAGAAGGCTATCATGAGAAAATAGAGTTCACTGTACTAAATAATCTAGGTTTTAATAATAAGAAACAATAATGTCTTTATTCTGAAATAAAAGACTAGTGAACATCCAACGGTGGGTTTAAATGGATTCAAATTGATTTGAAATGAGGCAAAAGCATCATAAAAATTGCTATTTTACAGGCGCGAATTTACGGGGGTGTGGGGTATGTCGAGTTTCTATAAAGGAAATCTAGGTTTATGGGGTATGGTACACCCCCTCCCACAGCTATTTTCAACCTCGCACAAAGTTCAAAAGTAGTTATTAGCGGTCAACTTTGCGTTGAGATCTATAATGATAGATCTACTAAACTTACACAGTTTTAATATATGACTAACTTAGTGTGTACTTAATTTGACGGCCAAGTTGTTCAACTACCCCAGACCACCCCAGGTGCTAGCCCCTCCGCTCTTTTGATAAAATCCAGGATATGACAATGTATAAGTCATTGTAATTGTAGCTTTCATTATTAAAAATAGATATTGTTAGGTAGGTTAGTAAACCTATTCAATATCTATTTTGGTATACTTGGACCGGAATATCTGATGTTGTTAGTGTCAGAGAAGGCAACACAGTCTATCATTATCAGAAACAATAATAACAACAACAAGAAAAACATAGAAATGAAAACAAACTAACTATACAACAAATATACCTCTGTGTATGTTTAAACCGGGAACATATCAAATATAGCATATTAAACTGCAAGCCTCCTTACACAAAAATTACCCTTTTTTTTAATTCTACACCATGAATAAAAAATCAATAAAAATAATAACAAGTTAACTCGTGAATTATTTATAACATAATATTGAATAGAAAAATGACATAGTCTCTTTCGATTCCCTGGTTATATTCCCATATGAACGAAATGGTGTCTTAAAGATAATTATAGTAGGAACAGTGGGCAAGACAAAATACAGTTTCGTGATGACATATGCGCATGCGAATAATAAGAATCGTATCGGCGAGATTATGACAAGAATCTTACAGCGTAACCTGTGTTTCTTAGAAATGTTTTGGTATTATTTTTCAACGTTGAATTTCATTTGTGTCTTTGACTATGTAACATCGTATATGGAATCAGTTAACAAAAATGAAAAAGAAAATGTATTTCTTTTCTAGTTCTCTTCGGACCAAATTCACAGCTAAAGGGTAAATAATAATAATGTTAGAATTTAATTTAAAACTTGGCATCAATTTGAATAAATCATTAGTTCAGCTTTTGCTACGGTTTTATAACCTTCATTTTGGTACATGGAAAACGTTGTCAATTAGTATGGCTATTCTATCTGATAAAAGTGACCAGATGTTGAGTTAGCCTATTCCAGTTGCTATATTTTGAATTCCCGGGAGGACAATCTGCTAACACATCTAATGAAGTCATAAGTGTTTAGGGTTTAATTATTTTTAGCAGCGTTGGTTAATTTCTTTTATAAATTTCGAGCCATGCGGCTATTCGATGCTAAAATCCCATATTAATGAAGGTTGGTTGCTCAAGTGTCATTTCAAATTGTTAAGCTAAATGTCGGCCATTTTGATAATTTTCCAATATGCTTTCAAAGTATGCTTAATGCTATAGTATGAAAAGTGAAAACCCAGGGAGAGTCATGATACTACAAGCGCAGACTATTTGCGTGTATCTAGTACAGTCTATAAAAGTCTATGCACGCATAAAAAATACACCTGCCATATACTACCGACCTTTCGAGCCTAAACGCGTTTCTTGTGATATATTTTTATATTCACGTTGTCGAATTTTCATGATGCATTTTGGTGAGTTCTATTATTGGCTGTCAAACTTCGACAAAGCGTTGGCAAACGTATCACACAGGTGAAATGTGCTGCTCCGATTGGCCTGTCTCGAACATGCATAGTAGACATTCGTTGTGGTCACGTTGGTTTGCCATTATACGCGGCACGATATGTTGAAATGTGGAACCTGCGCACAGAGGCCTATATCTGTGTCACTTGACCAGAACCCGCCCGATACTGTGACTCGCGCATGCACAGTCTGATCACACTATAGCACGGTTATTCCAAGCTTTAACGTCAAATCCATCTACATCCGGTAAAAATGTTTACTCATGTTATTACTGACAAACTTGCAAGTCCATTATATAATATGATTAGAAGTCTATAGACTTATCGGAATGTTCATAAATTGTCCTATACGTTTCCAAAATGGTTAAAAGGGATTTTAGAACATTTTAATGGGTTTACTCTTTTGTAACTCATTAAAATTAGTCCTTTTGCCTTACCTTCACTTATGTATTTTGTTTTTGTTTGTTGTTTGGTCTTTTTGAGATTGCTGCAGGCTGCGTCTGGCTAGATTTTCACCAACGTCCAGTTACGTATTGAACAAAGGGATTATTGGGGACGAGGCTATTGCAAACACAGACGCAGGTTATGTTTTGCATTCAGACAGAGGACCAAATTGTTTACTTCTATTGTTCAAATCCAAGTACCCTATAACCTTAACAATAACCGTATTAACAATAGAATTCTTCCGAGGACGCGGTAATTCTTTTCAATTAACATCTGAGGACTTCTGGAATTCCTTTGTTCAAATCCTCAGCCAGCATACAAAACAAGAGCACGAGTTGAAAAAACGTGAGTCACCTGTATATATCGCCTAAAACGTACTTATTTTATTCCATCAGCAAAATATACTATCACGTCTCTTAGCCTCAGATTAATAACACTTAATTAATGTCATTTTACCAACCAGTGCAGGCTACAATATACATCATACGTCTTAGTTTTCAATCCCACGTTAATTTTCGTATCAAGCTGTGCTTAGATCACTAAAAAAAATTGCCCTATTGTCGTTTTCTTCAGATCAAATAAATAACAGAATCATTAATATCCAAAGCTTGGCAAAAACAAAAGCGAGGAAAAACTGACAAGATTTGGTAGGAGGGAACACCTTTAAGAGAAATTGCTGACGTCATTCTTTGTCATATATCATCTGTTAATCTATGTTGTAGTTGTCCTATATAAAATAATTGAAACTGTCAATTTAAAACTTATTTATTCAATTTTGAGGACAATAAAATTCTGCATGGTATAGCAACGATCAATATGAATAAATTATTTTCCGAATATTCTTGGATGTATCACGCAGATTTTGATTTATTTTACTACCCTTATTGGTAAATTCTCTTCCAGCGTATCTTGACGCGAACGTGACGCGGCTCCATAATATCATAGAAGGTAAAAAAACAAAAATGGAAAATGTCACGGTAATTTGAAGTCAAGTAATGGAGACAGAGAAAAGATATAAATTTGTCAGTTTATTGTTAGTTTATTATGTCTTTTTTACTTTCTTTAACTTAATTTAGTTTAGGAAACTTTTATCGCTAAAGATCTTTGTACTCTGAAGTATAGAAGCCTAGTAGTAGCGGTCATTCACATATACTGAAGAAAGTTTGATAGTACTCTTACAGTATAGTGCAGGGGTTCTCTAACTGGGGTGCATAAACCCCCAGGGGGTGTGAGAGTCCACCCCAGGGGGTTCGTGAGACGTTTCTGAAAGTCAAAACTAGAGTACTTTTTGTTGAACTAAAATCTGATATATCATATAATTTAGTAATGTACAAAAGTCGTACCTATCGACAAACACTTTTCGCGTTCCATACGCATATGTTGCCATAGTAGTGTCGTACCGTGCATTTGATAAATAACTGAATTATGAAACAGACACAGTCTTTTTGGTGAAGTTGGTGTACGCATGATAGTACAATAATACACTATGAACATGATCTTTTACGAAGCATTGTTATGCGTATTATAGTATAATAATGACTCAGATCGTGTCTCGAAAAGTATGGGGTTCGTGGACAACTCTGACATCCAAAAGGGGTTCGTGGGGGGATACAGTTAGGGAAACCCCATGGTATAGTGTGTACTCTACTACTTGACACCTATGAACAACATTGTCCTTATCACTCTAAAAGGCTTTAGAAGTCAAAATAGCCGCAACCTCCATCACAATCCTTCAAAGATTGACCATTTTGCAAAGTCTTTTCTCAATTCTAGTTTTCATTTATGAATAATCTTTAGCTCAATTCTGCACATTGATGATGTAAAGGAGTGACTGCATAATTTTCTGTTATGTTATTCCTTTGTTTTCACAAACCTTTCTTTTCAAGGACACTGTACGATTGTTTTGGGGGAAATATTTTATTGTCTTCTTTGAAAAGAGGAACATCACATTATTCGAATGATATATGTTGGCTTATTAATTAGGTGTTGCCGAAAATATGAAATTTTTATGAGCGCAACACTCCACGTCATAGTTTCACATATTTATAATGAGTTTCCCAGGTTCATCAAAACTTCAAATGTGTTTATCTTGGATACGAAAAGAGCTTTTCGAAACTGTCAATAGATTTTGAATGAGATAATCACACACTACCAATATTCTAATATGACGGCAAATTGGCTAGGGTGTCCGTAGTAAACTTTCAGTATATAGATCTACCCATTGGCATGTGATATTACTACAGTATGCGTAATCACATTACCGTATTGTCTACACGAGAAGCTATATTACACCCATAGGAAAGGCTGATTTGTTTTACTACAATCGACATGGCCTAGATGAAATGTACCCTCCACCCTCCCTCCCCAGCCCCCCCCCCCTTATTTTTATTGGTGCAGATTTGGCAGTATCGAGCGACAGTTAAACATCACGTTTGAACATACCACGTGATCAAATTGCATATTTTTCTTTCTAGATCATATACTGTCAAAACAAAACTTCCTCAGTATATAGCCAAAAGATGAAAATACATATCTTCATCAGCATACTATAGCTTTATGAAATGTACCTTTATTTTTTTTAATTAATTAATTATTTTTATTTTTTATTTTTTTGTTTGGGGGGGGGGGGCTTATTACGATTTGGGCAAGAGGCCAATATATATTATAACTAGTATAAATATAAATGTTTCTACATTCTGCAGTTAAAAACAAAGAATTAAAAAAGCATTAAGAAGCTCTCACAACTAAATCGTCGTAAAGATTAATATGTAATAACACATTATATATGAAGAATGAGCGCTGTATTATATTGTATATATGTAGTTACATATTACAAATTGTATTTATCAAAATAAAATAAAATAAAACTGTTAGCAAACTACTTATCCACCAGAGAGCCTAAGAGAATGTGTAAAAGTAAGTTCGCATGACGTTTCGATCCTAGCAGGATCTTCTTCAAAGGCTAAAACTATCTTTTGCTTATCTATATCTTTCTTTTTTAGCCTCTGAAGATGATCCTGCTAGGATCGAAACGTCAGGCCAACTTACTTTTGAAAATTTTATTCGTATGTAAAACAAATGCGTGATCCACATGCCCAAAAAAAGAAAAATGATGAGAAGGGGGAGGGGCAGCAACTACCGATCTCTTGTTTGATCACCTTCTTAGAAACTGCAGCATATGGTTAGCCCGTGGGCGAAACTATGAATGTGTCTCGATGAAAGATATACTAACACATACCTATACAACTATTCATATGTTCCATATACCTCCATATAATCTTCTTGATTGACAACTCTAATATAGAGGCGTACTACACAGATTCTCTATACATATACAGTATGCATCAGTATAACAGGAATGTAACTGATTAGTCTGCGCGGTTTGTTTATAATTAATTTACCTTAAAGCAAAAAAATTCGTCTACTTTTCTGTTTATCAAATTCCCATGACCTGATGTACGGCTCAATGCACAAGTAGCCATGCATACCATGATGTATACTTTGTGGAACACACGCGGCAACGGCTTGTATTATAGTTAAATGGGAATTGTATAGTAGTTATGTACACACTATACCCGTTACTTTGTGTTGGATTTAATCGAGATTACAAAGAGATTTTTTCTATTTTCTTTGTTTTTAAATTTAATGCACAAAAGCGTCCCATATGAGATACAGATCAAACATTATTTATTTTAGACACGACTCAAGTAAGTCCGACGAGTCCAGGCAAATTCGAGTCCAGGTCACAATGCACTTTGTCCGAACTAACGGGACAAAGTTAAAGTATATAGTGATGCATATTATAGTCGCTATCAGTTTGAATCCAACGATCCCACAATTTCAAAATACATTGGGGAGTGACGAGATGGGAGAAAGAGAGAGGCGTTGGGATGGGGGGGGGGGGGGTGTCAGAGGGGTGTACAGCCCCTGGGAACGGGATTCATTAAGACGTCCGGCAAATGTGACACAAAGAATAATGTGGTACCTTTTACATAATATACTAAAGAAATATGAAAGACTCGATGTTATAATTTAATTAACCCCGGGCTCCTGGCTCTCGACGTCCCTGGTTAAAAGAGAAGGAATTTACGGTCAAGTCCAGAAGGTTCATGTCCGAGGTTCCTGGTCAAGCTAAACCAAGGGCTTGAATTAACTTGAGTCAAATACAAACAAATACAAGTGTGAGTCCAATGCAAGTACGAAATCAGGGTTATCCGAGTCAACAAATTTTGTTCATATTTTCTCGCAGATATGTGTCCCTAAGAGGTATGTCGCTATATATGTGTTCAATATATGTGCGGGTGTGAAGCGAGTTTATCCCCTTCCAATGTGTAAATATATGTGTATAGGCCTGTTGCATGCATACATTTAGAGAATATAAGATCCATATTATCAAAGCAAGTTTGTTAAGTCGGCATGGAAATGTTAATTTGTCGGGAAGTATAGCCAAGGTTACATGTACGGCTATATGTGCGGCTATGAAGGGCTATATTACAGGCTATATGCTGAGTTCTATATCAGGCTAGAAGTAGCCTTCCTGTTATTTTAGAAACTTGAGAAAATAGTTTGAGAATTGTATGAAAAAAGTAAATTAGATGTGAGTGTTATTACCTTTCATGAACTGAGTAATAATAATAATAAGAAAGATCATTCGTGTTCATTAAATCAACATTTTAAAGCCTGTTGCATGAGTATTGATTATTATGTTAATAACATGAAAAATGTAAAATGACTGCAAATTATTGATTTAATAATTAGATTAGTGCGGTGAATGATCAAAACTGAAGGAAAGAATAGTTTTAGCTAATTACAAAGAATTTATGACACCATGGTTAGTATGTAAACTCATTCCTCGCAGACAATTGTCTGCCTAATTATCATTTTGTTAAACTAATATCACACTACATGTATATAGGTTTCCAGTTCACTTTAGACACAGCAAAAAGAAAGTGCTTTGGTACTGGTGAGACAGGTGTGGGTATAGTGGGTTGTAAATAAATCCAATAAACGTATATGTATTTGAAATATTTTTCTTTCAAAATATATTGCAATCTTCGAATAATTACAGCAGACTGCCGGGAGAAAAACACGGACAGGGTGTTCTATATACATTTATATTAAGGAAATGTATTTTGGTTTGATAGGAATGATACGCTTGCGATGAAGCATTCAACTGTGTACTTATTTTCAATTAAACAGTTGCATGAAATTAACCTTATTTCAGTGACTAAATGCTCCACATGTAAAGGTCATTACATATATTACCTTGCCAAATTATTTATGCTAACATTTTTACTTTTTTTTTTTTTACAGATTTTGACCCTTTACATCATTCCTAAACATACATCAAAGAGTCTCAAAACGCTTGTGTTAAAAATCATTGAGTTAGAAATATTTCATATTTTTGATATTTATTTACTATTTTGTAACAATGAAATTGTCAATAAACTGAAAAAAATGAAGTTTGAAAAATTGATGAATTGAGGGTGACAGATGATGTGCATGCATGGTTGTTAACATTTGAGAATGATAGACCGACCATTCATGGATTTTCTAATCTATAATAAATCTATATGTATTTGTGTGAATCATCTAAAAACAAAGGCCGAACTTTCCTTATTAGTATTCACAAAGCATGACGGGTGTTATGTTATCTCTATGCATGATTAAAGATGGGCGACAGATCAGGGGAAACAGGCGACACGTGCCATTTGCACGTTGTAAGAAAGCCTGGAAAAGGCCATTTTCTCCCCATAAATTAGATGTGCTCTTGTTGTAGTGAAAAGTAACCTTATTTCTACTTTGTAATGAAAACTTGCCCTTTTATTGCATTTGTTTTAATGAAAAATCGCCCTTTGTGGAAAAAATGATTAAAATACTGGAATTTGTGACACCACCAATTAAATCCATTTTGTCGGAAAGTTTTGAGGTTATTTTGTGGTTTGCCACCAGACACAAATGTTCCTCTGCTAATTGTCTTTTGTGGCCCCACTGCCACCCTTCCCCCCGAAATATATCGTCTTTCACAGTCCCCTTTTAATGTGCAAATTTCCACTTTGACATAATTTTAGTACATCTTCGTTACGAACAGGTAAATGAGTTTCCTTAACCTGTCATCTTATGCACTGTTTTTACATCAAGAAGTCATAAGGGTTCAAAAATTGCCTCACGATGTGCAGTTTTTTTCACCTAAACCATCTAAAGTAGTATTTGAGTTTCGATTAAATTTCATTAAAGTACTTAAATTAACAACATCTTTTTAAAACAATACAGTTCGTTGGACGTTAGCCTTATTCAAGCTTTCTTCTTTCAAATCATGGAGAACATTTCCGATTTGAAGTTTGTTTGTGGTTACTACTACTATATGAAAATGTCCCCGCGACAAAAATGCGTATACTGGAAACAGAAACTGTAATTACTTAATGCTTAACGTTTACGGGATGTAGACATTTAGCAGAATGTTGACCAATGTTTTGATGAACAGCAATCCTGAGTTAACAAACACTGGGGCAGGTTTGGTTAACAACCGTAAAAATATGTTTTCAAAACGTGTTTACCATCAAGGTTAAAAGGAGGAAAAGCGCAACGTGACTCAACGACAATCAGTATATTAGAAAAAACTACCTTGTTAACAGAGGCAAAGGATGGGTTCTTTTTCTCGAAGTTTAATAATAAAAAACAAAAAAACATTTGCTTTTGTTTCGCAAGATCCTACTCACACGATATGCCTTATTCATTCTGTTTTACAAGGAGTATATTCGCATGCTATAGGCGTGTTTGCACGCGTTTAGCTATGCACGACATGCAGGCTCGCCGACAGCAGACTACATTTCAATAACAAAACAATAAGAAAGCAAAATATGAGACACTTTTAATACTTTTAAATATTCTCGATGTTAAATTATCAATGATATCCTTAGGTCATTTCATAGGCCATAGAGACAAACGTGAATATTTGAAAACCAAATCAAGTACTTTAATATCTTTTCCCCTGCATCAATAATTAAATCATACCCTGTAAGAACACTTATCCTTGTTTATCTCTAAAAGATATGAAATTTTAAACGCTATTTATATATAATTTTATGAAATATGTATCCGGCGACACAAGCATAACAAAATCGTGGCAAATTATGAGCTAACATGCTTCTTCTTTTTTTTCTTCTTAAGTTTTCATTTCTGGGTTTTTGCCTAGTTCTTCGTTTTTTTTTTTTTAAGTTTTTTTTTTACAAATTTTACATCCAAAATTGACACCAGAAAATATCGTCAATTCCAGATATGTTATTCTTTGTAAGCTAGCAACGGTATGTCTGTCTTTAGTTAATGTAAACATCCTATGAAAAAGTAGGTGGTATGCATGGGAAAGTATCTATGTATAATCTATTATTAAGAATCTGGAAGGTAAATGCAAAGTGTCCTAGTTTTTTGTGAATCTGGAATGATAAAAATGGATTGATCTGCTCTGAAATTTGGCAAACTTAAATGATATTTTGCCAAATTTCTACAAGTGATGTCCTTTGACTGGTTCCTCCTTTTTTCTTCTCGAATACTGCAAGGGTTGACACAGAGGGTGCCCAGGGGGTCCGGAACTACTCTCTTGTGAATTCATTTGGTACTAAAAATTAGCTACAAATACTTTTTTTTTTAAATATGGACGAGAACATTTTGATGCGCTTTGTACGCGAGTATCATTACTTTTACTATACTGTTTCCTTTGCGATGTTCCTTCTTATTTCAAGTAATCCATAATTAATTAATTTTAAATAAAATCGGCTGGCACTTTCCCCCAAGAAATTGTGGAACTGTTACTTTTCTGTCTTGACATTGTGTTACAACAGGCAGTGATATTGTGTTCGGAAGGTACTATTATTTTTCCGACACTTATGGAACAGCTAGCGGAACGACAGCTAGGTATGTAAATATGTAGTCATGTTATTCAAAATTAATGTTAAAGCTATACTTTGCAAAGCTAACGGCAACGTTATACTTCGGAGTAGTACCATATTGTCGTCAAAATTATGTTAGTTGGTTTTATACAGGCTGACAATAGTACTAACATTAGCATGTCAAATCTGTAACAAGATAATGAACATAAATTCGAATGTCATACTTTTCGGGGGGTGGGGGGTCCAATCATTTCTATTTCAATTTTTCTTTTAATATTTGAAATTAAACGTTTGAACCCAGTAGCTTATAACTAGATCCGATTACAACTTACCCTACAAGACAGGACAACTTTTTTACACCGATATTGTAGTCATGTCTTTTAGTTAGATACAAGAAGCATTATTACATATAGTTACACGGATTAATATCGTGCCAGCTTTGTGAGACAAAAATTTATACTTTTTTTCCCCACAAAATTTGGGTCAATCATTTTTTTTTTACAAAAGCACTTAATGAACTCCCCTTCCTCTTCCCACCCGATTGACTTGCTATAAGAATTTTTTTAGTACATATTTGAATCGTGGCGCAAATCAATGTTTTTCCCAACCAATCTACATCTTACCAGATTTTTCTCGTTGCCTCATACACTGTTTGAGTTTTCTGCATTTGGCGGTATCTGCGTAATATTTGCATCTCTCCGGGACTCGGTTTAACTGTTTGTTGCACACGACAATAACAAATGCATTTCCAGATCCCTTGTTGTTTGAGGAGTCTACATCTGAAGGGACAAAAAGAGTTCGAAAAAAAACATAAAAGCGTTAGTGACTCTAACAAACTGAATAACATTTCTATATTTTGTAACTCTCTCAATAAGATATTCTATTTGAGGTTCATGATTAAATGGCCGGGAATATAAATTGATACTTAACAAAGGATATCCTCGCCGCAAAATCCCTCCCTCCCTCCACACCCCTTGCCCCACCCCTCGCCGTGTGGCTGTGTGTGCGCGTTTGTTTTGTATTCTGACTGAGACTTGAGCAAAATAATTCTAGGTCCTCGGACGTCAGTTCTAAAGAATCACCTTGTTCTCGCGAAAATTATATTATTAAGGGGTATTATTAAGGTTAGGGGACATGGATTTGAACAATGGAAAAAAAAACAATTAGGTCCTCAGTCTAAATGTAAAACACAGCTGAGTGTGTGTGTGCGTTTTAATATAGTCACTATATCGTGATGTGTATTTTGTAACAAACATGGCTCTGTTAGTATGGGATTTAACGTGCATTTAATTTATATATGCGACGTGCCTTCGCGATACATGTGTAATGGACATAAGACAGGTTAAATATACTCTGCTTGATCTAACATTGTACACATAATCTATAACGAGTACACCTATGCACCGTATACAAACTAACATTGTGGGCGGTTTTTTTTGGGGGGGGAGAGGGGGGGTAAATTACTTCCAAATAATCCACTGTCATTTCAATAAGTCGAGTCAAAAATCATGCAGCATTTCCGTGAGAGGATTGCCTTTGTACTGCAATAGGGAAAAAACAATTTACTTTTAATGATAAATAGTCTCTGTATCTATTCAAGCGGTAAAAAAGTACGGTAGTGTATTATTCATGAGGGGTTATCGATCATGTTAAGATCATGTATGTCTATTATTGTCGACGGTACATTTACCTTATGTACGCCTAACACTAATATTACTATACCTGCCTATAGATCGGGTTAGATAGACTGTCTATCGTTATACAAAGAACGAAGCTACGCTGTATAATGGCCACGGTTGTCCGAGGGCCGTTAACTCATTCGTCATGATGACGGTTATAAATATTCAAAGATACCGTACGTTATGTCCTGCTTTAAAACATCTACTGTATTTATTTCTGGAAAACGGTTTCGTACCCTCCACCCACCCACCCCCCCCCCCGGAAAATGTTTCTATATGAATCGTAAATGGTCACTGTTTTACGGGAGAATTGTATAGCCAAGCTGGGGTACGGGCCGTGTTCCCTTCTCCCGGGCCCCTCTTATGTAAACTAATGCGCTCCTCCTCTTAACCCGCCCCCTCCTATTTTCGAAAGCTGACAACATAGTCGTGTTACCCAATATTTTATTTTTTTGAACGATGTCACAGGTAGCTTACTCAACAGTGGTTATGGTGCTTTCCTATACTAACTAGTGCACAACCATGGAGTCTGTTACAGTATGTAAGTCTACAATATAGGAGATTTTAGACCTTGTCCAATGGGCACCTCCGACTCATAATTCCTTGCCGCGAGCCTGTTCTAAACGGCGCAGGGGGTGGGGTGGCAGGAGGGGTGAAGAACGAGATTATATATAATATCCAACAGAAACCATCAATTTGAAAAGAATGGCAAGAATTTTTACGTGAATTACACGAAAATTGGTCTTCTTGTGTTCATTCTCCATCTTATCTTATCTCATGAGCCTACATAGGCAATGTAGAAGCCAAAAAAAAAAAACAGACATGCTGCAGTCCCTCTCTTATTCTCACACTTACCTATAGGAACTGATTCAAGGTACAATAGGCAATAAAGGAGTATAGCAGACGTGGGCAACTATGAATAATAAATAGCAATATCGAAACGGTTTTGGTCATCTTATACTAAAAGCATTGACCCAATTTTAAACCATTAATGCAGCTACTTATATATATTCTGATTAAAAGAGGCATTTCATGTCTTCGAATTGAGACAGTTTCTAACATGTTTCACTGCGTGCGTTTATGTCTCTTATGCATATAAGTAAGGCAAATTATTTAAATGAAATTAACTGCATCTTAAGTATATACTATTAGGGATAGAATATTCTATAAATGTAAAAATTACCATAAAGTAACGACATATAACGGAAGTATTTATATTTTTCAGTTTCCAAATGATTCTTACAAAGTCTATCAATTGTATAAAATGGGGAGTTATATTTTGATATCCGCAATTAAATTCCGTCTATAAATATGGCATTGGTGACTCGGTTAGGCAAATTCAAGACATGCGAAAACCCAACTGAAATATGTTTAAAGGTTAACACTGACACTGCAAACTATATAAACAATTTATGTTCCCCCATTATCAACAGTTCCTCTACCGAACTTGTATTTACCACAATTTTACCACAATTGTCTTTTTTCAAGACGTTCGCCGAACCTGGTTTTTGTATTTCGTATGATATGCTTTCGATTTGATTAATTTCGTCAAGTTAAGAGATGTGAGAAACGTCTGGACGAAACGGCAATAAACTTTACTAATAAATTACCAGCTTTTGAACTAAAGCGGGTGCGTCTCTGTAGCCTAACTTAGCCTAACCACGGATGTAGCTTAGTAACACATCCCTGGTTTGACTCATCTCCCTATACTAGGCCTATAGTGAAGAGACAACAGTAATTAAAGGTTTACTCTTGTATGTGCATATTCAAAAACAAAATGTCAACTTGACCTCAAGCGAAAGTTGAAGGGATACTCAAGAGGCTGACAGTGAGGCATTTTATATGGAAAAGAAATAAATTCCTCACTGTTAGTTGAAAACACCATCTCAATATTTTGTCCCCTAACTCAAGATATGGTTGGTTGAATGACACTTATTTTTACTGGCTAAACCCTCGATTCTTCCATAAAAGGAGTCACAGTGTAAGGTGATCTGTGAAGTCATAACCCGGAAAATGTGCTTCAAAAACATTTCCCCCCCCCCCCAAGTATGATCTCCTTGATGATTTATCCTTCACACCTGATACATATGAATGTTGGCTTAGTAGCTGTTAATGGTCTTTGTAATTAGAATTTTGGCAAAATGCAACGGTTTTGTAGAAATATGATCTTTTCGCCGTGAATAAGTGAGCTAAATATCTTTAAAGAGAAATAAAAAAAAAATTCAGATGATTCTGCCGTGATGACATTATTTATACTCTGTTGTGTTGCCAGATATATTAAAAGCATGTCAGTAAAATTAAAAAAAAAAAATCATATCTCCGAAATGCTATGAGGATGTGGAGTTTGAATCTATATATATGCAGAAATTAACCATGGCATTTCTATCAAGCCATCAATTTCAATTAGCCTACCGGAAAATCACTTAAACGATCATAGTTCATGTGCTTGTTTTTCTTTATACAAAGAGTGAGGTTTTCTTCCCTGAAGTAAGTCAAATGCTGTCTCGCTATAGTTACATAGACTTGAACATGGTTGTTAAGACCAACTTCGGCTATAGCATTGCTAATAATGTGCACGAGAATTCAATTTTTTACATTTTCCATCGCCGAAACACGTAACTGATAACTATAATGGACTGTAATGCTCAATGATGTGACATTTCTAGAGTCATGCAGAAAGGGTAAATTAACGCTGAAATTCCAGCTTGAATTTTTCGCCATTTGGTAAGCGTATAACTTTGACTTAGGCCTTGAGGTTAAGCCATGTCTTCTATCTTATATAGAAATATGTCTACGTGTCGCATACGTTGCGAGTGTCTGCGCTAGATTGTATACTAGCAAAATCAACCCTGCACCCAGAAATGATATATTTGTCTTTCGACCAGTGTTTTACTGTAATGCAGCAAGACTCAGGTATATACATTTGAACGAAGTTAGTCATAACGTATTTTTTTTTTGTCATAATTGACAATTCCATTGACAGATATAGGTTATAATCTCTCAGAAGACCTCTGGCTAGGCTTGTTATAAATTGATCTTAGAGGCAGGAAAAGAACCCATTCTATGAGAAACACTATCAAAATCTTTAGAACTCAGAAACATGATGTAGAATATTACTTTGATGATCTGTACGCCGTTAATGATAGTGGACACATTATGTAAGTAAATCTCGTATAAGCAGACTATTACAGATAGGTAAAGACAGCAGTCCATATGGATTCATAACATTTTTTTTTGTGCTAAACACGAGTGTCACTATAGGGAGGTGGAGAGGGTTAAGGTTGGAGGAGGTTGGGTTTAACAATGGGGGGGGGGGGTGACTTTTACCTCATGAAATATTGGATTTTTACTCACTTTTTGGATTACATATAGCGTTAATTTCATGATTCTTGGTTTACAATTATCTCGGTTATTTTCAAGACGTTCTTAATAAAGACATCGGATGATTCAAGAAGTGAAATAATATCGAGGGTGTCTGTGAAAAAGGCTTGTTTAATTTAAGAGATGGAACATGAATGCTAATTCTTCTATTTCTAGTTCTAGTGGGGGTCTATTTGTGATAGTTTCTAAAATGTGGGCTATAGGACTATAGAATATCCACCTCACTTTGTAACCCTATCCGAGGACACTTGCGAACCAGCTCAGCTCCAGTTTAAGTCAAATCTACGTAAAATAACATTGCTTATTCTATGCATTTGGTTGTCCTTTTTTCATGTACTGATGTAAATATTGATTAAAAGTATTGTTCTGGCTTTGTTTTTGAGAGAGTGGCCTGACTTTGAATACTCCTTGGGTTCTATTTCTGGAACTTAATACTGTATTGTAAGGTATTCATATGTTCATAGGGAGGGAGTATACAATACAATCTCATTTCTGTATAAGTGACCAGCTGAGATATTGTACATTCACACCGCGTTAAGTGCGTACAGGCTATATACCTTTCAGGATACCCCACTAAACAGAATATCATCGATACATCTTAGAGACAATACAATGAAGTGAAGGAGCGACGATTGATTATATGCTCTTCGAGAAAGATTGATATGAGTTGATAGTCAACTGAGAAGGCAAGTTTTAACATTATAACTTTAAACACATACACACATATATATACATTAACATATATCTATCTATCTATATATATATATATATATATCTATAAAGTAGAATCACTGTGGTCGAGTGGTACGGACTTCGGTTCGTGACACAAGATTCGGGGGTTCGATTCCTATCTTCGCCTGATGAGTCCCAAAAGGACGAAACCGGCCGTGAAGTGGAATTTTTTCTGGTGTGTTATTCTTTATTTATTTATAATCTATATCTATATCTATCTATCTATCTATATATATATATATATATATATATATATATAATTGAAAACGTATATATATATATATAATATATTATTATGTTGCATAAGGCTATAGATGCAAATTTAGCATTGTTGCTGCCGTACTATACCCCGGCCTCGTTTTTTTTTGTGTATAAGTTTGATCAATGATAAAGTCAAATTGAAATTGATAACCGTATATAGCTGTCGAGATATTTCGTAAAGCCTAGACAATATGCCCCTCACCTGGATAATATGTAAATGTTAATGAATGGAAGCACATAATGAATAAAGCATTTGACGAAAACTGGGGCCTCCCACTAGCTGTCATTATACTGTGTGGAGATTAGGGTGGCAATTTACGTTCACTAGATTAAAGTGTTGCTTCCTTTCTAGGGGATAAAAAGATTGGACAAGGAGGGGAGGGGAGGGGAGGTTGATTAACTTCAGACGACAGTGAGATTGATAGAAAACCCTTTTTCGTCAGAGAAATTCATTTAAAAACTCGAAAAGGTCTAACTACTTTTCTATATACACAAACAACAATACCGTAACCGTGTAAAGCCGCTTACAACTCTTAAGTTTCACAAGAAAAACGTTTGCGTACTGAGACAGAAGCGGTGATGGGCAGGAAAGGCAGAAAATATGCACAGGAACCCATTCAAGTGTACTTGTATCTTTGGTATCATAATTTATGGAAAGATTCTTTGGAAGAATATACAACCGTATGTCACTCTGGTCAATGTGTTTCCTGCACAAGTATACGAAAAAGTTGCTGTACGGATTCCACGTATGTTGCATATCTTTAATACGCCTAACCATCTCTCCTTCCCCCGGTTGTTAAACCTTAAAAGTACCCCTTTTCATAAGTAAGAATTATGCCTTCTTGTTAGGGAAAAGTACACTTCTTCCATTTTGACATGTGCCATTTTACATACACGGAGGATCCACTTGTGTGGAAGTTTAAAGGTGACATTGCTGTTTGCCTCTAAATCAAAGTCAGCAGTGCCACTGTCCCTCGCCCCCTCCCCCCCCCATGGCAAAGTGAACCTGTCTCCACCACCTCTTCCGCCTTCTACCCTCTCTCAGATACCTATCATTTAATTAAAGTTACATTGTCTTAAATTGAGATCGGGGTCATATCTGATATACCGTGTGTATTTCCAATAGGACACACCCCATAGATTTACCGCGTATATATGCGTGTACACATATCGTTAAATCCATGGAAATTTGAATTTAATCTTCTTCTTTATCACCCACTTCTTTCTCACCCACTAGGTGGTTTAGCCAGACATTCGTTTATTTATTTCAACATTTAATTACAAGTAGTATCAAATTGCAACTTATTACCATAATTTCAATCTTTATATCTGGGGTTTAAATTTTCAAGGGATAAAAAAAGTAAAAAAAGTAATGTTAAATGATTTCAAGAGTACAGAGAGAAAGAAAGAGAAAAACACAATTTGAGAAACAGACGGTGTCAAGTTTACAAAATAAGGAAAATATTTACTTTTTGTATGTAAAATATAATTTCAAAAATAATAATAAAATAAGCCGATTTGATTAAAAGAGTATTTTACATAGACCATCAAGTCTGCCAAACCCATCATATAGCTCATGAAAATGAAGTTAATCAGCATCATTTAACAGTTAATATAACATCAAAGCAAAGATAAAAATAGAATAAGCCGGAATTCAGCTTGAAGCAGTAAGTTTTCTGCATGGTAAAACCATTAAGTTATAATATTTTTCCAATTTCTTTTATGCAAACTTAAAGCATCAGCCTGCATTTTTTTCTTCTAATTCGGGCTATTTAGTACCGACCCTTATTGTGAATAAAACCCTAAATAATATCAAAACTATGATATATTATCGTCCCAGATTTGATCACTAGTTGACGGCAATTTAACAGTGTGTAATGAATCATCCTTACTAATTTTCATAATTCCGTCGCGCACTGTTGTATTTCATATCAATATTTATCATAGTTACGTAAAATGTTAAACGAAAAAAAAGCCCCCCAAAAAAGACGAATTGAATTGAATCGAAATAAAAGCTTTTTACTTAATTTGATTTTTTATTTTATTTGATTTATTTATTTTACATTTTCATGCATATATATTACAATGTTTACAGTAAAAAGACATATAACAATTGATAAGAAAATGGTGAAAGGGCTTTGAAGCCGAAGCTTTTACAAGAAGACCACCGTAATATAATTAATTACAAAGTAAATGTAAATAAAAGGGGAAAAGAAGAATAAGAAGAGGATCTGCCCCACCCCCCCCCCCTCCACCAGAAAAGAAATGGAGCAGTCAGTTGGGATTAAATAGACAGATGTCAAATAGAAACATAAACAAACATGGTGATGAAAATACATAAGGGTAACTTAGAAGTGTTCATATTTAGATATAAGTGTCTTTTTTTAACTTATATCAGAAAATAAATTTACGGATTTTTCGTTTTTTTTTTTTATTGAATCACATATTTGATTCAAGAACTTAGTACCATCAGATACAGATAAGCTTTTGAAAAGGTCAGACTGAATGGGAAAATAACATAGGTTACTTTACCTTACTTTAAGATACTTTACTTGAATGCGTTGAACTTATCTCTTTTGCTATGGAAAATGTAAATACTGTATGAACATCATACAGATTTACCAAAACCGAGTAAAAAAAAAGTTACAAGGAGAAACATCATCGTGGAGAAAGGAGTTTTGAATTTCTTTACCGAAGTAAACAACTGCCTACTACGAAAAGGAAAATAAACATGGAAGCACGAAGAATGCTAAAGCTATACGTTCGTAGGAAACTATTTTTTTTTTGGGGGGGGATTAGGGTTAGGAAGGAGAGATGGCTGTCCGTCTTATACTTAAATTAATCATATTGAAAATAATCTTCTACTGCGAAAGATGTCATTAAAAACAAAAACAAAAATCGTATTTGATAGAGCTGTTGAAAATTGTTTGGGCGTTGTGCTCAAGTGGTTAATGCATTGGACTTGTGATCTAAGGATTACAGGTTCGAGTCCTGGCCAGATCATTGCGTTGTGTCCTTGGGCAAGGCACTTTATCTCCATTGCCTCTCTTCACCCAGGTGTATAAATGGGGACTTGCGAGGTAACTTGTAACTATAGTTGCGTGCGCCGGTTTGTGGCTGCACCCTATGGGAAGTCCCCCGCGGGGGACAGGTGGTTGTGGTGCACTGTGGTGCCCCAGGAGGGATTGATTGAATTGTGCATACTTTGGTGTGTAGGTGTGACAAGTTACCAATGACCAGGCTTAAGTTGTAAAGTCGTGTGAGAGGGCCTTGGCCTGGAACAAGACTGTTAAACTAAAATAAAATTTAAAAATATATTTAAAAATGTTTCTGCATAAGCTTTTTGGTTGGGTTTAGATGTTTCATCAGGCCCCTCATTTACAATGTGTTCATGTAACCGCCACTTCACCTCTCGTTAAGTCCGCCTACTAATTCTGTCACCGCCCACTCATTCTGGCTCCGCCCATTTATAGTCAAACCTTAGGAGCTTTTGAAGTTTCTCAAAAAAAAAAAATATAAACATATTCATCATTTTAATCAATTTAAAATTCATATTTATAATAAGCTTTTGCAGTGCCTAGATAGATGTTAACGTAATTCCGATGCAAAGTTTTTCTTTCAGGTTTCTACAGTTTTCTACAAATTAATCCATTATAATGATATTGTGTGTGAAATATTGACTTTAAATGAATATTCGGCTTGGCAAACATATTGTTTCCCAAGAAATGACTGGAAAATACATTGTTCCATTTTTTCAACTTTTGACATTTGCTAAATATTTGAAAATGCAAAAAAGGGGTTTTTGTGTTGAGCTTAAATTCTCTTTTACTTCTTATAAAAGGAAGTGGTAAATATAGGTGACGAACCCGTAGGCGTATATGGCGGATGCATGACTCGTGTAAAATATATAACTTGAGCATATATTCATGAGAGATTTACCGCATTCGTCTTTTGGGAAAATGATCGGATTTCTACGAGGAATTGATAAACCAGCAACACTCGAACCTTTCCCAAAAGTGATCTTATTTATGACATGTTTTACAAATAAAAAAACTATGTATAAACTATTCAACAGTGTACGGAGAAACATTCTTTTCTAGTCATGCTTTGGTCGTCATTCAATCGTAGCCATTCTTTTGCAGCCATTGTTTAGTAATCATTCTTAGGTGTTGTCATTCTTTATTAGTCATGCTTTGGTGTATAGTCATTCTGTATAGTAATCATTCTTTAGTAATCATTCTTTTGTAGTCATTCTTTGGTCGTCATCCTTTTGTAGTCATTCTTTGGCAGTCATTTTTTGTAGTCATTCTTAGGTAGTCATTCTTTTGTAGTCATTCTTGGGTAGTCGTTCTTTGGTAGTCATTCTTTTGTAGTCATTCTTTGGTAATCAATCTTTGATAGTCATTCTTTTGTAGTCATTCTTAGGTAGTCATTCTTTAGTAGTCATTCTTTGGTAGTCATTCTTTTGTAGTCATTCATTGGTAGTCAATTTAATTATTTTACTACTCATTTAAAGTTTTGTAGTAGGTACATCCTTCAATGTTGCGGCACGTGATCTGGGTACATCGCATATACGATTCATCACATGAAAGTTGATGGGTAGGTAATTAATGCATCAGATTCCAAGACCCGTTCAATATAGCATTTATCACATGTACGTGTAAATTGGAAACTTACAATATTTTTAAATTTGATTTCATTGTTTGCTTTGATTAGCCAACATTATTATGGGATTATAAAATCTGACAAGAAAACAAAAAGTTGATCGCAATCAACTTAAAAAAGAAAAATATCGTCATCCACTGAGTTTTAAAGCAGCATTCCAATTATTAAACAATTTATTTAAATGTGAAGATCTTGAAATTCAAACAGTATCAAATGAGACTTTACTAACACTTAAATCGTCAGTTTTGATTGCACTGTAATATATCAACACAACATTCTGTCTTTTTAAAAACTTATCCTAGCCAAAGAGTGCTGGGAAATTGACTCCAGACTCTCTCGAATTAATCGCTCTCTGATATAAGACCGAGATGTTCCTTTAGCATTGTGGTC
This sequence comes from Apostichopus japonicus, assembly GCF_037975245.1. NCBI lineage: Eukaryota > Metazoa > Echinodermata > Holothuroidea > Aspidochirotida > Stichopodidae > Apostichopus > Apostichopus japonicus. Next base: position 13,787,666 of record NC_092575.1, read on the forward strand.
AACTACCATTCCCATCCAGGCAACAATGCACCTCACCGCAAACATACAAACTTAAAGATTATAAATATTAAGCTTTGACAAGCAGGAGAAGAGGATTAGCTATATTATAGATATAGTCCACGTTCTACCATTTTCCTTTTGCTAACTGTATTATACCTGGCCGACAACGGTGGCTTAAGTCGTTTCTTATAATAATAATAATAATAATAGTTGCTTTTAATATAGCAAGTTTATACCAGCGATAGGTCTCAAAGCGCTTTAGAGGCGTTATATTACCCCTGGTCAATGATAACCTGTCCCAGAGACAATCCCTCCAGTCGGCAGCAGTTATATACTGCGCCCAATGACAAGTTACCTCACAGGTACCCATTTAACCCCTGGGTGGAGAGAGGCAAGTGAGATAAAGCATCTTATCCAACGAAGTCTCACGGAGAGTGTTCATAATTCTTTTACAAAATTTGGTATGATCGTTAAAATGCAATTTAGTTGTCAAAATTCTATCTAAATGGTAATGAGAATTCCTGGGATGCATTAAGAAATTGATTAAACGTCACCATATTCCGTGAATTTACATTTTGCGATGTCGTTTATTTCTCCGTATCCGGAATGAAATAGGATGCATGTATCGTATAGTGTAAGTTATACATGCTATCCACCACCATGAACCACTCGGAATAACAGGGAAATGAAAACAGCATTCTGCCGCCAATAAAATCCGGCTTATCTTGACGGTTCTCGGCGATAGGCTACTTCGGTGTCCAATTATTATAGTTAGTTTGATTCGTAAGAAAGAAATAATTGTCCTTAAGGCTTCGTGGAATGTTGGTCTGTACGTTGGCACGATAATGACAAAAAAATGTGGAAATTAGCACATTATTTGATGACCTTCAATCTAAGTAACTAAGGAGTCGAACTGGTAGCAATCGATTAACTACTAAATAAATACGTTATTCACCTTTTTGTCAAATCCAAGAAATGTTTGTGTCCTAACACTTCCATTTTTAGTCAGTTGAAAGTCTTTGGAGTTTCTGCCCTACTTCATCGTTACATGTACGATGATGATATTGGACTTAAGACCAAGTCACAACTTATGTTGTCAACAGGGGCGGAACCTCGTGTACTTCTGGGGCTCTATAGCCCCCCCCCCCCCCACCCCTCCCCAGAATAACATTAGGGGGAAGATCCTCCACCCGTAAAACCAGAACATTTATATACTAATAAATGATAATGCAAAGAACATAAATATAACATCTATATGCGGTACAACTTATAGTCAGAAATTCTTTAACATTTCTTCCAAAGTTCCAAATATAGCACCATATTGCATTTAACCAACCTCCATTTTAGCAAACATTTTCATAACCTCCTCCCCCGCCAACAGCGACGAAAAAAATGATCTCGCCCCTCCATTGCTCTTCAGGATACCTTAGCATTTCTTTCAACGTTGCGGTTCATGTACTTAATTCAAGAAGGGATTCGATCTTAGCACGGCATTACGTACACCCCGCCCCCTCAAATAAATACGTAAGTCAATACATTTATGAAAGTCACATTTGAAATAGAAAGTTGACGGGCAAATATGCACACACAAAAATACTTCTTATATTCTGATTTATATTTTTAGGTGTTAATTTATTTATTGAGGCCGAAATCATTCTTTGCCAAGTGATTCGCTTTCGTGATGGGGTACATAAGCATATATCTATATATATATATATATCTATATATATATATATCTATATATATATATATATATATATCTATATATCTATCTATATATATGTATATATATCTATATATCTATCTATCTATCTATCTATATATATATATATATATATATATATATATATATATATATATATATATATATATATATATATATATATATATATATATATATATATATATATATGGTGTCATTGGTATGTTACAGTTGAACACATCTAGGCAGGCCCTCAGGATCAGTTTAAACTAGATCCTAATTATCGCAGAGCTTTGCTGTTAACGGAAACCACGAATCAAATGTCTAGTAATGAGGGGCGTCAAAAGCCAAATCATTCTAAAGAATAAAGGTAATTCATTAAAAATTATAGTTTGTCCTGTCTGCTAATGAACTTTTAAACTTAGAATAATTTGTTAACTTTGGAGTATAATATAGTTCATTCTGTTTCTGAGGTTGTACAGTTATAGTCTGACGCAGATCGTGAAATTAGTTCCGTGGCCAGTATCCAGTGTCCAGTGTTCCGTGACCAGTGTCCAGTGTCCAGTGGGCGCATTGTCTCTCTCTGACAAAGTATACGAAGTATTCAGTGTATTGGACAATACTAGTGTGTAACAAACGGCGCTTCTTTTGATTCGGTTTACTTTAAAAAAGGCCAATGCAGTACTTAAACTCCTGAGGGCTGCAATCTCACGACTAACTAAAGGCGGTTATAAGAACCGAGTTCTTTGCAAATATATGTGTAAGCCAGTGAATAGTCAGGGCTTTCCACCCTCGGGGTGGGAGGGGGCTTTGCCACGTAATCATTATCACATACAGCTATGATTTTAACGCGGCCATATAGGAGGTGTTGGCTGAAAAATGGTCTTCCAACTGCTAACTATATTCAAAATTTATTTCAAATAATGAGTAAATTTTGAAAAGTTGACTATATGCCTTCCAGTTTCAAGGTAGTCACATGTTGTTATAACGAATATGAGAAAAATTTCTTGGCAACGAAATGTTGATCATTTAAACAACAAAACCTCATTTTCCTATTAACTTTCATCAGTTACAAAATTTGATCAATTACAATCCAAAAATACTCGAAAGGTTTGATATAATTTGTGTCCAAACGAAAACCTCTGCGAAACACCAACCAGATACATGTATAAAGTTAATTCTAACTGCACTCACCAACCATATACAATAGGCAATATATATAAATATATATATATATATATATATATATATATATATAGCTAGCTTGCTAATTCCAACTGCATTCACAAATCATACATTTTCTTTAAAGTTAAACCTTAATGCATTCACCAACCATACATGCATACAGTTAATTCTAACTACATTAACCAACCTAATTACATATATAGCTTATTTTAATTACATTCATCAATTCTGTTTTACTATTTTAATATTTGTATGCTATGACTGTTGATGATGCACAGAGACTTTTCGTAATAAAAAGTTCATTATGTCTATATTTACGAGGAAAGAATAAACATAAAAATAGTAAAGTGCAAAAGATAACAGCTGACAGTCAATTTCAAATGACTTGCAATTTAATAGACAGGTTTAGCACATTTTAGCACATACCTTAGACGTTTATTGCATCAGCTAGCTAGTGTGGCCCGGTCATAGTTTTTTTTTTTTTTACATTACTTATAACCATACTAGCTGCTTTATGATTTATTCTCCCTTTTTACCGTTGTTTACCTGTTTTATTATTCTTTTTCTGTTTTATTCTTCAGTTTGACCAAGGAAGGGCACAGGGGCTCTGAGAGGAGGGTCTTTTTTCTTTCCATATAAATAGAGTAGTCGTTACGTCATATTTGTAGCTGAACTGATGCCAGGTTATCCATCGTATTGAAAGGGGGGGGGGGGGGGTGTATGACATGTGCTATAAGGGTTTCCACTGTATGCTAAGACGTATCGGCCGTCTGCAATGATTACAAAGCGATTATTTATTGGTCAAATTCTATTGGTAAGCTATATGAGTGAATGGAGGGGTGCTTACCGACCACCAATAATTTTCATAATTTGTCGTAAAGATTTTAAACTATAATGAGTGATGGCATTGTAACTGAAATATAGGATGATGGAATGATGATTAAGCCTAGGTCCCAGTCTCCTTAAAAATCAAGTATTGAATACCAGAGAACAAGAATTGATGTTTCTGGTGGTGAATTTATAATGAAAAATATTGTTTCAAACAAATCCCGGTTTGTAACAGAAAATTGTGACTCATTGCAGGGTAGTTTGATTTGATTTACGTGTACAACGAACTCCAGTAAGAAACATGAATTGTTGAATTGAAACATAAACTGTCACTGATGTTATAGAACTAGCCTATATACTGCGTTGAATACATATACACGGTGCGCGCATTTGCGGTAATGTATTTCTTATGAGATGCTATCGTTCATTTTGAACGCTACGGTACCGGTGTTTTTTTTTAATTGTTTGTTTTCAATAATTCAGAAAGGAGAACAGGTCAATCAGAAGGCTTAACTGATACCAATAATTGAAATCTTCGCAAGATTTTAAAACATTAATACTGCAGTTAATTCAGATAAACAATACATCATTAGATAAACTGTCTGTCATGTCAATTGTAAAATATGTTCACAGGGCTTCCCGATTGTTTTCATGGTAATTGATATTGACAATGACACGTGACAGATATAGTAAAAGTGTTTTTCATTAATAGGCTACATCTTATTAGGGGGCGGGGGCATTCTAGCTTGTTTATATCAAATATCAGGGATCGCACGTTGAAGGCAGCGAAATGCTTGACATTTCGAGTACGCATTTTCCAGCCACGATATATATATATATATATATATATATATATATATATATATATATATATATATATATATATTACAGACAAGTACTACATGTGTTATAAATAAAGTCATTCATTCGTTTGCCCACATTGTTAGACACTTTTCGAAGTATCAATGAGAGAGGCGAGAAGGTGGGGCATGAAAGGGGGGAAAGAAGTGTGATTCGGGGGATTTTCCTATATAATATATTATACAACGTCCCTTTTATCAATACCGTTAACTTTCCAAAGCAGTGAAGATGTTAATCAGTTCAAACCCATTGCATGACAGCAACACAAAATATGATATGCTGCGTTTGTCAACATTTTCGAAAACTTTCGCAAATTTATGAACTTTTAATAACACTTCAGTTTAAACGATTGTTATAACAAAACTAGGTCAAAAAGAACCTCTTTTTAAGTTTAATTGTGAAATATATAGATAAAATACTAACAACCACAAAATGTCTGATCTTTTAGAAGCATGCAGTGGGTCATATATGCTACTTTAAAGTTTCTCACTACCTCAAAGAAAGTCCCTCCTTTACTGTCATCATATACTTAATCACTTAAATTACCGCACACGTATAAAGTACTATATTTATTCCAACGAAAATGTCAAAAAATGATCGCAACGGGAATTTTAGTTAAAGTAATATACATTGCGCTAACTACAGCAAGTACTATTCCACATTGCATGATAATATAGTTCACATTCTATATATATATATATATATATATATATATATATATATATATATATATATATATATATATATATATATATATATATATATATATATAAATGTATCATGGCAATTGATAATCCTCATAGTAAGTCTACAGAAGCAATTTCAATGATATAATGATAATAAATAAATTACTTACATCTTAAAATCGTCATGGTAACGACGAAAGAGATGAGAATTCCTATCCGACAGTTGTCCATTGTTGCATATAAAACAAGCTCACACTCCAAATATAAGAATAAAGTACCTCCTGACACAATGTTTATACAGTCAACGATTATTTCCTTCCTAGGCGACTTGAAATCTGTGAAATTGCCAGCGTTTCTCTCCCTCTCTCTCTCTCTTTCTGTATATTGTTTCTTCTTCTTCTTTCCCCCTAATTTTGCAACAAAACAGTATTTTTCCGCACTGTCGTCTTTAAGTTGTCTTCTTTCCTTTTATTTTTGTCCGCTGCCGTAGGTCTTACAATTATATATAGTACTGTGCTGGTCACAAATGGGTTTACCAGCCTCTGAACCGCGCGATCGAGTGGTTTAGAGATTCGCTTACCAACATCAATTATAAGCGACTCTCGAGAGACGGTAGCTCTTACGGGCCAGTGACCTACGAAGGTGACGTAGCGGAACGGGAAATGTTGTCATGTTGTGCTCATCCTATATCTAGGAGGTTATCAGACCAAGTCTTTCAGGTCGTCGCTTACACTTGAATGTATATGTATATGCTATACGAGGTATTACATATCCAAAGGTATAGGCACTTTAACTATACGAAAACACAGTACAACAGCCACGGACAAAATCTTATTTCATTTTTGTTTGAATACAGTTATCTAAAGTAGATGATTTTTTGTATCGCGATACAAGAGTCTGCATAATAGTCTGTTTTTGTTCCCTCTCGCGCTATACGAATGCTTAACAGAATAAAAGCTAGGCCTTCTAATTACCTGTGAGGAGGAGCCGGTAAATGGTAACATTTAAATACGAAAATCGCAGTCTTTCAACCGGAAAATAATAAAATTTGGTTCCCCATTGGGTAACGTGACTTCTCTAGTGTGAACAGCTAAGATTTTCTACGGAGGCTGGTAAGTGGCATACCGCATCGTAGATTTTGGAATTAGAAGGGGGAAAACTATAACGTTTTGTTAATCTTACATATTAGGCCATCAGCTGAAGGTCGAAATTCGCTTGTTTCGTTCCAGCAACTGCGGGTCTAAAATTTCTCTACAGCATTGAATACATAAATTAACTAAGATTAATGATCCAAAAGTTCTCCATGTACTTTCCTGCAGTTTTTTTGCAATTCCGCTCGAAAGATCGAACTATATTTTTTATTGCGTATGTTAAGAAACCTGCCGTTTTACGTTCAAAAGTTGTGCGCCAGTGAGATATCTGTACCATGTGATATGAATTGTCCAATGAGCCATGAGTTCTGTGTGCAATCTTTGTAGAAAACAACAAACATGGCGGCTCCCACGGGCGCTCGTCAGTCTCCGACACACGGAAATCTACAGTGCTCAGTGCACATTGAATCTGTAAAATTTGAAGCAGTCAAGGCACTGACGAATAAACGATGGACTAAAGTTACTTCCTGCGCTAAAGATTGGCTTAATCTCAGCGGCGGAGACAGTGATATCGCCGTACTACTGATTACTCCATGGCCTACTACGATCAAGCGTGTGTTCAACAGCATAGTATGATGGGGTTCCACGATAAGTGTTACAGGCGGTTCATTGATAGCAAGCACATTGCTGCAAGAAAACGGACAGTTCCAGAGGAGACCCCATATGATTTTAAACGAAGAATTGACGGAAAAGATCGAGGAAACCAAGCAGAAGCTCTGGTGTATTGCCTGTTCAATTTATTATATGTGGGAAAAGAAACAATACATTACTCGGCGTTGCAAACGGGTGCAGGACAAGCTGCAGCAGGCAGAGACTTTCGATGGAGGTAAGCCTAAGCATACTACACGACTCTATTTGTACTTCTGTGGCATAGTTGAAGTGTTAAGAGAAGTTGCATAATGCAAGATCAGTAGCTCTTGAGGGATAGAATCCAAGTCAAAGGGCACAGTGTTGGACCTGAACATAATATAATTAGTGGCATGGTCATCTGATTTGTTTTGTTATAAGGTGGTAGGAACAGAAATTTGTTTCAAATTCTCCATCTGGGGCACTAGCCTAAGTGTTAAATACAGGCTTCATAGTTTTCTTACTGTGGCCCTTTATTTGAATGATAGAGATATTATATTAGTTAGAAAAATAAGTGTAACAAAGGTGCAATAAGGTTAGGTTTGCAAGGTCTTATGGTCAGCCTGTCTAGCTTTACCAAAATGAACAAGTATCTGTCTCCTTTATTATTAGTAACAGATATAATCTACCATTGTATAATTTAAACCATAACATTAAGAGATAATGTACTGTACTGTCAAAAAAAGCCTGTTTAATTCTTTTTTGCATGACACTGGTTTGCAAAATTTAAATGTGTCTTTGTTTGTCCATAGAAGATGAGCAGATCACATGGTATATAAATAAAATTGTCTTAGTTCTTATTTGTTCAAACTTACATTTTGATCAACAGAAAATGCAAAACAATTTGCTTTTTTTATTTCATTTTATTAAAGTATTGCTTCGACAAGCAGCAGAGCGGAAAAAAGATGAGCCCAGATTTTATGAATATTAGAGGAAAAGACCGTGTTGCCATTGAAGTGAGGTACCACTCTCTATGTTGAAGAAACTAGATACAATTCTTGACAAGGAAGACATACAGATCTTGAAGGTAAAGTACTCTCTTCAATGTGTGGTTCATTGAGTGTTCAGGGGTGGATCTAGGACTTTTGGAATATGGGGGTCCTCCCCCAAGGAAAATTAAAAAATTCTCTAAATGCTTTGAGATGCAATATCAGGTTAATCTTTCCATTGAAATTATTAAAGTAATTTGCAACATATTTCTAGCTGAATTGTAATTATATTGGTACCCCATCATAAAATGTGAGACTCAAAAATATCCAATTTCATGGTACAAGGTGTTCTGTTCATCTCCTCAGAGCAGAGTTTACCACCAACAAAAGATGCTCTGATCCAGCATGTTAAGCGCTGCACCAACCAGGCTGCTATTCACAGTAGGGCATTGCAGCAAAGGATTGATGCACTCTCACCAGAGGGACATGGATGGAAACTTGAAAATGATGACCTTATAATCACTTGGATGACGAAGCCACCTGACCCAGATGTTTTGCTCCAGTGTGTCAGCAGTAGCTGTAGAGTCGGCAAATGTTTTAAAGGAAGATGTTCCTGAATGAATGCACAACTACCGTGTACAGACCTATGTAAATATAGAAATTGCAGCAACTACCAAGAAGATGTTGAGATTGTTGATGCAGGGGAAGATGATTTGGAGGATGAACTGTGATGGTGTTAAATCTTGATATCATAGTCTGAAATTTTAATCAAGTTTGAAGTTTGTGAAGAGGGTTAACTTTTTCAAAGTCATGTTGTCATTATTTTGTTCCCCAGAGTTTAAAGGAACCAGAAAACATGATCTTATTCATATATTCATTTTAGCTATTAGTAGTTTTACGTAGATTACCCTACCTACCAGACACCTTATGATAAATATCCACATTTTCTTCAAATCACACTTTTTTTGCTGAGAGGGGAGGGGGGAGGAGGGTGTTATGGGCATGCTTTACCTCTTGCATATTCACAACTATATTTACTGATGACGATGACGCAAATACCGCGTCCTGAAACCAGTCAGAGGTTTATATACTGTTGTTGGGAACCATCGCCCCTGACCCTGTTCCAATATCACGGTTCTTTATTGTTTTGCCGTACCATTTCGTTACCTGTTTTGTTCATATTGTTAACACGTTTTGTGCATCTGTTCAAGTTTTGACTGAAGGATATTCAAGTCTTTAGTGACTTTTATTTCATCTAATTATCTTCACCTCTACTACGGAATGGACTTTCCCTTTTCCATACCATATCTGACTTCCATGCAGTGAATTGAAGTGGATCCTGTTATAACTAGTACAACTGTCCTTGGATGAACTTTTAATCACTTATTAATTCCTCGCCGCACCTTTGATGAAGAACCTGTATCTTGAATCATCGCAAAGGCCCAGCTCTACTACACCATTGAGTGTATCAACCCAGTCTTAATAGATACATTATTTCTTTCTATCTGGGGCTTAAGTTAACTGTCTTCTTTATTCACTTATTTGTACCATTCACCTTTATTATTCATATTATTTGTAGAATATAGAACTATTATTATTCAAAATACCATTCGAAACCTTGTCGATCTTTTCTTTTATACGTTAACTCCCTTGGAAACACTTTTTGCAGGAATACGAATTATAAACATGTCGTTTCCGTAACATGGAGAAAGTACGTAGTTTTGCAGAAGACTGTAGAAAGAGTACTAAGGTAACAGATATATACCTACTAACTTTATTTCACATCTACGATATGCCATGATGTCTTAGTGTGCCAACTTATATATTGATTTATACAAAAGAAATAACTCACTGGTCTTGGGGCATTGGCACATCTCACTGTAACTAGGGATTTAGCTACATGTAAAGTAGAGGGGGAGGGAGTCACATGTGTAAAACAGTTTGGATGGGGAGTGTAACAATTATGGAGAGGAACTTTTCATTATATGTGTATATTTACGCATACATGCACAGACGAAATGCATTCATAACATAGGGGGAAAATCTAAAAATATTTGATTTATTACAAAGCATTATATCTGAGTTTATTAAAAGTGGTACATTTTTATAATTAAAACCCTTAAGTTATTATGTGCAAAAATTGTATTTCATATTTCAAAGTTGAAAATGTGATTTTTTACCATTTTGGCGAAAATGGAGGGGGGGGGGAGGGCACAACTTGTAATGCCTGAAAACAACCCTCACTGACCCTTAGACCAGAATCCTCTTCCACCATTCTTGTAACCCTGACCCAACTATTATACAAAAAAATATATCAGTCGTAATTAAACATATAAGAAAAGAGTGGTATGTATGCACCACTGTACCAAATCTAACGTTAGCACATGTGTTCCTAATACATAGCATCGTAGCACGTAATGTCTACATAACATACCAAATTTCAAGGGTGCGTTACAAAAATACTGCAGGAAATTTTTTGGAGAACTTTTGATATAATGTTTGTGATGCATTAAACTACCCAAAAATGCATTAAAAGTCTAGACCCGGTGTTGCTGGAACGAAACTGCTTTTACAGCCACATTTTGAGCTTCAGCTGATGGCCTAATTGCGACGACAAATATATATATATATATTTATATATAAATATTTATATATATATATATATGTATATATATATATATATAAATATATATATATATAAATATATATATATATTTATATATAAATATTTATATATATATATGTATATATATATATATATATAAATATATATATATATATATATATATATATATATATATATATATATATGTCTTCCCCCCCCCCCCCTTTGGATTATTTTTGCATTTCCAGGTGGCCTCAGATGCGATTTGGTGCAATATAGCACACTTCAACACCCACTCCATTTTGTAAATAATTTTGCATTTTCACCTGGCCTTAGATGCAATTTGGTGGTCCAAATGAGATTTTTTTTCTCATTTGGAAATGAAAAAGGGGTTTTCTGACTTGCGGGGCGGGGGGGGGGGGGCGGAATGATACTTCCACCCCCATATTTTTTACCGGTTCCTACGCCCTTGGGAAAGGACTGGAAATGGGAAGGGCCGACTGCGGTGTGGGCGGAGGGGGGGGGGGAGAGGACAAGAATAATGGAGAGGGGTGGAGCCATATCTGTGCACGGCAGTTTCATAGTAGATGCAGCTACCCGCACCCTCCTTCCACTCCATTAAAACAAATAACTGGAAATTGCTATAAACTCGGTCTATATATGAGTATAAAAACATGGTTGTCCTACAAACTACTGTTACATTTTTTATGGGGTTGAAAAGGGGGATGGTATAACCCCACTCCCCTGGATCCGCGCCTGCTAAAGCATAGATGAAAATACTAAGAATGTTATGAAGAACAACTTTCGTTATGTAGTCTTTATAACATGATAATTACTTATGCCACTTACTTTATGCCAATTAAAAAAATTACACTGATAATTTGTTGTTTCAATGAAACAATATTTACACCACGAACATGACCGTTAAGTTATTGTTTCATAATCAAGCAAAATTTAAAAAAAAAATTAGACGCACGAAATATTGAAAGACAAATGGTTGCTAAAACGAATGTAGTGTTGGTGTTGGTAAGGGGGGGGGGGTGTCGATTATGGTACCATTATAGAATTCAGCAATGGACTTTTCCTTTCTTATTTTGAAAAAAAATCTTCCTCTTTTGTAGTCTTCTCTCTCGACCGTTCAGATCTGCTCGTTGTCCATGTATACGTGAAGTTATTAATGCGCAGTGGCGTACTAAGCGTGGGATGATCCGCACCGGATACCATGTCACGTGTTGATCAAAGTTCAAAGCTTTGTCAAAGATAGCACCATTTTGCATCTAACCCTCTTTACATAAACAAAAAAGTTCTCCCCCCCCTTAGACCCCTCCACCAGGACGGCATTCCCTGCATGGGGTGACAAAGGAGGGATCCGCTCTGGTGCCAATTATTCTAGGTATTACACTGTTAATGCTTTACGTATGGGTATATAAAGAGCTGTTGTTTTTTATGGGGGGGGGGGGCTAGAACGGAAGCCCTTAATTTACCCAATCCTTACACATACGCAGATTTTTTTTGTGCGCGGAAGAAGAACATTTTTAATCTTGCATATTCCGTTTTCTTTTGGAAAAGACGAATGAAATGGTTTTTTATTTATCTGACATTAGATAAATGTTTTATACATGTACTTAATATGTAGACAATACTATCTATAAAATATTCCTAGGAGCAAATTAATGAAAAAAATCCTAAGCAAAAAGTAAGCCGTGACATTGCTCTTTACAGGAAGACTGTATTGGTTAAGAATTGATTTTGAAATGTACTAAAATTATTAATAATTGTAATCACCAATCAAAGTGACTGGATGCTATAGTCTAGCACACATCAGATCATTCGATCAGCTCCTCGGAAACAATACGGTACAAACTCAACTGAAGTTTATATAAAATAATCGAACTTTATAACAATTTTATTATGGACAAATACCTATCGAATGTAACCCTAGGCTGCCCTCTTGTGTTGTTCATTAACGAAATTTAAAGAATAATTTTTTGATATTGAATTGTAAAAATATCAAGAGTTACTAGAATTTATAAAGCCAATGGCTTAACTTTAACATATTAGGACTATAGTTCCAACCTGCGGGGCGGACGTCAACGTCGTTTCAGCCATATAGGAGCATGCCATATTTTGAAGATGAATACTTCTTAAAACAAGAATTTCTAGCTTTTTTACTACACTGTAAACATTAGTTAGTCACGAATGGCAAAAATCTAGTCACAGTGACTAGAGTTAGCTAGTCATTACCAATTCGTTAGTTGCAGACCAATTTGCATGGTCGTTCGACTAACATAAATTAGTCACATAAATTTGTACGAACTTTTTTGACACTCACTATGCATGTCATGTATGTAAGCTTGACGAGAATGTTCTAGTCTTCTGTTTGTTTACTTTCTTTAACCTTCAGCTTTGACCAATGACGTCATTATTTTTATCCAATCATCGTACCGTAGAATACGGTGTGCTCAGCTGATCAGATATCAAAAAATCAGACGACGACCGGCGATTACATGTATACTGTATGCACGTACGTGGTACGTCGTGCGTCGTACATTGCGGTCATTGCCTAACTGCAGATAGAACAGGGCTATCAACAAAATAAGAAGATTCTTAATCATTTAACAAATTGTCAGAAGCAGTTTCAAATTGTCGTCAGTTAGGTAAGTTCAATCACAACTGAAATTCTAATAAATAATAATTGACACAATTGACATAATGTTCAAGGAAGGTTTGAATATCCGCGATGTGTTTGGCTGGAAAGTATGGGTAAAATTATAACGGTAGGCCTTAGTAAGCTAAACTGTTGCTAACGCTAGGACGAAGCTAGGCTAGGAGCTTAGTCTTCCTAGTGTAGCCCACATGCGCTCGTAGATGAATAGTACTTTAGTAGCAGTAATACACACTAATATGACATATTTTATATAAATGTGTATTATTAGCTAGTACACTAGGCCTATATTCTATAATGTTACGAGCGCCTGTGGTGTACTAGGCTAGCCTACGTCAAGTTTCTAGACACCACTTCGTCGACCACCAACCCGGTCTGCATTTCGTGCACTCTGAACTGAAGATCTTCATAGTGGGACTTACCCTCTGCTCTTGT